>NC_089581.1:113449312-113765115 GCF_019320115.1 Miscanthus floridulus | reverse complement strand
TCCCAATGAATGCATAAAAGCAGTAAAGTTTTATCTACACGCTCTACACGAATCCCCAGATACGTGTACAACGGTAGTAACTACCCGAACCATCGTCCTATTGACGACATCGCCTCCACAGACGGAAGACCCATACATGGGATACCTTTGTAAAACATGCGTAGAACATGTAATTACTCCAGCATCATATAAGCATTCACCCTAGATCGGCGGTGTATCCGATCATGCTCTCACAACTCACACTTACCGAGGCGTAGAGGCAAATGATCCATTCATTACCACTCAAACAAGTGGCACTCATACAATAGCACGCCGTATGAGCGACGAAAAAGAAATATGATGCAAGAACCCCAAGTCAGTACTTAATTAAGCCATCTAAAGTCCTTAACTGGGCATAACGGATATGATCACTGGCACACTTTATAGTTTTAAAATCATGTTTTTCAAATGCCTTTTTGTTTTAAATACACTTGTGAACAGTAACACGCTAAACCATGCTCTGATACCAGCTGTAACAGAACCGACCAATTATACGAAATTAAGTAAGAAAATCATCCACCAGAGCAGACGATTGAGCAAACTTAAGCCCATATAACCCGGTAGTCCGTGAAATCACGAAGGATTTCAAACCAACTCGTGTCCCAGCCATGATCGTAATAAGTTTAGCGGTCACCATCACATATTACATAAAAGTTCGCAATCTCAGATACATCAGAGTTTAAACATAGTTATTACAAACCAGTTCGAATAAAAGTAGCGGAAGTCATTTGTTCAAACCACACACACACTCACGCGGAGTTTAAATATAGTGCTAGCGAATGATCATCTCCAACAAAAGCATCAGATGAGATGTAAGGAATGACCATGCCCATGGTCCTAAGCATCACCCATCGCAGGATACAGGCAGTTGATACAGTAGCCGTAATACATCTGCCCATCTGCAACAAGTGGGAATAAAACCCTGAGTACGAGAAGGTACTCAGCCAGACTTACCCGACATAACCGAAAATAAACGACACCAAGGATTATGAAGGGCTTTATAGTAGGGTAGCTGACTCATTTGCAAAAAGAAGCATTTTTAGCATTTCAAGCACCTTTAGAAAAGCATTATTGCCAAGTTAATTATTATTAACCTGTCAACTAGGTTTGCACCTATACTAGAGTAAACATGTGATTAAGCAGATAATAATAACCAATGATCATTAAACAACTTCCATACTGTCATATTCATTATAACTGTCCAAGTGTTCCATAACATTTACTACGATGAAGTAACTCAAGTCAAGTGCTCACTATCCAGGAGCGATGGCGATTCGAATCGATTCCTAACCAGCTGGTGATTTATTCCTTACACAAACCTCACTCACCCGCTAAAGTGAGATATTGATCACCGAGTCAACTTTCCAGGAATCTCGAGTTTGCCAGGAACCACATGTACCCGGGGGCCGACCGACTGCACTTTAGCCTTATCATCCCGCCCCCGTGTCCTACCACACCTGCTCCGGCACAGTGTGTTGCGGGCAATTTGCTCGGCCCGAAAAATCTTCTAGCTTCGCGGTTGGAAGGTACTTTATCCGGCCAGCTAAATGTAAGGCATGCGTTCAACATGACTCGAGGCCCAACAACGGTCAGTCCTTAATCGACACAGATGAAAACACTACAGTCCAAAACTCTGCAAGTCTCCGTCCGGTCTCAACTTCATTTAACACTTAGTTATACCATGACTTCATAGTCATCCAAGCAGATCCAGGTAACCACCTATAGCTCGCAGGTGACAGGAAATCACCTGACTTCTACCGGTCTAAGCCAGCTAAGCATTGACTCAACTGCGGATACCAGGGTAACAAGGATATAGTATAACAAAGGTAAGCAAGGTATAATGCAGCAACGGTTGCAAACAACTCCTAAACGTAATGCATCAATTAAAGTAAAGCATTTAATTAAATCATTGCAAACCGGGAGAAAAATGCTCCGGGGCTTGCCTCTCTCGAAGGAGCTCGGACGGTGATCGGGGCACTCCGGAAGTTCCTCAACGTCCTCCTCGTCGGCTTCTGGCACTTCCTGCTGCCGCACCTCGAGCTGCTCCTCTGGCTCCTCGATTATGACGACGGGGTTCTCGGTTTGCGATCCTGTATGATGCAATGCGCGTAAGTGATTATGCAAACGGTGCATCGAAGGAGATGAATGCAATGGATATGTTGAAATGCAAGGTAGTCAACATCATCCAAGAAACTATACTATAAGCACATGTCATCTACTGCATTCTCTTCTACTACTAATATGTTAAGTTAACATATCTTAAGAAATGCTTCAAAGATACACCAAAGCTTTACTAATTTCTTAATCACACTTAAAGCGACACTTGCTTAAACCCTAATTAATAATAGGTTTGAATAGCAACATATACTTTTGATGCTCCTAAAAATCTGAGAAAATTACAGTAGCATAATACTGCCCTAAACAGACTACCATAAAAATTTCATAGCATTTGGATAAGTAAACTATCCTACACAAAAATGACAAGCTATAGCATAAAAATGAGCATGAAATTACTTTGTACTATGAAAAGTGTCTAACAACAGAACTAGTATTTTTCCTACGTTCTTTATAGCATATAATGACTGTACAAAAATCATCACATGCATGTTTTATACAAAATTTGTTCTCTAGCAAAAATAACAAAACTCAGCCATTAAAAGTACTTGAACTACACCTCAAAATTTTCCCACAGCACATGCATGAAACATATTTTTCCTAGGAAGTACATTACATAATAAGATTAACAAACTTGGAATCATATTTTTATGAAGCCTATAGATTTCTCTACATATTTTTCAAGTTATCAGCAATATTCATGATTAAATAAAATCCTACAGAAAAGTATCCCAAAAATGACATGCAATAATTTTCCCAAGTAGATCTGATGATAAGGAACCTAGCAAAATTTGTTTCAACAAATTTGGAGCAAGTTTGAGCACCCAAATATTTTTCAAACTATTTCAGATTTCAAATAATAAAGAATAAATGGAAATCAAATCATTTAAACGTTACTGGGCCAGCCCGTGGAAACGAACTGGCCCACGGCCACAATCGGCCTGCTCAGTCCGAGCGAAGGGGCGAGCGGCGGCCTGGCTCGGGGCTCGGCCCAAGCCAGCCTGGCCCAACTCGGCCAGGCAAAGGCCACGCCACTACGGCTGGGCCCTGCTGGTCAGCGACCGAGAGCAGGGGAGGCGCTTCGCCGGCCGGTGCTCACCGGCGGCAAGCCCTCCCGGTGGCGCGGGTGGTGCCAGCATGTACGCCATGCCGAGCCGCAACGGCTGGGATGGTGGAGGTGGCCCGGCGGCGTGACGAGCCACCTGGCCGCGGCAGTGCGCTCGCCGGAGAGGAAGGAGGCGGCCGCGCTTGGTTCTTACCTCGACGACGGCGGCTGCAAGCGAACGCAAGCGAAGCAGGGAGGCTAGGCGGAGCTGCTGGCGGCGTGAATCGGGGAATGGAGGCGTGGGAGGGGTATGCTGCTGTCGAGGCAGCGGCGGCGGCGGTGGCAAGCTCGTGGTGCGCGCGGGCGTGAGCTGCTGCTGTTGCTCTGCGGCTGAGAGAGCGGGAGGAGGAATGAGGAGGAGGCAGCGCTGCGGGGCAGAAGAAGGCGTGCGCGTGGAGGTGGAGTCAGGCCATGGCTGCCGCGCGGCGGGCGTTGCCAGCGCAGGGCGGCCACGCGGCGAGCGCGCCCTGACGCGGTCGGGACACGACGCGGCGCGCCAGCGGGCGAGCGAGCGCGGAGGCAGGCCAGCACGCTGGGCAGGGCCGAGGCGAGGCGAGCTGGCGCGGCGCGGGGCTTCACTGGGCCGGCTTCGGCTGTGGGCCGAGAAACGAGGCGGCGGCCCAGGAAAAAGGAAATGAAGATTTTCAATTTATATTTTCAAGATATTTTTAAATGCCAACTTTCAAACATTATTTTGAGCAAGAAAATGACCTCTTTTGAAAATGTACCAAAAATGAAAGTTGCTTAGAATTTAATTCCCTACAACTTTTCTTTTATGACCAAAGTCCAATTCTATCTAGATTTTAAATTATAGAATCAAAGTTAAATTTTAGCTCAAAACCCTAATTTTTGGGAAATTACTTTGGAAGCAAAATTTTGAATTAATTTGAATACAAACCTTGCTCCAAAAATTGTGCTAAACAATTCTAGATGATTTACAAGCATAACCAACAGTTTCTACTCAACTAGCAAGCAAGAATCAGAGCAAAACAACTCTAATAAGTGTATGCATCATTTACTTTTCACAAACATGTTTCGTATGTTTCGAAGTAATGTTTCAGTTGTTATATGCAAGATTTCGCATGTATGATTAGGATGCTTGATGATGCACGATATGTATGATTAGCAGTGCCTAAATGCAGGCATAACACCGGGGTGTTACAGTGACCTGGGTGCCTCTCGTCGGGTTACGCCCACATGGCGCATTATGGTGCGCCAAGCGCGCTGGGGCAGGTGGCCGCTAGTACTGCCACCTTTGTCGTAGCTCCTCGCCATGCGCCTACGCACACGTGAGGGCATCCGCACAAGGGTCTGGAGGGGTGTGGGTCTGTAGAGACTCCGCCACCACTAGCGGCTATCCTGGGGCATTCGCCATAGCGCACTCCTAGGACAGAGGGTGGCTAGGTGCCTCGATGTCGCTGATGCTAGAGCCATCGCTCTCAACATCGTCATCCATGAGGTCATGGAAATAGGTGGGAGCGTAGCTCGCCATCCCCATGAATTCAGATGTGAGAGGGGGCGGCACCAGCATCCATTAGAGCCCTCGGGCATACGCGTCCGTGAGGGATGCAAGGCCATAGGGGAACCGG
Organism: Miscanthus floridulus; assembly: GCF_019320115.1. Taxonomy (NCBI): domain Eukaryota; kingdom Viridiplantae; phylum Streptophyta; class Magnoliopsida; order Poales; family Poaceae; genus Miscanthus; species Miscanthus floridulus. Next base: position 113,760,267 of record NC_089581.1, on the reverse strand, counting down.
TCTCATGGCAGTCATGGCAGGGACAATGGCATCCCTTCAGAGAATCGGTGAAAGATAGTAAATAGCGAGTAAATAACAAAGCGTACATTACTCACAGTGGGGTTTGAGTAGAGCGTATGCTCAGAATGAAGCACAGGTGCCTCACCGTTGAAGTCATCGGGTGTCCCGAAGCCGATGGAGGATGCCCCTCCGATGGGCGCCAGAACGAGGGCCTCCTCATGGAGGTGTAGCACGCCGAGCCGGTCGGCGATGAAGTCCAAACTTCCAAAGAGGAAGGCCTAGGATGGCTTGAAGATGGCTGGAACCCACATCCCAATAGGTGGGAGTATGGGAAACTCGAGTGAGCCAAAGCAAGTCGTATCGCTTGAGCCTGCCATGGCGAAGATGGTGGAAAAGTGGGTCATCCGATGACCAAAAGCGTGAACGTACAACATCCTCCCCACGGATGGTGCCAACTATCGGTGTAGAAAGTGACCAACATGTAAATATTTGTAGTTTTGTCGTACGTTGTGATTGGATATGGCCTAGCACTCAATGACACAGGGTTTATACTGGTTCAGGAAATGTGCCCTATGTCCAGTTTGAGTCAGTCGGTGACTTTATTCCTGAGTCCAGGTGCTCGAAGTTTGCTGTGGGGTTACCAATGAGAGGGAGAAAGATGGGGGTGTAAGAGGTCTGGTCAGACTCTGGTCTAAAGGGCCAAGAGTGACAGGAGCTCTGCTATGTGCTAAGTGTTTGGACGTCTGTTGTTCATTGGGATCCTTGGTCATTCGAATCTTGTGTGTGTGTTGTTTGAGTCATGAACTGATCGATCCTCCTATTGGGAGAGAGCGCATCCCCTTTTATAGATGAAGGGGATAGCCTGTACAAGTGAGAGAGAGAGTATGTATGCTACCAAGTCTTTTTGCCCATGCCGTTGGGTACAAGATGATGGTAGGCGCATATAACACTGTTGATTGTTAGACGCATGTGGGAGGTTTTTACCGTGTTCTCCATGTAGGGCAAATGATGGTGCCTACAACACTGTTGGTGTCTAGAAGCATGTGGGGGAGCCTTACCATGCTTGTCATGGTATGGGAGTTGATGGCACCCACAACACTGTAGGGCAAATGTCGGTGCCCACAACACTGCTTGGGTTCTGACATGCCTAGAAGGTTGCAGGGCACCCTTCTGACATGTCATGTCACACTGTAGGTGTACAGGGTACGGTCCTTGGTATTGCGGTTGACTTGAGTGTCCTATTTTACCTGCTCTGCCTGTTACCTGGTCCTCACCAAGTGGGCATCCTCGGTCGGTTGGTCCTAGTCAGCTCTGACTACGCCAATCGGAGAAGAGCTGTAAGCAGAGGTTTGGTGTTTCCCCTAGTTGGAGATGTGGGTCAGAGTTGGAAATGACATTTGGCCAGGCCTTCCAGTCAGAGAGGCAGGCTAGAGTCAGAAGCGGGCGTCGTTCCTCCTCAGCTAGGCCTTCTGGTCGAAGATTGGATCGCCCTTCTGCCTTGTTGTCAGGTATTTTGGCTGGCCTAGGAGTTACGTGTTGTGTATTGGGCCAAGCCTTTGCTGGGAAACCGGTCCATGAGGGACCCCGGGTTTATGAACCTGACACCAAGACTACACCCCTCTATCTAAGTTCATGAGCACCTTACAAAGATCCTAATTAGGCAACAAAGATACCGGGCTAGCTAGAGCTCACCTAATTAATTCTAGAGCAAAGTCACACAAACCTATGCACTAGTATTTTGGCAACCGGGGAGCTCCTACACATGCTAGTGATGCAAAAGCACAAGCCTCCTAAGCTCACTAGCGATGCTCAATAACAAGGCTACACAAGCCAAATTAGAGAGTGCAAATCACTTAGCTACACAAACTAAGCAATGTGACTAACAAGGTTACTAAAACCAAATTAGCCATGCAAGGGAGCTACTTCTATGCTACACAAGCAAGAAAGTAACTAGCAAGCTAATTACAAGAGCAACTACACAATCTCAATGTATGAAATGTAAATACAAGCTTGTGTTGTGCGGAATGCAAACCACCGAGAAGATGATGAAGACAATATTGACACGGTGATTTTCTTCCAAGGTTCACCTGGTTGCCACCAAGATACGTCCCCATTGTGTCAACCACTCACTTGGTGGTTCGACGGATAATTGGCATCACCCACCAAGCCCGCACGTTGGGCACCGCAAGAACCTACCCTAAAAGTGAGGGTAGCTCAATGACACGCTTAACTAGAGTTGCTCTTCATGATCCCCATGGGCTGAGCACAATCCCCTCACAAATCCTCCTTTGGAGCACCGCACAATCTTCTTGCATACTTCAACAGAGTCGTAAGCCACTAAACCATCTAGGAGATGGCAACCTCCAAGAGTAACAAGCATCACCGACTTGCAACTCGATCACCTAGTGCCACTCCATGCAACCTCATGATGCTCTGACTGTGAGTGCACCCTATTCCCTGGCCGTGTGGTAGCAGTGGGAGGTGACAGCACTATCTATCCTCTGTAGTCCACCCCATGTGTTGGTATATTTAACGCACATAGATAAATCCGCAAGTGCATGGATACCACTGTAGCTTTCACTCGAAGGTGTTCCAAGTATCGTATCCATAGGGAAACGTGTGAGAGTAACTATAGTCTAACTTAATGAGGGGTAGCGACTAGGTTAAGGTTTCACTTAACTAGGAGTAGCAACAAAGCTAAGGATAAATAGGAGTGTAGAGAGGATAACTGAGGTTCTCTAATTCTAACTTGGGTAAGCTATGCCTTCTACTGTTCAACTGGGGATGTTACTAGGGAAAGACACTAGTAGAGGATGTTTTCCTTCATAACTGGGTCCTACTTGGCCTACAAACGGGAGGTGACTACAAAGGATCAACGATGCTATATAGTACGAGGCTATATAGTACTGATGTCACAACTACGATCTACCACCGATCCAGAATGCAGGGTGCATCCATGATTAACCTAAGTCTAAGCACCACGCTTACACTCACGATTAATACTCTACTCCCCCTAGAAAGAGAATAAAGCACTCAAAAGAGAGTCGTGATCCTAATGAACAATATAAATAAAATACTTACTTGAATCAGAAGTTAATTACCAGAGAAATCTCAGAAGCAAGCTCAAGTAGAACTTGATTCCGCCAAGGTACAAGCCGTAGAGAGAGCATCAACAGGCCGACATCTCCTCCAAACTCTTCCCTCACTCTCTATCTCACTATTTCTAATTATAAGACTAAATCCTATAAAGGACTAATCTTCTCTTGATAGCTGGCTCTGATCCTGATGAGGAGAATATGAATTAGGGTTTCAGGATGGCTCCATGCAGGGTGGCAGGGGCTGGTATATATAGGGCGGAGCATACAATGTGAGCCCTTAGATCAAACCGACTTAAAGGATGGCATAGATTGGATCTCAATGGCGGTGGAGAACCGACATTCAAAGCGAAGACTGATAGGTGGGTCCCATGGGCTTGCTGACCTATAGGTGGGGCCGGTCGGCCCCACATGTTAGCCCCTCGGGGTCTGCTTTGGTGGGTTGCCTTCCAGAGTGTTCTAGAGTCTTCCCACGTCAGTTTTGTTGTGGATAAACATGATTTACTTTGACGAATAGGTCCTCCTTGATAGTTTTCTGGATAAACCCTACTAAAAACATAGATTTACCAAAACTCATGGAATTTATTAGTTTAGACGCCTATACCTTTGTTTGGTGATGGAATTAAGTATAAATACATGTTATGTTGATGGTTCATAATTGATGTTAGTGACCATCAATAATTTCCCCCAAGCCTAACCTTGGGCAGTCCCTGAGCAAAGCTAAACTCAGTAATGGATTAGGAGTTGCTACAATGTGTTCACGCCTCAAAAGTACACAGGTGTTCGATCAAAAAATCTCCTCCAAATTAGAATAAACTAATCTGACTTTCAAACTTACCCATGTTACCTTCAATCATGGGACTTCTCAGCCTTCACTTGGGTCTTGAGCAATTGAAAGATAGAACGATCAAGTCAAGCACTATATCTCAAGTTCTTTGTTCCACCATTGTTCTAGAGTTTTTATAAGTTTTTAAAAATAAAACTCAGAGATTTTAGTGTATGACACTCTCAAGTCTCTCAATATATGTGGTATTTGTGGATCCTCACCAAGGCAATAAAGATGTTATGCCTTTTTCTTCCTACCACTAAGGCTTTATATGGAGTTCATAGGTAGGGAGAAAGCTAGAGCATACTTGCAATGCATATGTTGTAAAGTCAAACCTTGGATCCAAAGAGAGTTAAGTCATACAATCAAATCAAGATGTGCATGTGTGTGGATATATGGTGGCAAACCTAATTCTACTTTGCTCCTTGAAAACTTATCTCTCTTTTGAAAACTTGGAAACATTTTTGCTAGAGAGCAGGGGCTATCTTATTCATCTTTTCTTTTTTCCAGGCGGGCATCTGAGTACCCATTGTTTTAAATATCTCGAACACTTTTGTGTCCATTTTTTCTCATCATCATTTTTTCTCTTCTTTTTTTATGAATAACTTTTGCATAGCCCCATGTCTCTTTTCTACGACAAAACCTTGAGAGATAGCGACAAGAACTTGGAGCATTTATTTGGTGGATGAAAAACCTATCAAGCATGTTTTGTGTTCACTCCTAGTGTAGGAGTAAAATATTTTTTTGGTGGATCTAGATGGAAGGCATGTTTTTGTGCCTACCCCTAGTGTAGGAGTAGTGCATATTTGGGTGGTGTGTACATGATCTTGATTTTAAGAGCATGACAAATATCTCATAAGGGTCAACAAAGCTTGACAAAACTCAATGCAAAAGCAAGCAACATATATGTGGAGGTTTTCCTAGCCTAAATAACATGTATGACTCTTGTGGGCATTCAAGCTTTGTCATACATGAACTCATCATGTAGCATTTTTGTGTTTTTTCAAAAGATAAATCTCTAGAACTTTAATGTCACTTGGAACAAGATAAACAGCATCTTAGACCATCTCATATCATGTCCGTTAATTACCTAGACTTAGATCAAGCATTCGCCACCCACGAGTTTCAAGTTTAGAGAAAATCTTTATATCAAATCAGTCATATCCAAAACTCAGGAGAATTCGAGGGTAAAAACTAGGTACTTGAAAGGAATTACAACAGAGCAACTATTCATCATTTCCATTTAAGAGATTATTCTGAGTCCTCTTTATTTTATTTGGCTCTTAAAAACAAATTAAAGCAAACTCGATACACCCTTTTTATTTTGTTTTCAATTCATCATTTTCTTAACTATTTAAAAGAAACTAAAAATAGAACAAAGGAAAAGCATACTTACCTGGATATACGGGAGTGCTTCTCCCCCAAGCTAGCTCTTTCGGTGAGGGTTTGGTGTTTTAAGTCCTTCAAACTGGACTTCTCCTTGTGAAGTTCATTGATCAAGTAGCTCAGTTCGCTCTGAAGATAAGGATTCTTGTAGTGGTGCCTCTAATGGTGATGTCACCTTTTTCCTCCAAACCCATCTTGGTTTTGAGTGGGGAGGATATCGGGTCCCGCTCAGATTACCCATCGACCCCAACGAGGCTCACTGCTCTGACCATGTGGTTACGGTAGACATGCCTCTCCCCACGTGGGGTGAAACCAAACCCACCTGTAACAAGGCATCGCAACCTCACAAGGTCGGTAGGGACACCAGGGGAAAATAGGAGATCAGTCCCCGCAACCCCAAAAGAGAGTCGAGGCCAGGCCACGATCAAAACTCCTCCCGACACCTCTAGGTTCAACGACTTAAGGCTAGCTTCGGAGGCTCACAAACCATCAAAAGGTCCATGACCTCTCTGGGAGAGACCGACGAAGCAGATAGCCTAGGTAACACAGTGGTGTCTTCCATATGAAGAGATGCGGAGCCCACAACGTGATCACAGCTCGAACATGCGGAAAAAATAAAAGGTACAAAGCCTATGAGCCACTGCACGGTTCCCAAAAGCCTCATGACCACGTAAAGAGAGGTCGGGGAAATGTTTCCTCGAACCATCAAGCCAAAACAGCCCTTCTAGCGACCCTAGGAGAAGGCAAGACCCTAGCCTCGGGGCTCTAGGGCTCGGCACCGCTGTGGAAGCCCAAAACTCAGGGGAAACTTTTCCTAGCTTAGCACCTTCGAAGACAGGGGTGGACATACCACCCATGAGGTGCCAAAACCAGGTATCACCACGAAGATGATACCATGAAAACATCTAGGGGTGAGCGTCGTGAGAGCGAGGAGCAACCAAGAGCCCCTTGCGAATCTCCTTGCCGCACCTCTAGACCAAACCACGTAGAAGAGGTCAGGGTTGGTGGTCTCAGAAGCCACCTGTCGGGGACCTAATACCGGGGTACCCCAGAAGGTAGAACCGATAACCACCAAACGTAAAAAACTTCTAGACGCATAAGGGCGCCACGTCATCCTTTGTTCGAATGACAGGAGTTCGGTTCCGCCTCGCCCGACACCCTTGGGACGGGCTCGGTCTCACCCGAGGACCGAGGGATAAATTCCGTCTCGCCCGACGCCTTGAGGACGGGCTCGGTCTCGCCCGAGGGCTGAGGGATGAGTTCCGTCTCGCCCGATCCCGGAGGGGTGGGGTCAGCCTCACCCGGCGCCTTTGTGGGATCACCCTGCCTCGCCCCAAAGGCTCAAGGCTAATCTCCGTCTCGCCCGACGCCTATAGGGCGGGCTCGGTCTCGCCCGAGGGCTAAGGGATAGATTCCGCCTCGCCCGATCCCGGAGGGATAGGGTTAGTCTTGCCCAAAAGATAGGGACTGGCCTCCGTCTCATCCGACGGCCCAGGATAAGCCTCGCCCTGGTCGATATTTATCCCACATAATGATGGGTACAGGACGAGACAAGACGTTCGGGTCAACCATGGCTCCAACGACCATACCCTGCACCCTGACAGGAAAAGAACTGCCAGGGAACGACAGGACTGACGCTTTAGACCCTTCCGGGCGCCGCAGAGCCCAAAAGGTATTGCAGGCGCGTGCACCTCACTTTGTAGAGTTGTAGGCGCCGCCTTCAGCTCTGGGACGCGGAACCCAACGAAGATATACGACAACCGCTACACTCCAAGAACGGATTTGCTATCTCCATGAACGACGGATACTCCGTCACCGCGCTGTGGACCCGAGGAGGCGGGAGGGGCCCTCTTCCCGACCCCTCAGGTCCTCCAAGTCAGAGAGCCTTGGCCACGGCGCTGCACCGGACCCCGACCCCGAATCCTCCCAACAGGAATCATGGGAACCAGAAGGCGTGTGGAGCAAGGCTGGGGGGAGGCCCCTAAGTCAAAACCACTGTACAACAGCCCATACCCTGGGGGCAGCGTGCTGTGACTGATCTGACATCCTACAGAGATATTGACGACATCTTAAGCACTTATCTTCCTTCGCACTCGTGAGAATGGAGGACCTGACCAGGTAGACATGAGCCACAAGGTAAGTAGAGTACGCATCCTGGAGCTCTCACCCTTGTAAAGCCAGCCCCTTCATCTATAAAAGGGGAGGCATATCCTCCATCAAAGGGACGGGAAAAAATAGGACCGAACAATAGAACACATTCACACACATTCAAGCAGCTACGAAGCTCTTGACCACCTTTCAATCCTTTGATCAGAGACTTGGGACCAGTCCCTCTCTCGGCAGTTTGTATCCCTTACTACAAATCGTTACGGTGCTAATAACACAAGCAGCAACAAACTGGACGTAGGGACGTTCAGCCCGAACTAGTATAAATCCTGTGTCCTTTAGCGCACCATCCGAGCCTAACGCGCATTACTATAAATTTACTTGCCGGTGCTTGTACGAAACACCGACAGTTGGCGCGCCAGGTAGGGGCTTTGCGCGTTCCTAATCAGGTCTCGGATGGCCACCCACGCAATCACCTGGGTCCCGGGCGCACACGTGCGTTTCGGCGACCTGGATTTCATCATCACACTAGGAGGAGAGCTGGCGCTGACTCATTCAGCCGCTCCCTCTCCCCCTTCGACCAACCTCAGTCGTCTCAGGCTTAGGGGCCCACCGGGCAACTCCCGGGGAGTCCCGTCGCCCAAGGAGACCTCTCACAACACCACCATGTGTTCGGAAGGGTCCGGATGGAACGCCCCGACAGCGTTTCCGTTCGGTCTCCGCAACGTTGCGGCGACCGCTGGCCGTCTTCTGGCGCTGCGTGTGGTTCAACCACCCACGGACATCGAGTTCGTGGGGGCGATTGAGCGTGATACGGAGACCCTCTACGAGCTTCTCAACGAGGAACCTGTATCGCTCTCCAGCTCAGATTCCAGCAGGGGGAGCCACCACCCTTCCCGGGAATGCTACGTGACGCAGACCCCCGAGGGTCACGTCGAAAGCGTCTCCAAGGAAGAAGCCACCCCTACAAACAATCCGGACAGTAGATCCGGGGAAGAAGGGACAGCCCCATCTCGCCTAAGGATGGAGCAGCTAAGGGCTCGTCAGCAAGAAATCGATGAGGCCGGGCAAGGGCTCGCACGGGAATACGCGGACATCAATCGCGAGATTGAACGCCGCAAAGACGGGGGGCGCGCGCGCGCCACGGCCCGCACCGTACACCAAAGGATCCTCACCGACGATGGGGCCTTTCCTCACTTCACTCGAGCCAGCCAGAACATCGCCGCAGCAACCGCCTTGCTGCATGGCCTCCCGGAGGCCGCGACGTCCGAGGATCGACGCGCTCATCGGGAGATTCGCACGTTGCTCGAGCGTGCAGCAGCGCAGCAGGCGGAAAGTTCGTTGTCTCGACGACGCGAACCCGACACCAGCCAGCGCGCGCCCTCAGTGCGTCCCACCAAAGACGCATCTGTACACCAAACACCGCCAGCCGGCGGGCAGCCCTCCGTCGTCCCTGTACATCAACGCCTCGGCCGTGGCCGCGACGTACGTAGCATCATCGATGCCCGGAGGCGTGCCCACGGCGACGATGGAGAAGCGGCGCGCCGCGGCTATCATCCCCGACGGGGCGGGCGCTACGACAGCAACGAGGACCGAAGCCCGAGCCCCGTCCTGCCAGGCCCTCAGGCCTTTGGCCGGCACATCCTCAACGCTGCGTTCCCCCTAAGGTATCGACCGCCTACTAACATTCCTAAATATTCTGGCGAAACAAATCCCGGGCTTTGGCTCGAAGACTATCGGCTTGCATGTCAGGCCGGTGGTGCGAGTGATGATAATTTTATTATTCGCAATCTCCCGCTGTTCTTGGCCGACTCGGCACGAGCATGGCTGGAGCACCTACCGTCCAATGCTATTCAGAGTTGGGCGGATCTGACTGAGATCTTCGTGGGTAATTTCCAGGGCACGTACAAACGCCCTGGAAACCCATGGGACCTCAAGAACTGCCGTCAGAAGGCCGATGAAACCCTCCGCGGGTACATCCGGCGCTTCTCCCGACAGTGCAACGAGCTCCCAAACGTCGCCGATGCCGACGTGATAGGAGCCTTTCTGTCCGGAACAACCTGCGAATCCCTGGTCCACAAGCTAGGACGCAGGGGCCCGCGAACTACCAAGGAACTTCTGGACATCGCCACCAGTCACGCCTCTGGAGAGGAGGCGGTCGGAGCCATCTTTGATCGCTCCGACGGAAAAACAAGGCGGGATGAGGACGCCCGCGAAGGCACCTCCAACCATCCCGCCAAAGGGAAAAATAAGAAGCAACGGCGCGACAACTCACTCGCGGCCGCTGCCGACCGCAAAAGTGGCCGGAAGCCCGCGGAGGGCACTCCGAACCACTTCGAGAAAATGCTCGAGGGGCCATGCCCAAACCACGCCTTCCCGGCCAAGCACCTATACAAGGAATGTGGCCTTATGCGCAAATACTTGGCGGGAGGCCTTAACAAGGAGGAGCAGGGGAAGGAGCCCGTTCCCACCACTAACGACACGGAGGAGAAGGACGACGCCTTCCCAACTCCAACCGGGGCCCTCATGATCTTCGGGGGATCAACGGCCTACGACTCCAGGCGCCGCCAGAAGGTCACACGTCGAGAGGTCTATACCGCTGGACCGGCTATGCCAGCTTATCTCCGGTGGTCGGAATCCGCCATAACTTTCGACCGGACCGACCATCCGGATGCCATCCCACACCCGGGAAGGTATCCGCTTGTCGTCGACCCGATCGTCGGCCCAAAGCGGCTCACCAAGGTACTGATGGATGGGGGCAGCGGCCTCAACATCATGTACGCCAAGACGCTCGACGAGATGGGCGTCGACCGAACGCACCTCCGTCCCGTTCGAGCACCTTTCCATGGCGTCGTGCCTGGAAGGCAAGCCGTGCCACTGGGGCAAATTGACCTACCCGTCACTTTTGGGGATCGATCCAATTACCGGACCGAGACCCTCACCTTCGATGTAGTGGGGTTCCCGAGGACTTTCCACGCCATTCTGGGACGACCATGTTACGCGAAGTTCATGGCCGTACCCAATTACACATACCTGAAGCTGAAGATGCCGGGCCCCCGTGGGGTCATCACCATCGGCACCTCCTTCCAGCGCGCTTACGAGTGCGAGGTCGAATGCTGCGGACACGCATCCGCGGTCATCGCGTCCAAAGAGCTCGCCACCCTGAGGGAAGAGGTCATTGAAGGGACACCCGACGCAAAGAAGTCGTCTGGATCGTTCGAATCAGCAGAGGGTTCCAGGGACGTCCTTCTGGATCCTAGTAGCTCCGAGGGTAAAAAAGTCCGAATCAGGGACCTGCGCTCTCCTCCGCATAGGAAAGCGCGCTCGTCGACTTCCTCCGCGCTAACAAGGACATCTTTGCGTGGAAACCCTCGGATATGCCGGGCATCCCGAGGGAGGTCGCCGAGCATACTCTCCAAATCCTCCCGGGATCCAAGCCGGTGAAACAACGCCTGCGCCGCTTCGACGAGGAGAAACGCAGGGCCATCGGCGAGGAGATAGCCAAACTACTGGCCGCAGGATTCATTAAGGAAGTGTACCACCCGGAGTGGTTAGCAAATCCTGTTCTTGTCCGGAAAAAGAGCGGGAAATGGAGGATGTGTGTTGATTATACTGGCCTCAACAAATCGTGTCCAAAGGATCCATTTCCTTTGCCACGAATAGACCAAATAGTCGACTCCACCTCGGGGTGCGAAACCCTCTGTTTCCTTGACGCATATTCAGGTTATCATCAAATCGCGATGAAAGAGTCCGACCAGCTCGCGACATCTTTTATCACGCCCTTTGGATCATTTTGCTACGTTTCAATGCCGTTTGGTCTGAAGAACGCTGGGGCAACGTACCAGCGCTGTATGCTTAGCTGCTTCGGAGATCTCATCGGGCGAACCGTTGAGGCCTATGTCGACGACATTGTAGTCAAGTCCAAGTGGGCTGACCACCTTGTCGCCGATCTCGAACGCACCTTCGCGAAACTCCGAGCGAACGGCATCAAACTCAATCCCGAAAAATGTGTTTTCGGGGTCCCGAGGGGCATGCTGCTCGGCTTCATCGTCTCCGAGCGTGGCATCGAGGCCAACCCAGAGAAAATATCAGCCATCACGAGGATGGGCCCGATCCAAAACATAAAGGGGGTTCAGCGGATCACCGGGTGCCTTGCCACTCTCAGTCGATTCATTTCACGCCTCGGCGAACGAGGGCTCCCCCTTTATCGACTCCTGAAGAAAACTGACCGCTTCGAGTGGACAGCTGAGGCACAGGAAGCACTTGACATGGTTAAACGATTTTTAACTAAGCCGCCGGTTCTAGTTCCTCCATGCGATGGAGAATCTCTCCTACTATATATATCGGCCACCACCCAAGTGGTTAGCTCCGCCTTAATAGTAGAGCGAGAAGAAGAGGGGCACGCCTTCAAGGTGCAGCGCCCTGTTTATTTCATCAGCGAGGTGTTATCCGACTCCAAAACCCGCTACTCCCAGATCCAGAAACTCCTCTACACCGTCCTCATCACCAAAAGGAAGCTACGCCACTACTTCGAGTCGCACCCTGTGACAGTAGTGACGTCGTTCCCCCTCGGCGAGGTCGTTCGTAGCCATGACGCTACGGGAAGAACTGCAAAGTGGGCGCTCGAGCTAATGGATCAGGGCATTTCTTATGTTCCCCGAACGGCGATCAAATCTCAGGCACTAGCTGACTTCATCGCGGAGTGGACCGAGGTCCAGATGCCACCAGCAGCCGTCGATCAAGAGTACTGGATAATGTACTTCGACGGATCGCTGATGAAGAAGGGCGCCGGAGCAGGACTAGTATTTGTATCCCCCCTCGGGGTCCACATGAGGTACATGGTTCGACTTCATTTTCCTTCATCGAACAATACTGCAGAATACGAAGCGCTCATCAACGGCCTACGAATCGCCATCGAGCTGGGCATCCGACGCCTTGATGTCAGGGGCGACTCTCAACTGATCGTCAACCAGGTCATGAAGGAGTCGGGCTGCCACGATACCAAGATGGAGGCATATTGTCAAGAGGTCCGACGTCTGGAGGACAAATTCGACGGCCTCGAACTCAATCATATCCCCAGACGCCTCAACGAAGCGGCCGATGCACTCGCAAAAGCAGCATCCAGCCGAGAGCCAGTTCCAACAGGCGTCTTCGCCAGTGACCAACACAAACCCTCGGTACGCTACGCGGGGTCGGAACAAGCCGACGGTGGCCCTTCTAGTCCGACCCCTAAGGCCGATCCTCCAACTGTTCCACCCGACCCCGAGGTCATGGAGCTTGAAGAAGACCCAGCCATGGAGTCCGATCCTCCCAATGACTGGAGAACGCTTTACATCGACTATCTCCTCCACGACGTACTACCAACCGACAAGACAGAAGCCCGACGGCTTACACGACGCGCCAGATCCTTCGTTCTTGTAGAGGGCGAACTCTACAAGCGAAGTCACATCGGAATTCTTCAACTTTGCATCCCTGGCGAACAGGGAAAACTCCTACTGAGCGACATCCACGGTGGAGCATGCGGTCACCATGCCGCACCGAGAACCTTGGTTGGGAAGGCATTCCGACAGGGTTTCTATTGGCCCACTGCAGTAGCCGATGCCGAACAAATTGTACGCACCTGCGAAGGATGCCAATACTACGCTCGGCAAACACACCTCCCGGCCCAGGCTCTCCAGATGATCCCCATCACGTGGCCCTTCGCGGTCTGGGGGCTTGACCTGGTCGGGCCACTTAAAAAAGCGCCCGGAGGCTTTACCCACCTGCTTGTCACCATAGACAAGTTCACAAAATGGATTGAAGCTCGGCCAATATCCACAATCAAATCCGAGCAAGCTGTGTTGTTCTTTCTCGACATCATCCATCGCTTTGGAGTACCGAACTCCATCATCACGGACAACGGCACGCAGTTCACCGGTAGGAAATTCATTCGTTTTTGTGATGAACATCACATCCGAATCGATTGGGCAGCCGTCGCGCACCCCCGGACGAACGGACAGGTCGAGCGCGCAAACGGCATGCTTCTTCAAGGCCTCAAACCCAGAATTTTCAACCGGTTGAACAAGTTCGGCGCGCGATGGCTCGCTGAGCTCCCAGCTGTGCTCTGGAGCCTAAGGACGACTCCTAGCCGGGCCACCGGCTACACACCCTTCTTCATGATCTACGGTTCCGAGGCCGTTCTCCCGACGGACCTCGACTATGGAGCGCCAAGAATCAGAGCATATGACGAACAGGGAGCCGAGGCATCTCACCAGGACGCCATGGACCAGCTGGATGAGGCCCGCGACATCGCCCTCCTCCGTTCAGCCAAGTACCAGCAAGCGTTACGGCGGTACCACAGCCGACGGGTGCGGGGTCGAGCCTTCAACGTCGGAGACCTCGTCCTCCGCCTTGTGCAGAGCAACAAGGATCGCCACAAACTCTCCCCGCCCTGGGAAGGGCCCTACATCATCGCGGAAATACTTCGCCCAGGCGCCTACCGGTTGAAAACCATCAAAGGCGAGGTCTTCACCAACGCCTGGAACATTGAGCAGCTACGTCGTTTCTATCCTTAAAAAAGCTTACGCTTTTTCTTTATCAGTTTTTGTCTTAGCAGAACCCCGATCCTTAGTGATTTCCGACCCCTACAAAATCGCGAGGGGTCAGACCTCACTCGGGGGCTGACATGTGATCGTAATATATGTTATGTGTAATACAAGTATCGCGCTTGCAAAAAATCCCTGTGTTATACTTACGAACATTCTATAGGTTTTCCACTCGCCTCGTAAATAAGTCTCGAGGGCTAAGATCTTGGGAACCAATTCTGAATACAACAGGTAGGACTGCGAGACACCCACGCCCCAGCGGCTGCAACCTCTTTGCTCACCTGTTCAATCAGAATTAGTCTGCCCACGTTCCTAGCTTCCTGTGACTTAGACCATGAGAAGAGTTGGAAAGCGCTAAAATGACTTGCCACTAGCAAAGGATGTAATTTCGTTCATTTTTTGCACGAATTCACCACTTACAAAGCAATGTCATTACAAAAAAAAAGAGGGAACAATATACTCCGAAGACTGTTTACTCGGGGGCCTCCCCACAGCGTTATTTCATTACAGTCTCGGCTCAGTTCTACCACAAGTGCTACTACGATCGCCGCGCCACGCTCTCCATCGGCGACGTCGAGGACATGTACACGGGCCAGTTCGTCCACTGCGGCCGCCGTGCCACGCTCTCCATCGGCGACGTCGAGGGCATGTACACGGGCCAGCTCGTCTACTGCGGGCACCATGCCACGCTCTCCATCGGCGACATCTTCGCTGGACCCTCGAAGGCGCCACCATCTACGACGCCTCCGCCGGAGCGTCTGGGGACTACGCCATCATCCCCAGCCATAACCCTGACAACGGCGTGTGGGCAGGAAACGCCTCCCGCCAAGGGAGGAGCGCAGCGAACGACGGCGCAGTCAACGACGTACGACGCCCACCGACGCCATTTCTCCTTCAGCAGCAGCGACTCCTCACCAAGGGCCACGCGCACCATCTCATCTACATTGGATAACCTCCGGCTCGACATCACGCACCAGACTCACGAGCAAGGTTGTAAGTTCTCTATCTCCCTCTGGCATTACTCTTCCTCACTCAGGAACCACCGCGACGCACGGACGCGTTTTGCGGAAAGGAAGAAGAAGGAGAGATAGCGGCTCGGAGGTAGAAGGGAAGGTGGGACGAGAGCTCCTCTCCCCCTCCCTATTTAAAGAGGAGGCGCAGTAACTAAGGAAAGGTGAAAGGTCGGACGAAAAACCCTCTCCCTTCCCCTTTTTTAATACGCAATCAATGCTGATTGATACCTGAGGGGACGCGCCAGAGGTGACGGGACGAACCCCGGTCTACGAAGCGTCCCTCTTTGGTCAAACTGAACACTGCCTGGGTATGGCCCGCCACTGACCCGCTCCGGACGCGGCGATTAAGGCGCCCACATAGGCAGACAACTTTTTCGCCTCCCCATGCAGGATCACGGACGACTCGAGGACGGGACCCTTCAGATCTCCTGGGTCGACCGTTCGGCCCAGAAGACACGACGAGCGAACGACCAAAGAAAGGTCAGGGCCCGAACCCATCAAGTAGGAGCTTTTCCGCCACTCATAATACCAAGGTAACGTTACCGCTTTTATCTTCAATTAAATGTTGCATTCAAAACATTTCATATGCAAAAAATTGCATCCAAACGGTTCGTGTCACACCACGAAACGGCTGTCGCCTCATTCGATATAGGCAGCCATAGGCTGAGGTTCGAAGGTCGGCCCGCGAAGGGCTCGAGGCCGCCTCACGCCGAACAGAGCCAGGGAGAGATAACCGAGACGAGCCCCAGCGGCCCTGCCCGACCTCGCTCAGAAGCAAACCGGGACGTCTCGACCTTCTCTCGTTCGATTCTAACCTCGAGCCAAACCCACAGAATCTCCATCGAGGAGAGGCCATCGGGCCCCCTGAGCTTATCGAACGACTCAGGCATCTGCCGGGAGGCGGGTTAAGAAGTTGTGGAGTGCCACCAGAGGGCTCTGCCGACCCCATCAGCAAATGATGGACCCGGATTCCACACGAACGTACCCGTTAGCGAGCTCGTTGAGCGCGGTACTCAAGCCGTCGAGGCAAGTGTCGTTCACTCAGCCCCTCCGATTGCGAAAACCGAGGACGGGGTAACACGCAAATAACGGCCGACCCCTATCAGACCCTAATAAGGCTCGGGGGCTCGGGCCAAACAATGCAGGGACAAAGGCCCCACCTTGCCGAGCCCATAGAGTCCCCATTTGGGATTTCTGTTCAAAGACAGGGCGGGGATTATCGCGATGACATCCATTGTCACCACAACCACGATTCCGGTCTCCAGTAACACCCGACCCCAGGCAGGTGCGGGGGTCGGACCTTACTCGGGGGCTGTTAAGGTACGGCTACCTCCTCAATCCCCTCACATTATAATCAGCGGCATAACTCAGGGGAACATATTGGTAAGACCGTAAAAAATCAAATCGCAAAAAATCAAACGAAACGAAATTAAGACGCAAAAGCACGAAAGGCGTCCAGACTCGAAAAAATACCGACACTTGTCCACATATTACATATAAGCTGTTCTCAAAATTGTTCGATTAATTACTCCCGCGAAGGGAGAACCATTTCTTTCAGACTGTCTGCCAGGTTCTTCGCAAGGGGAGCGACCATCTGCTCCATTTCCTCCAGCTCTTCATCCTCGTAGGTGGACGGAAAGCCTTCGCTCATCACTTTCAGGTTTATTTCCTTCTCATAGTGGGCGTGGGCGACGGTGAAGGCCTGGGTAATCCCAGCGTGAAAGGCACTCTCCTCAAGCTGGCCCACCCGAGCCATGATACCTCCGACACGAGCCGCGAGCGGGCTGGTCTCCACCGGCTCCGTCACATTCAGGGCGTTAAGGACCACCCCGACCGCAGCTTGTAGAAGATCGTGCTCATCGCTCTCAGCCTGAAGGGCTCTGCGCGTATAGGCAGCCTCTTTCTCCAGCTTGGTGGCGGCGTTCTCAGCACTTGACTTTCCTTTCACCGCGTCATCAAGCTCCGCCCGGAGAGAGCGGACCACCTCGACATCCTCGTCCACCTTCTGCTGGAGGGCTGTGGCCCTACTCTCGGCCTTCCGACGGAGGTCCCGCTCCATCTCCAGCTCCTTCAGGACTTCGCCGGCCTTCTCGTTGGCCGCGGCATTCCTCTGCAGCAGATCGTCTCGTTCTTTTTTGAGCCTGGCAATCTCCTCTCCATCCAGCTTGGACCTCGCCGACAGGTCCTCGAACATTCCGTGCGCCTCCTCCGCATCCTGACGCGCCTGGGCCTCCCGCTCTCGGACAGTAGCAAGCTGGGCAGCCAAGTCTGCTCGCAGCCGGGCCTCCTCGGAAAGGCGATCCCTCTCCGCCTTCTGTTCGCGGAGGAATTGGGATTTATCCCGGCTACGAGCAACAAGAATCTGAGGAGGAAGAAGACTGATATCAGGAATACGAGAACACAAAAGCACATGAAGAAAGAAGAAAGTCCAGAGAATACCTGAGTGGTAGGGATAACGATCTCACGGAGGGCTCCTCTGGCCTGGTCCAGGGCGTTCAGCATGGTCGAGATCCCGATGTCAAGACCCTCCCGCTCCATGCTCTCGGAATGATCATCGAGCGAGAAAAGAGCTGACGTCGGGTCCTGAGCATCCATCCACTGGAGCGGCGGCTCTCCCCGCGCAGGGGAGCGGTTTCCTCCCGACAAAGGGGCCGGTGGCGGCTCCCTCCTGACCCTGTGCGGCACCACCGCCGCACTCGAGGACCCTCCGGTTGGACCCTCCTCCGTTTGGGCCGCTTCGAGCGCCACGGGTGGATCCACATGGACGCCTGGCGACGCGGACCGCACCACGCCCTCGGGTGCCACCACGACCACGTCCGGCTGACCCTGGCTTGGCGCAGTCACGACCACCGTCACCGGCGGTATGCGGTCCTCGGCCGGCTGTTCCACGCCCGCCACGGAAGAGACCGCTCGCTCAGTAACCTCCGCGGGTGTGGGAGCCACCTTGGACGCCGTCGGTTCGGCCAACGCGGCCCCGACATCAGCACCACTCCTGCCCGAAACAGGGGTGGCTCCAGGCGACGCCGTCTGTCCCACTTGAAGGGCGAGGCTCTTCTTGGGCGCCAGCCCCAGGGGGTGACCCGTCCGCAAGAACCTGCGCAAAGGTAATAACCATTAAGTCAAAAATAAAAATGGAAAAAGGATGAAAACAGAGGAATCAACAGCTTACGTTGACGTCCTCGGCCGACGGAAGCGTTTTGGGGATGGATCCCCAGACCCCTGCCCTGACTCATCTGGGCGGGACCGTTTCATGCCTGCCCCCTGCTCCGTGGCAGGGGGGTTCATCTCGTCGGGCGCGGCCCCGGAGTCGCTCCTCTCCACCGTCTCGTCGGGCGCGGCACCGGAGCCGTCCCCCTCTGTCGTCTCACGGGGTGCAGCACCGGAGCTGCTCCTCCCCATCGTCGCCTCGGGGATGGCGGCGACGGGTTCGCCCTCCCCCATCCACCGGTCCTCGGCCGGCACGCCGTGCGAAGAGGCGGATTCGCCAGCCTCCACTGACCTCATCGATCCACTTCCCTCCGCGTGGAAAGGGAAGGGCCCCTGCACGGGTGGGTGGCCACTTGTCAGCATCTCCTCATCCTCCAGGACGCCCCAATCCACATCGACGGCTACCTCGTCGTCGCCGTCATCATCATCATCGTCGTCGTCATCCTCACTGCTCACGTCCTCTCCCCGATCCCGTGCCTCCTGCTTCAGTCGTTTCGCCTTCTTCATCTCCTCCTTTGCCTTCTTGTCCCGCTCGGCCGCGAGCCGATTCGCCGCCGCCACAGCCCTGTCCTTCGGCAGTGGAGCCGGGCTATCCTTGAAAACTAGCACCCTCGGCTAGCCCCAACATCACAAAAGCCAGTATTAAAAAAGAAAAAAAAAAGAAAAAAAAAAAAGAAAAGAAAAAGGGGAGATTCAGGAGAAAGAAAAGAGTGTAGGGGAAGAGGGCTTACGAATTCGAAGAACCCAGGCTCCGGCCGCATTGGAGGATGCCCGGGCACCGGATACACGATGTCGAGGACCATGCCGGCAGAATCCCTCGTCGGCTCCGTCGCCTCCTTGACACGCTGCGCCACTTCCGAATAAGGGAGCGCCTCGTCAACGAGCACCGTCCCCTCGAACGATATCCCTGGCATCATCCGATGCAGGGGAAGCACGCGCGCCATCAGTGGCGCCACCCTCCTCGCGTGGTAAGCACCGATAATCCCCGACCCCTTTACGCCCCGACCCTTCAGGGCATGGAGGGCGGAGAGAAGGTCGGAGATGTGCTTCTTGTCTTTAGTCTGGACGCCCCAGCCCCAGGACGCCGGAGCATCCACAATAAGACGTCCGGTGTACTTCGGTAGGGGGGCACTCGCATCATCCCTAACATAAAACCATTGCGAATGCCATCCTTTGTTGGATGTGGCCAGACGCATGTACGGGTAGCCCTTCGATCGGGTATGGCGCAAGGTGAATGCTGGCACACCCCATCGGTGCGTCTACTTCTTTCCCCCCAATCTTCCTCCTCGACAGACTAACGCTAAAGAAATGCCGCCACAGATCAAAATGGGGATCGATCCCCAGAAAACCCTCACACAGGGCAACAAACGCTGCCATATGCTGTATCCCATTGGGAGTTAGATGCTGCAGCTCTACCTCATAGTAATCTAATAGCCCCCGAAGGAATCTATGCGCGGGTACCCCGAATCCCCGCTCATGGAAGAGGGCAAAAGAGACGACATACCCTTCAGGCGGCACCGGCTCACCCTCGTCACCAGGAAGCAACCACTCCTGGACGGCGGATTGTGGGCGGAGAAGGCCACGGCGAACGAGGCCCTCCAGACGCCGGGAAGAGATGCTTGATCTGCCCCACAACTCCATTGAGGCAGCAGGGGGGAAGGGCAGGCGCGAGCTTAACGGCGGCTGGAACACGAACGCAAGCCAGTCGACGGTGGCAATGCGGGCGTGAGGAGCTGGGAAGATTGGCGGCGGATGTCTCAGAACGCAAAGGAAGGGGAGCGAAATACGAAACCCTGGGGGCGAACCCCGCAGTTTTATAGGGGGCGACGGACACGAGAAGGGCAACCGTCCGCCTCGATCTCCGGGCCTGCCACGCGCGCCACCGCGTCACGTCGCGGGACACGCGCCCGCAATCCCTATCCTCTCACCCCGAAAATCTCGGCGAACGGTACGCCTCCCCCAAGCGAATCCGGACTCGCTACCCACCGGGGAAGCACAAGCCACAAAGGCCCGTTTCTTTTCTCTTTGGCCCACCTAGGGCCCAGCAACTCGCCGGCCAGCCCAACTAAGAAGGAATCCACGAACGATCCGCCATCAGGGGCAGAAGCGCCAGTTAAAACAGCCCCGAGTCCCCCGAGTCAGTCCCCAGCGAACAGAACGCCACGACCCACTCGAAAAAGCACCCAGTTGATGAAAAACTAAGTCCTTCAGCCTTACCCGCGAAGGGACCGATACAACCCCCCGGGCGACTCTACTCAAGTCACCCGGGGGCTCGGGGGCTACACCCATCGGGTGCGCTCGCGCGCACCCTCCGGCAATTTAGCTTCGGCGAAATCAAGAAACACCCTCCAGGCGGTTCTGCCCGAATCACCTAGAGTCTCGGGGGCTACTGTCGGGGACCTAATACCGGGGTACCCCAGAAGGTAGAACCGATAACCACCAAACGTAAAAAACTTCTGGACGCATAAGGGCGCCACGTCATCCTTTGTTCGAATGACAGGAGTTCGGTTCCGCCTCGCCCGACACCCTTGGGACGGGCTCGGTCTCGCCCGAGGACCGAGGGATAAATTCCGTCTCGCCCGACGCCTTGAGGACGGGCTCGGTCTCGCCCGAGGGCTGAGGGATGAGTTCCGTCTCGCCCGATCCCGGAGGGGTGGGGTCAGCCTCACCCGGCGCCTTTGTGGGATCACCCTGCCTCGCCCCAAAGGCTCAAGGCTAATCTCCGTCTCGCCCGACGCCTATAGGGCGGGCTCGGTCTCGCCCGAGGGCTAAGGGATAGATTCCGCCTCGCCCGATCCCGGAGGGATAGGGTTAGTCTTGCCCAAAAGATAGGGACTGGCCTCCGTCTCATCCGACGGCCCAGGATAAGCCTCGCCCTGGTCGATATTTATCCCACATAATGATGGGTACAGGACGAGACAAGACGTTCGGGTCAACCATGGCTCCAACGACCATACCCTGCACCCTGACAGGAAAAGAACTGCCAGGGAACGACAGGACTGACGCTTTAGACCCTTCCGGGCGCCGCAGAGCCCAAAAGGTATTGCAGGCGCGTGCACCTCACTCTGTAGAGTTGTAGGCGCCGCCTTCAGCTCTGGGACGCGGAACCCAACGAAGATATACGACAACCGCTACACTCCAAGAACGGATTTGCTATCTCCATGAACGACGGATACTCCGTCACCGCGCTGTGGACCCGAGGAAGCGGGGGGGGGCCCTCTTCCCGACCCCTCAGGTCCTCCAAGTCAGAGAGCCTTGGCCACGGCGCTGCACCGGACCCCGACCCCGAATCCTCCCAACAGGAATCATGGGAACCAGAAGGCGTGTGGAGCAAGGCTGGGGGGAGGCCCCTAAGTCAAAACCACTGTACAACAGCCCATACCCTGGGGGCAGCGTGCTGTGACTGATCTGACATCCTACAGAGATATTGACGACATCTTAAGCACTTATCTTCCTTCGCACTCGTGAGAATGGAGGACCTGACCAGGTAGACATGAGCCACAAGGTAAGTAGAGTACGCATCCTGGAGCTCTCACCCTTGTAAAGCCAGCCCCTTCATCTATAAAAGGGGAGGCATATCATCCATCAAACGGACGGAAAAAATAGGACCGAACAATAGAACACATTCACACACATTCAAGCAGCTACGAAGCTCTTGACCACCTTTCAATCCTTTGATCAGAGACTTGGGACCAGTCCCTCTCTCGGCAGTTTGTATCCCTTACTACAAATCGTTACGGTGCTAATAACACAAGCAGCAACAAACTGGACGTAGGGACGTTCAGCCCGAACCAGTATAAATCCTGTGTCCTTTAGCGCACCATCCGAGCCTAACGCGCATTACTATAAATTTACTTGCCGGTGCTTGTACGAAACACCGACACCACCACCATCACACCTTAGAAAACAAGAAGGAGATGACTCCCATAGTTTTTTGAGAAAGCTAATCGTGGCCATTAGGACTAGTGTTTCAATGAACCCAAACCTAAAAGGACTAGGAGCTACCGAAACCACTGAGCCCAAAAAACATCCTAAACATCCCTCGGTCCTTTCCTACTTGCAAATCTCCTTCTAGCACCAGCTGCTAGAAAAGGCAACACTGGCTCCGGCCACCACAAGCGACCCCTAGTGGGACGCATAACAGGAACCACGTAGTTCCCCTCGAACTTCCCTCTCTCATTTCATCACTCTCTCGACATCTAACCACTCAAAGAGGTGAAAAGAATAGCTTATAGTCACAGTCATGAGTGTTTCAAACGGTAGAAAGGTCTCCATTTATAGGCCAGGGACGAACTAAGCAGCCCAAAACCCTCGCACCACATGGCAAACCATGGGAGGTCATAGCTAATGTCAGATGATCATGTGAGGTTAGGAAAATCAAGACACTCACAAAGGCAGGGTCGATACAGCATCGAGAGACCACTCAGTCCCACCTGGGTCACGAACCCCGATACACAGCACACAACATGGCAGGGCTCAACGGTCATGTACCACATCATCAGGGCATCCTGATAGGTGGAGCACAATGGCCACCTACCGCATTGAACGCACCAGCCCGCAAGGGGAACACACACTCGATCATCTCTAAGACTAGACGTAGGGCTCTGGCCTAAACTAGTATAAATCCTCGTGTCTTTTGGATGCTACCATCGTCTTCCCAGAGCAGCACGACAATCGTATAAATTTACTAGTCTAGTTTACAAAACACCGACACTAAGTGTTTCCCCATGAGACAACCACCACCATTAGCACAAGTTAACATTTTTCAAATTACTTAACAAAGGTTTTCAAACTCATTTTCAACCGCCACTCGATCCTAGGAACGCATGCAATGTTAGATCTCTTAAGTGGCACTAGATGACTAATATGTAAACAATTTTTCCCTTCTTGATAGTACAACCATCTGTCCTTAGTCTGGTTAAGCATTTTTCTATACTCAACTTTAGACCAGTGAAATGAAATGCCCTACAAATATAACTTTGTCTTGTGCATTCCATTTCATCTCCTTCATCGATGATGTCACACAAACATCCAACCTTCATCTTCATCAAATAATGAACAATGATCATTCATAGGTGTAGCAAACCACACTACCTTTGATCATTGTCCATAACATGAAGTTCCTCCATCACTCTCCATCAAGCCACTCGACCATCAACACAAATCAACATTTGGCTTGACCTTTCATGAATGATATGATCCACTTCATGTCATCACAGGACCTTATTGATTCATTGATTCCAACTTCACTTGCTCTTCACCATTGCCCTGGTCCATCGGTGCTAAGCTCTCTACTCGCATCTCACTGCCTTGATGATCCATCACACCTGAGCCTCTCGCTTTCCCTTCATGCTTGCAACTCGGTCCATCATAGTCAAGCCATGCCTCTTGATCTTCTCCACCTAGCCACATGACATCATGTCATGGCTCATATGCAATGAGCTCCTTTGTCTCACT
The DNA here is from genome assembly GCF_019320115.1 of Miscanthus floridulus. Lineage (NCBI taxonomy): Eukaryota > Viridiplantae > Streptophyta > Magnoliopsida > Poales > Poaceae > Miscanthus > Miscanthus floridulus. Next base: position 113,736,593 of record NC_089581.1, on the reverse strand, counting down.
AGTTGAGCACCATCAACATATCCAAGCCACCTATCTACCATGGCTTAAGTGTTGCTCACACTAATGTACCTGTGGACTAAACACATGTGTATCTGAACATACAACACATTAGTCCTCCTCAGGTGGTCATGTAAATACCAAACCAAACTAGGACTTTCACACATGGATTGGTGTGACTAAATAGATATACTAATGTCATCTTTGAAAGGACTCATGATGTCATATTGAGGGGTGAATAGAAGTTTCTGAAAACTACAACTTAAAGCCGGAAGGTATACTAGGTTTTTCTATTGCTCGGAAAACTAAATAGGAGTATAAACCTTGCTGCTAAGTCCATACTGCAATCAAAGAGTGTTAGTAAGGTATATGGATTTATACCTGCAACACAAAGTGATTACCAACAATAGCTTTGTGGGATGTTCAGAATCAGCTTCAAACATCGCTCCTTTTACTTAGGCTTCATGCTTGATATTGTGGTGCACTGAGATTTTCTAAAAAAACAAGCGTAACCCAAAAGTAGATCGAGACAAAGACAAATATGTAATGTAAAGTATATGGAGACACGGAATTGTTTTACCAAAGTTCGAGTTTCCACTTTGAACCCTACGTCTTTGTTGAGAAAGCCATGATCGATCAGTTGTGATCAAGCTCTAGTCAGATTGCTCTCAACTATTTTCCCCGCCGAGGTCAAGGGCTATGGATACTATCAATACTTCTAAAAAAGATGAGATAAAAGATTAAAAAGTATTATGATAACACATTAACATTATTAACAATATATCAAAATAAAGTTTGCCAGTTAATCATGATTTTAATTCTATCTATTTTCAATTTCAAACATGATATTCCTCGATCTACATCCAAACGTAGACATACTTATAAATTATTATTATGGCTAACCATGTTTTTTGGAAAAAGAAGAAGAAGAAGACCACCAAATTAGAAATATATATCATGTGACAATTAGGTCCATCTATCTCACCTATTAGGAAATAGATTATGGCCCTATTAATTTATTTTAGACTTTGAGACCAGTTCAATTGATTTCTTTTTATGGATCGGATCAACTGCATAATGGATTTTATAAAAAAAAACTGCATAATGATCGATCTGGCCCATTACCACCCCAACCGTAGTCCATAGACGACCTTCGTCTCCTTGACACGTGTAACCTCCCTGCAGGTCGGCAGCATGTAACCTCCCGGCAGGCAGGAGCATGACGGCCTCCCCCAATCGAGATTTTTTTTATTTTTAACACATTTTTTAAACTATTTTTAAAACCGACACTGTTTAGTTTTTTTTCAAAACAAACACTTTTGGATGCGGCTGTTTGCATGGCGTGGCTAATTCACGCTGTCGCGCCACGCACGGAGGCGCGGTAGGGGACAGTCAATGGCTATGATGACCGCTAACATGGCAGGTCTGACGCGCCACCCGTCACGGCGCGGCGGGCCTGCCGAGCCACGCATCACGGCGCGGGGCTGCCGCGCCACGCATCACCACGTCGACCCTTGTACCTGGCCTTGCTTCCCTTTCTCTCTCTGTCTCACTCGACCACCACCACATCATGCCCCGCCCAACGCGCCCCGCCACACCATGCCCCGCCGCGCCGTGCCCAGCATGGCCGTGCCCGACGCGCCACGTCGTGCCGCGCCACACCGCCACCACGCCGCGCCTGCCGCGGCCATGGCTGCCCCGCCCGCCGTGACCCCGGGCTAAGCGCCCCCCCCCCCCCCCCCGCCGTGTGCCAGTCCTCCCTGACTCCATCTCCATCTCCCCCTATCTCAGTACCTCCCTTACTGCCACTGTCGCCCCTCCATCTCCACACTATCGCACGCCGCCCATCCCCATCGTCGTCCTCTAGAAGGGGGGATTGCCGTCGGTCGGCCGGCCATTGCCGCCGCCCTCCAGAAGTAGGCCGCTATCGACCGGCCATTGCCGCCGGCGGCCATCTCCTTTCCATTGGTGGATTATGGTGACTCATAATCTTTATCGAGGTAATGCTCTTCTACATCTTTGTCAATTTTTTTGTTAGGGTTAGGATTCAAATTTAGTTTGACTGGATAGAGATTTATAAAATTAGTTAGCAAAAATATTTAATGAAGTTAGTAAATATAAGTTATGTATAGTTTTGTAGTTAGTTTTGCAGTTAGCTAGATTACTTAAACAAGGAGGAGGACTACGATGAGATTGGGATGTCTCAGCTTGGTGATGCACCATTTCCTACACAGTTCGACGAACAGGTATTTGAAACAATCCTTCGCCATATACGTCACAATTACTTAAACATTGTAAGTAACGATGCCTATATTGTAATTGCAGGGTCCTTGTTACACTCAGCAGTACCACCGGGTGTACCTCCAGCGAGACCGTATCGACGTTGGGTTCACTCCTAACGTGCTGCCTTCACGTCCGAAGAGGCAGCGACGTCTGCGGTACCCATATACTCCTGGGTCATAGGAGTTCTTTAGGATGACATGACGCACTTGTACTTGAACACCCATATACTGATGGAACATGTAGTATATCGAGTAATGTCGAACTTATGTATTGATGAACTTGTGTCATAGTTATGACTTGCTGAACTTATGTCAAACAGTGGTATTGTCGAACTTACGATGAACTTGGGATGTGTACAAGTTAGTATTGCTGAACTTGTGTATTGATTGTCTCGTGCACTTAACCTTCCTGTTGACATATTCGTTAAACCGACACGGCGACATAACAGAAGTGCCTTGTTCCTTTTGCTGCCGCTTTGACCGCCGCGCCATGGCTGGGGGCGCGTCAGCCTTGCCGCGCCATGGCTACTGGTACATCAGCCTTGTCGTGTCATGGACGGTGGCGCGACAAACCCATGTTGGGCGCTGGCTGGACTCCCTTCTGAGCGCATCAACAACATCAAGATTTTGATGCATATAATTTAAGGGGTTTCGAAACATCGCAATGGTGAGAACAATTTTTTATTTATCTTTTTTTAATACAACAAAGCATAGATATGACACAAGGTCATTAGTGATTGGTACAGTCTTCTAAAATAATGTTTGTACAAGATGGGCACCAAACTAAGACCCAAAATTAATACCCGAATGTCTGACAGTGACAAAAGCAAAAAGCATTATTTACCGAGAACGTAACAAATACATGCAAATTGCAGCATTGTAATACCATTTTTTGTGGTGAAAGTTTTATGAGATAACACAATGTCCGTTACAAAAATTAAACAGTGTTTGTTATATGGGTACAATACATAAATAGTTCAAATGAAACACAATGCAACACCAAAAAAGTTCTACTACAATACAAATACCAAATCTAAAACATTGAACTAGCACACCTGTATCAATCCTCAGTCTGAAACATACTAAGTAAGCAACTCGTCATCCAAGTACCAGTCCTCTATCACAACCTCCTTGTTGTGGCTAGGCTCACCTGCATTGCCCTGATCTGCCTGTCGCCTATAGTAAGCTACCTCCGCTTCACCTACGGCCTCTGTGGCCTGAGTCAAAAACAGGTCCTCCTCCGTCTAGCTCATGTGGTTAGGCTCACCTGCATTGTCTTGATCTATCTATTGCCTATAGTAAGCGGCCTCCGCTTCATCTGTGGCCTAAGTGAAGAACGCGTCGTCATCCTCCTCCGCCTGCAAGCCGGCCTCTGCTAGAGCGATGAGCTCGCTCAGTCTACCAATGTTGTTCTTAGCCTCCTCTGCCTACAAGCCCGCCTTAGCAAGAGCGATGAGATCGCTCAACCTGGCAGTGTTGTCTTCATCCTTGTTCTCCTCATCAGACAATACAATCGAAGATTGAACGGTGCGACCAGCTCGCGTTCTGTGCTCATGTAACTTCTTTTCCTCAAATCTTGCACGGGCCACCTCTACGGTATGGTCCTCGCTACATCCAATCCCTTCATATATGAAATGCAATAAGTTAGCAACGCGATTATATTACATTTAAAAGCAGGCAATGAAAATAACAAGGCTTCCAATGACTCACAGGCCCACAATGCAACAACATGGTCGTTCAAGACCTGCATCCAGTATTCGCCTAAACAGGTTAAACAGCCATTTAAACGGCCACTAAACGGTAAATGGTGATAAACTGTTTTGTTTAGGGGGTAAACAGAAATTAAACGGTTGACCGTTTAAACGGTCAAAAACGAGAAAAAATGGTATAAACGGCCTAAACAAAACGGAGATAAACAATATTAAACAGGCTAAACAGTTGTTTAAATGACTGTTTATGCCAACACGAGGTAAATCTAGTTCAGTTTTGTATGGATCAATTTATATACTTAAGTTTATTATATTTATAAATGTGTACACTTATGTTACATGCATAAATATATATATTTGGTTCTTTTCACATACATAAATATATATACATACCAAAATAATTGATTTTTACTCGGATAAATATGTATAAATACTATAATACTTAATTTTTTTACATGCACATATATAATTATATGTATTTTTTTAAAGTACAAAACCGTTTAGACCGTTTAACTTCGTTTAAACACCGTGCAAACAGCCTAAACGCTAAACGAAGGGCGACCGTATAAAGACTGTTTATCGTTTAGGAAAACATTGCCTGCATCTGTACTCTTTTCTCCTCCCTTGTCTCCTTCCTTGCCCTCTCCTCCTCTAACATCCTCCGTCTCTACAATCCCCATTTGTCAAGCCCAACATTGATCGGGTTACGAATACCGCACTGTCAACCATATGACCGCAATAATGGCCTATTTCAAGTTCCGAAGGGACTAGACCGTAGTTGGATTTAATACCACATTCGCACTTGACTGAAGGTGCTTTGTAAATTAATATTTCTTTCTTCTTTTCCTTTGTCTTTGTTGGCTCCGGCCATTGATTCTTAGGACCGTAGAGCCACTCATTGAAATGACACTTCGTAAATCCATAACGCTACAAGAGAATATATTAGTACACCCACACATATAGAGATAAATATTTAAATAAATACACTTTCCACTTACTTCGTATTTGTTCGGACACACAAATTCCAATGTATTCTCAGGGTTTATCACAGCTCGATCTTCGTATTCGCACAAAGGAGGTTCCTCAAGTCGTCTAACTGCGGCTAGGTGCTTCTCTTTAGCCGTCATTGGCGGGGGTTAGGGGGTGGAACCCACCGTTGGAAGTGCTCACGTGGATGTCTCCCTCTACACCAATCATCGAAAAAGAGGTACCTAAGGTCAAACTTATCTGCACCGTCGATCCACTGAAAGAAAAAGCACCTCTCATGGGCCTACATAACAAGATTCCAATAAAATATTAGTAGCCTACCTACATAAATGAAGAAAAAAAGATAGTGAAAATAATTACTTACATTAAAACGACTGCATGTGTAGAAGCAACGCGCCGCTGTGTTTGGATGTCTCGATTGAAACACGTCGGCCGGAAAACCACAGTCGCAGTTAGGGACAGGAAGTTCAGGAGGGACGGGGGCATCTTTGCTAGACGCATCGGGGTATAATTCTCGAGGACGGCCCCGTTTTTGTCAAAACTCCTCCCGATACATTTCTTGCATCTAACAAAATGGTTGTAATTTAACAAACAAAAATAAAAACATCACAAATTAATGTCAATGAGAACCATTTGCATTACAACAAATAAAATATAACCTACACTTTGGTATAAACTCTATCTTAGATGCAAACAAGAAAACTATATAAAAACTATACTTTGGTCAGTAAAAAATAAAATTTGGTACATCAACGACCATATATTGATTCACATCTAAAAGTTGAGATGCAAACTCAAACAAGCAAAATTCATATAAAAATTGACCTTAGAATATATGGTAATCCTAATTTTAACTAACCAATTAACCTTAACATTGGCAATCATAATCATAATCCTTTAATACAACGTTCTAACGAACTCATATTTTTCTCCATACCCTAACTACTCATTCAAATCATTTGATCTACCGTGGAGGCTGAGGAGGAGCTTCATTACCTTGACAAAGGCCGAGGAGGAGCTTCGGGGAAAGTAGGGAGGGGGTCGGCAAGGGAGGGAAATTTGGCGGCCGACCGTGGGGAACCGGGAGGCAATGGCGCGGCAGTGCGGGCTGGGAGGCACGGCGGCGGGGGCTGGGTGGCACGGAGGTGGCTGCTGTCAGGCGCGGAGTGAAACAGAGTGATGAGGACATCGCCAAGATGGAGTCGAGGATGACTCCAATTCGAGAAGGGGAGGATGATGAGGACATTGCCACGCTGGACACACCGACGCCATGGTCTTCCCCAAGTTGCAATTCGTTCCCAACTCAGCTGCCACGTCCCCTCGGATTCAGCAGACACGTCGTCACTGTTTCGGTCATAATTTTCTCATACGACATCAAAACGGGCCGTTCTTGGATGCGTTGGAAAGGGGACGATGACGCCATCATTTTGGATCTGGTCCCAGCTCCAGAAAGTTCGTGGATCATTCTGTGTGACCATGGCAAGGTGCTGCGTCACCTATTTGGGCCAACTTGGCCATGTATCGTGTCGGGCCTTAAGCCCAAGTTGTGGGCGCCCAACCCCTGGCCGTCCCCAACCCTAGGTCAAGTCTTAGACTATAAACACAGCCGCCGCCGCTGCTACACAATTGGGTTTTGTTTAGAGTTTAGTTTTCCATCGAGAAACTGAATCGTTCATTGTAACTGTGATGACAAATCCTTTTGCAGTGATCCAGGGCCCCCGTTCTTGATCTCCTCCACTGTGTCGATTAGTCCTTTGGAACCGAGTTCTTGAATCCTCTATTGATATTCGCGTCATTCATATTTGCAATTTCAGATTGCGTGTTTTACCTTCTTGCTTGTGCTCTTCGATTCGCTTGCAGGAAAAGCCTTCTTGGCGAGGTCAATCAAGTTGTGCTTGGTTGATAACCAACGGAGCAGTGGTGTAACGGTTGCAGGGTTCGAATCGTGTCTGATTTGAAGCCGGATCGCCAACGTCGAGATCTCCACAAATCGAACTTACCAGCTACCTCTCGGAAGATCGGGCCTGTACTCATCAATTGGAGCAACGCCCTCCACCTTATCGTGCTGATGATGAAGATGCAGATGCTTTCGGTGATGAAGATGCGTATGCTGACGGTGGTGCCCGTTGCCGCCTCAACTTCAATCGTCGCAGTATGGCAGGTAATAATCATGGTAATAATGATCCTTTTGCTAAAATTAAATTTAGTCTACCTCCTTTTGCTGGTAATGTTGATCCAGAGGCATATTTAGATTGGGAGCTTGCTGTTCAACAAAAATTTGATTCTCATAATGTTCCTGCTGAGCATAGAGTTAGACTTGCTACTAGTGAGTTTACTAATTTTGCTTTGTTCTGGTGGAGTGATCTTTGCAATGCCAATAATGCTGCTACTGTGCCACAAACTTGGAATGTTTTAAAGCAACGTATGACATCTCGTTTTGTTCCTCCTTATTACCAACGTGATTTACGTTTGAAACTACAAACTTTAAAACAAGGTGATAAAGGAGTGGAAGCATACTATCAAGAATTGCTTATTGGTTTAGCACGTTGTGGTATAAATGAAGATGATCATGATGCTAGTGCTAGATTTTTTGGTGGTTTAAACCATGATATATAGAACATACTTGATTACAAAGAATGGCGCAATTTTTCCCAATTGTATCATCTTGCTATTAAGGCAGAACGAGAAGTACAGGGACGCAAACAACACCAGCCTTTCAGGTCTAACAATGGGAGGAATTTTCAGCAGCGTTCTGAGCCAGAGACGCCCAAGCTTCCTGTTGCACCATAGCCATCTACACCTCTATTTTCTTCCGGGGTAAGTAAATTGTCTAATGTGCAGTTTCCACAGCTGAAGAAAGGTGGCACTCCGGGTGCTTCTACTAGCTCCTCCTCGTCTAGCTCTAAAATCATTTGCCACCGATGCAAAGGCATGGGACATGTCATGAAGGAATGCCCCAGTCGTCGCGCTTTCATTGCTACCGAGGATGGATATGTAAGTGCTAGTGATGTTGAAGATGATTTAGCCCTTGCTGCTAACATTGATGCAGATCCCACCGAGGGCGATCAAGACAAGGAGGCCATCACCATTGACTCCGTGGCTGCTGCCGCGGACTACCCTAGCCTACTTGTGCAGCGTGTGTTGAGTACACATGTGGGACATGAAGAAGAGATGAAGATCCAACGCCACAATTTGTTCCACATGTATCTCATTGTGCAGGGTTGTCGTGTTCTCACTATCATTGATAGCAGGAGTTGCAACAACTTGGTGAGTTCAGATTTGGTTGACAAGCTTGGCTTGACCACACGACAACATTAGTATCCATATAAACTTCAATGGTTCAATAATAGTGGTAAGACTAAGGTAACTAAATTAGCACGCATTAGCTTTTTCACAGGCTCTTATCATGATACTGCTGATTTTGTTGTTGTCCCTATGCAAGCTTGCTCCATTTTGTTAGGTCGCCTATGGGAATTTGATAATGATGCTTTACACCATGGTAGAACTAATACATACACTATCATACATAAGGACAAGAAAATTACATTGCTGCCTTTGTCTCCTACGGATATTATTAAACATGCTAATGAGATCAAAAATAAACCTCCAACAGACATTGCTAAACATAATGGGATTAAGTTAAAAGGAGGTGCTTTTCTTGCTACAACTTCTACTACTGCTGAGTTATGTGATAATCCTGATGCACCATGTTATACTATGTTTTGTCAACCTTTTATGTCTGGTGCATTGCCTGCTGTCACTAACCTTTTGTAGGAGTTCGTTGATGATGGGATGGAGTCGAGGACGACTCCAATTCTAGAAGGAGGGGATGATGAGGACATCGCCAAGATGGAGTCGAGGACGACTCCAATTTGAGAAGGGGAGGATGAGGAGGACATCGCCACGCTGGACACACCGACGCCATGGTCTTCCCCAAGTTGCAATTCGTTCCCAACTCAGCTACCACGTCACCCTCGGATTCAGCAGACACGTCGTCACTGTTTCGGTCATAACTTTCTCATACGACATCGAAACGGGCCGTTCTTAGATGCGTTGGAAAGGGGACGACGACGCCGTCGTTTTGGATCTGGTCCCAGCTCCAGAAGGTCCGTGGATCATTCTGTGTGACCATGGCAAGGTGCTGCGTCACCTATTTGGGCCAACTTGGCCATGTATCGTGTCGGGCCTTAAGCCCAAGTTGTGGGCGCCCAACCCCTGGCCGTCCCCAACCCTAGGTCGAGTCTTAGACTATAAACACAGCCACCGCTGCTGCTACACAATTGGGTTTTGTTTAGAGTTTAGTTTTCTATCGAGAAACTGAATCGTTCATTGTAACTGTGGTGACAAATCCTTTTACAGTGATCCAGGGCCCCCGTTCTTGATCTCCTCCACTGTGTCGATTAGTCCTTTGGAACCAAGTTCTTGAATCCTCTATTGATATTCGTGTCATTCATATTTGCAATTTCAGATTGCGTGTTTTACCTTCTTGCTTGTGCTCTTCGATTCACTTGCAGGAAAAGCCTTCTTGGCGAGGTCAATCAAGTTGTGCTTGGTTGATAACCAACGGAGCAGTGGTGTAACGGTTGCAGGGTTTGAATCGTGTCTGATTTGAAGCCAGATCGCCAACGTCGAGATCTCCACAAATCGAACTTACCGGCTACCTCTCGGAAGATCAGGCCTGTACTCATCAATTGGAGCAACGCCCTCCACCTTATCGTGCTGATGATGAAGATGCGGATGCTTTTGGTGATGAAGATGCGTATGCTGACGGTGGTGCCCGTCGCCGCCTCAACTTCAATCATCGCGGTATGGCAGGTAATAATCATGGTAATAATGATCCTTTTGCTAAAATTAAATTTAGTCTACCTCCTTTTGCTGGTAATGTTGATCCAGAGGCATATTTAGATTGGGAGCTTGCTGTTCAACAAAAATTTGATTCTCATAATGTTCCTGCTGAGCATAGAGTTAGACTTGCTACTAGTGAGTTTACTAATTTTGCTTTGTTCTGATGGAGTGATCTTTGCAATGCCAATAATGCTGCTGCTGTGCCACAAACTTGGAATGTTTTAAAGCAACGTATGACATCTCGTTTTGTTCCTCCTTATTACTAACGTGATTTATGTTTGAAACTACAAACTTTAAAACAAGGTGATAAATGAGTGGAAGCATACTATCAAGAATTGCTTATTGGTTTAGCACGTTGTGGTATAAATGAAGATGATCATGATGCTAGTGCTAGATTTTTTGGTGGTTTAAACCATGATATACAGAACATACTTGATTACAAAGAATGGCGTAATTTTTCCCAATTGTATCATCTTGCTATTAAGGCAGAACGAGAAGTACAGGGACGCCAACAACACCAGCCTTTCAGGTCTAACAATGGGAGGAATTTTCAGCAGTGTTCCGAGCCGGAGACGCCCAAGCTTCCTGTTGCAACACAGCCATCTACACCTCTATTTTCTTCTGGGGTAAGTAAATTGTCTAATGTGCAGTTTCCATAGCTAAAGAAAGGTGGCACTCCGGGTGCTTCTACTAGCTCCTCCTCGTCTAGCTCTAAAATCATTTGCCACCGATGCAAAGGCATGGGACATGTCATGAAGGAATGCCCCAGTCGTCGCGCTTTCATTGCTACCGAGGATGGATATGTAAGTGCTAGTGATGTTGAAGATGATTTAGCCCTTGCTGCTAACATTGATGCAGATCCCACCGAGGGCGATCAAGACAAGAAGGCCATCACCATTGACTCTGTGGCTACTACCGCGGACTACCCTAGCCTACTTGTGCAGCGTGTGTTGAGTACACATGTGGGACATGAAGAAGAGATGAAGATCCAACGCTACAATTTGTTCCACATGTATCTCATTGTGCAGGGTTGTCGTGTTCTCACTATCATTGATAGCAGGAGTTGTAACAACTTGGTGAGTTTAGATTTGGTTGACAAGCTTGGCTTGACCACACGACAACATTTGTATCCATATAAACTTCAATGGTTCAATAATAGTGGTAAGACTAAGGTAACTAAATTAGCACGCATTAGCTTTTTCACAGGCTCTTATCATGATACTGCTGATTTTGATGTTGTCCCTATGCAAGCTTGCTCCATTTTGTTAGGTCGCCTATGGGAATTTGATAATGATGCTTTACACCATGGTAGAACTAATATATACACTATCATACATAAGGACAAGAAAATTACATTGCTGCCTTTGTCTCCTACGGATATTATTAAACATGCTAATGAGATCAAAAATAAACCTCCAACAGACATTACTAAACATAATGGGATTAAGTTAAAAGGAGGTGCTTTTCTTGCTACAACTTCTGCTACTGTTGAGTTATGTGATAATCCTGATGCACCATGTTATACTATGTTTTGTCAACCTTTTATGTCTGGTGCATTGCCTGCTGTCACTAACCTTTTGTAGGAGTTCGTTGATGATGGGATGGAGTCGAGGACGACTCCAATTCTAGAAGGAGGGGATGATGAGGACATCGCCAAGATGGAGTCGAGGACGACTCCAATTCGAGAAGGGGAGGATGATGAGGACATCGCCACGCTGGACACACTGACGCCATGGTCTTCCCCAAGTTGCAATTTGTTCCCAACTCTGCTGCCACGTCACCCTCGGATTCAGCAGACACGTCGTCACTGTTTCGGTCATAACTTTCTCATACGACATCGAAACGGGCCGTTCTTGGATGCGTTGGAAAGGGGACGACGACGCCGTCGTTTTGGATCTGGTCCCAGCTCCAGAAGGTCCGTGGATCATTCTGTGTGACCATGGCAAGGTGCTGCGTCACCTATTTGGGCCAACTTGGCTATGTATCGTGTCGGGTCTTAAGCCCAAGTTGTGGGCGCCCAACCCCTGGCCATCCCCAACCCTAGGTCGAGTCTTAGACTATAAACACAGCCGCCGCCGCTGCTACACAATTGGGTTTTGTTTAGAGTTTAGTTTTCTATCGAGAAACTGAATCGTTCATTATAACTGTGGTGACAAATCCTTTTACAGTGATCTAGGGCCCCCGTTCTTGATCTCCTCCACTGTGTCGATTAGTCCTTTGGAACCGAGTTCTTGAATCCTCTATTGATATTCGTGTCATTCATATTTGCAATTTCAGATTGCGTGTTTTACCTTCTTGCTTGTGCTCTTCGATTCGCTTGCAGGAAAAGCCTTCTTGGCGAGGTCAATCAAGTTGTGCTTGGTTGATAACCAACGGAGCAGTGGTGTAACGGTTGCAGGGTTCGAATCGTGTCTAATTTGAAGCCGGATCGCCAACGTCGAGATCTCCACAAATCAAACTTACCGGCTACCTCTCGGAAGATCGGGCCTATACTCATCACAGAGAGGGAGGAAATGGACTGGGCCGCGGGCCTCTATTTGGCTCTGCCGCGTGCGTCACAGACGCGCCCGATCGGTGGCGTGGAAGGCCTGCCACGTCAGCGACCAGCGGAGCGGAACGTTGCCACGTATGCACCATGGCATGCAAACAGGCGCGTCTAAATAAGTTAGTTTTGAAAAAAAAATTAAACAGTGACAGTTTTAAAAATGTGTTAAAGATAAAAAAAAAATCCCCAATCCACACCGCGTACCGCAGCTTCCTTCGTTTCACCCCTATCCTCGGCCCCTTTCGCTTCTCGAGGACTCGTGCTGCTCGCCTTCACCCGTTCACCGCACAAGCCCAACACCGTCTCGTCACCATGCGCCGCCCGTGGAGGCACCCGGGCCCAGGGGCCGCCGTCGCGGCGCGCCACGGCGCCGCGGACCTCTGCCTCCGCGAGGTCGGAGACCTCCTGCCACGACGCTTCGCCCGCCGCGCGGCCGGTTCCGAGGTCAGTTCCCCCCTGCCTTCTGTAGGTCCGTTCCTTCTCCGCACTGTGCCCTTTCAATCCCCCGTCGCTCCCGCATCTCGATCCGTGTCGCGGGGGCGGATCGGCGCGCGCAGCGATCGGGCTGGACGGCCGGTGTGTTCAATGGCGTGGCGTGGTCTCGGGCCCGGGCCGCGTGGCGCTAATTGGGGGCGTGCTGAGTTCCATTTAGCTGGGGAGCGTTGCGTGGTGCCGGTTGATGTGATTTCCGTGTTGCGTAGGTGTTTGGTTGACGTATTGGATTGGTTATTTGCCCTATTAGAGTGTTCAACAGGACAGTCGGAATCACAACAAATTAATCAAAGTTAGTGAATACTGGATGCATTTGTTGTGGGTTGCTGATGGAATTACCTCTTTACAGGACCTTGTGATGCGGCTTCAGATTCATCGGAAGCTTGACAGGCACACGGGCTGTGTCAACACAGTGAGCTTCAATGAGGTCGGTGACACCCTCATATCGGGGTCCGATGACCAGAGGGTGATGCTGTGGGACTGGGACACCGGGACCGTCAAATTAGAGTTTCATTCAGGACATGGCGGCAATGTGTTCCAGGCACGGTTCATGCCCTGCTCAGATGATCAGACAATTGTCACTTGTGCTGCCGATGGCGAGGTTGGTTTCTTAGCTCCTTGCTTTCTTGTTCAACTTTTAGTTGATCGTATTCACCGTCTCAGTTTTCATCAGCTGTGATGCTCTTGTGCCTCTACCAGGTGAGGCTTGCCAAGATACAGGATGGTGGTGACGTCTCCACAACATTGCTTGGTGAACATGGGGGAAGGGCTCACAATTTGGCTATAGAGCCCGGTAGCCCTTATATCTTCTACAGCTGTGGTGAGGATGGCCTTGTTCAACAAGTAAGCCATTAAACACGTGCAGTACTCAGGTGCTTGTAAACTGAACTATAACCAAGTTTAATTAGCCATTTATTTCTTGTGCAGTTTGATCTCAGAACAAACACGGCCTCAAAACTATTTCTTTGCCGAAGCTCCTTCATTAAATCACTATCCTCAACTCGTGTCCAACTAAATGCGATTACAATAGATCCGAGGAACCCAAATCTTTTTGCTGTTGGAGGAAGCAATGCATATGCTCGTGTATATGACATCCGCAAGTGCAGGTGGGATGGATCATCTGATTTCGGTCGCACATCTGACTGCTATTGCCCACCACATCTTGTTGATGATAAGAGTGTTGGCATAACAGGGTTAGCGTTCTCTCACCTGAGTGAGTTGCTTGTATCGTACAATGAAGAGAATATTTATCTATTCCCTAAAAATGGAGGGCTGGGATCTGACCCCAAAAAATCTGTTAAGATTGGAGCAAATGAAGGGTGCAAATCAACAATGTCAGCATCTGGACATGATGTTTCTCAACCTGCACCTCAGGTATATGTCGGTCATCGCAATTGTGAAACTGTGAAGCGTGTGTCTTTCATTGGGCCAAATGATGAATACGTTGCTAGTGGGTCAGACTGTGGTCGGATGTTTATTTGGAGAAAGAGAGATGGGAAGTTTTTACGAGCCATGGAGGGTGATGAGTGCATTGTAAATTGCATTGAGCCTCATCCTCATGCTATGACAATTGCGAGCAGTGGAATTGATAATGATGTAAAAGTTTGGACTCCCTCTGCGATTGAGCGGGCACCTGTGGTAAATGTTGATGAGGTAATATCTCCTGGCCATCTATGTCCCCTTACATCTCAACCTTTGGCCAACCTTTATTCTCCGCATAGTGGAGAAACTGTAGCAATCCGTTGTTCAGGATGCCATATTTATTGATCTGGTGGAGACATTTGCACATCACTACTTTCTCCATGATTTCGTCTTTCCAGTTCAGCATCATCCATTTTTTGTTTGATATTTGAAATTTAAACATTTACAATTTATTGAGTACCTCCCTTGTTTGGCAGCTCCAGTCTAGACCTCGCAAGAGAAGAGCCAAGTTCTGGCGCTTTGACTTACCAGATCTGTTGATCCAACACATACTGGTATCAGAACATAGGCAACGATCAGCTGAAGAAGATTCATCAGAGGACCATGAGGACAACACAGGATTACTTAATCTAGTGCTACGGGCTGCAGTTGGAGGTGTGTCATCTGATGATGATGATGATGATGACGATGATGATGAAGAGACCTCTGATGCCTCTGAATAGTGTTGAGTTAAGCGATCTATTGTCCACCTTTCAGGGCCGTTTCAAAATTGTAAATATACAGTAATAAGTTATCGCGCTTTCATGGATGATATAACAGAACAACTATGATTTAGTAGCTTGTCATTTCTATGTTATAAGTATGATTTTAGTGGGCTATTTTAATGAAAAAATTGGACTAACCAAATTGTGTGCTATCTTATGAAAATCTGCAATTGTGTTGCACCATAAAAACTTTGTGGTTCATTCCTGTGAAGATTACCTTGATGTCTATTTTCTCACGTGTAGTAGCAGGATGACTTAATGTCATATGATGATTTGAGGGACTCTTTTAGCTTCATTTCATTGCTGGTTTGTACAACTTACTGATATGAAAATGGTGTATGTTGGTGTGTGAGAAATGTGTTTGGTCCCTGCAAAATGCCTGATGGATTGGAACGTGGAGGTACATTAGAGAGTACCTTTTTGTTTCTTATTCTTCTCAGCTGCAATATTCTGGCTTTGTTGTTACTTGTTGGGCATTGCAGCCATATGGATTACCACAGAGACAAACTTTTTTTTCTATTTTACTTCATACAAAGTATTTACTGACATTACTGAATGAATATGAGATCTGAATAGGATTTCTTTTTTTTGTGAGGCTTAATCATATCACTTCACTGGATCTATGATATCTGTTTGCTATATATATTTCCTGCGGTAGTTGCTTATGATCAATAGGATTTAAAGGTTGCAGGTTAACAAGTGCTTTGGAGCTTGGTGTTATTTGCTTGAACAATAATAATTGCCAGAAGAAAAATGATCAACTTTCACATAAGTAAATTTGTTACATAGTTCTGCAAATGGGAGAAAAATAGAAACAAAAGTTGAGCAATAACAAGACAGTGTTCCTCATCAATTTCTCAGTATATTCTTCTATTAGTCATGCGTCAGGACACATGGTTTATGACAGAGCATTACATCATGTGGAACAGGACACAGTATTCTGTGGAAAGCACATGAGCTAGAAAGCCTTTCTGTTTTCTAAAAAACTGCTATATTTTGTCTACTGATTGTTCGAGACACATTAGAATCAGGACTGAAAAAGTTGAATTGCTCAGCGCAATTAGTAACAACATTGCTTAGTTATTTCAGCCTTACGTACGTTCCCTACAAGGCAAAGAATTAGCAGGTCTGTTTCAAGTATGAATGTACTCAAACATATGAAGGGTTTCTGATATTTACAATTCTTCCCGCTGGCCGCTGTGCAGTGTTGATCAACTAATAATGTGGCCCAGCAAGGAAGTTATACAATACTAATACTACTCCATTTGACATTGAATAGTAAATGGTAGTAGAAGACTAAGTGTAGGATGTAAAGACTATTTACAGGCATGTGTCTACCTTCTTTTACCCATAATACAGAGGTCAATAGCTCATCTATTTCCTATCTGGCTGCACTTCCGCTGGCCTCATACTTATGCTCGTTGCAAACGCTACCAGCTGCAAGAAGATGATATCAAAGAACGAAACAGCTTTATTGTAGCAATGAACATATTCAGCTGGAACCTACCGTTGCAAATCCAGCACAGGCAAGGCTGAAACCTTTGAAGTAGTAAGGCGTAGCTTCTGATAGACACCAGGCTGTGAAGCCAAATGGACAAATTAGGATGGAAAACAAAATCTGAAGAGCTTAACTTGTTCTTAGTTTAGATGTGCTAATAAGTTAAGACAATGTCAATCATGCATATATATACCTGTGAGAGGAGTAAAAATTAGAGGAGATATGACACTTGCAGTTGAGCTTATTCCAGTGATGCACCCTTGGACCATTCCCTTGATTGCAAATTAAATAATGCAAAAGGAGTCATGGTGGTAGAACATATATAAGAAGTTTGCCATTTCATTTGTGAAGAAACTTCATTTGCGTTCACATATACTGGAATTGACGGAAACTATCAGTTGCTTGTGATTCACCCATGTTTTTTACCTGCTCAAAAGGTCCTGCTTTCTTTGATACGATGCTTCTTATCTGTTGAAAAATAGTCAATAAAAAAAGTTATGTTCAGATGTCGTAATGAACCAGAAACAAGACTAGAGAGCGTCATTATAACAAAAATTACTTACACAAGGTGTGACCAACATGCTTAATATCACACTGCTTGCGGCAAGATAAGGGACCTTTAAAAAACATGCACAACGTGAAACTTAGAACAAACAATTAATGCCAATCAAAATCTCATAGAAAAAAAATACTGCCACTAGATCACTTGCATACCCAGAACGACCATGCGATGCTGTATAGGAATGCCTGCACATCCAAGACGGAGCAAATCAAATAGTTATTGCTGAATTAACCAGAGACAAATATGCAGTACATCCAACAAAGCAGCATCCTTACCTGCCCGCAGCTCGCTATAAGTGCTATGACAAGTAGCTTCTGTTCACCTAGCTTTGGCACTAGGAGTGGCATCACAGTTAGCTGCATCATCACAATTCTTAAACGGCTTTAGACGCAGCTAAGTAAATTTGAGCACTTCAGTGGTCACACTCACACATAAAGTCATTCAAGATAAAATTGTACCTGCGAGAAGCTTCCTGTAATGCCACTGATCAGTAGCAAATTGGCATACTGGTTCTTACTATAATGGAATTTTGCCTTCAGGAAGTACTGCATTTTGCAGCCCAAAGGGAAGAATAGTTAGAAGCAACAATCAAAAACGCCCGTCAGTCAGATGTACTATACTCCTCTGTCATAAGAAGAAAGGAAATCTCGCTTTGCAACGAGTCAAACAATTCTAAGTTTATTATGAACCAAATATATGAAAAAATATCAATATTTGTGATGCATAGTAATTAGTATCATTAGTTTAATCATGTAATATATTTTTCATAATACCTATTTAAAGATACAGACATTGATAAAATTGTAACTGTTTGATTTCTTAGGAAGTGCAATTTTCATTCTTTTAGGGGACTATATGATAGTGCAATATTTGGCATTATTTAAATATAAGTTTAGTTCATGAATTCATGCACTGAATTCTTTCAGGAGAATTGCATAGTATTTATGTCATGATATTCAGTGGCGGATCCACGGGGGGTGGGGGGGGCTAGGGGGGCAGCAGCCCCCCCTGTGAGAGTGATTTTCCTTTGTATTTACTGTAGAAAAAACGTGATTTCACCGCTAATTTTCGACATTTGTTCTAAATCTCTATTGATTACCCCCCCCCCCCCCCCCCCCCCCCCCCCCCGAGGTGTTCATCTTGGGCTCCACTAATGATGATATTGCTCCATGATATTTGCATACTCTTCATCTGTAATGTCTGTGTGCTTTGTAACAGAGCAAAAGAGGTGCACCAGTAGTGTACTTAGTAAGCCTGCCTCACCAAGGCTTTGGAAAAATGTGACGACGGCCGCCCTGGAGAAAGTTGAGCTGCAAAAGTTGTTTGGAGCATTCTCCATTTTAGAAAAGTTTTTTGGAGCATTCAGGAGGGAATATTGAGATGGACACACATATGAAGTTGTATTCTTATTTAATCAGCAAGCTCTGGTGACCGTACTTTTCTATATATCTTTTATTTAATTTAATACAATGACATGCAGAGAGAAAAAAATCTTATCTAACCATCTATTGTGGTTTATTATTAGGCAATAGGATAGACGTTAGTTCACTTTGTGACTTTGTGTCATTCTCTGAAAGAAACTTGTGCACTGCCATTCATCGGGTGCATCATCATCTAAAAAGCTCCCGGGGGGTTGTTAAGAACGGGTTTCACCTAGTGCATGTTGATCGTGTAGGCTTAGGTTTATAACTAGAGTGGGTTTTGGGCTTTTGGCAACAGTTACATATATGCTTTGCAATGCAGGTTGCAGGGACCCAATGCAGCCCATTACAACTTTTAGTTAAGGGGGCGGGGAAAAAAAAAAGATCAAGAGTCCTGTCAGGTGTCGGTTTATTCAGAAAATGGAATGGGAGGCTGAACAGACGTCACCTGCTGGTAAGAATGGCCGCTGACTCCGACAGCGACGGCGCCTTCCGAAGTGGCGGAAGCCTCGGCGACGCCTCCTCGCTGCTGGTGCTGGAGGAGGGAAGGCAGAGCGGCCGGGAGGCCTCCTCGTCGCTGCCGCTGCTGCCGCAGGAGAAGGACACGGAGGCTCCGCCGTCCGTCTCCTGGAGGAAGGCCTTCATGTAGACGGCCGTCACCACGGCTGCCGCTGCCGAGACCTGCAGCGCAAGCATATATACGCACGACGCTGCTGCTGGTTACTTGGTTTGCCGGATCGGATCGGATGCCAGAAAGGCAGAAACCATCATCATCATCGTATATATATTCCGACCTGAAACGTGGATGAGGCGGGGAGGAAGCGGGCTGCCACGGTGCTGGCGACGAAGCCGGCGCTGCAGACGCCGGACAAGACGCCGAAGGCCGCCGCGCGCCGCGTCTCCGGCACCCTGTCAGCCTGGTGTGAGCACGGAAGGGCTCATCGTCAGTGCATGAATGGATCCAGACAAACTTGCATCGTCTGTCAGCTGGTGAGACGGCAGCTTGCATTGATGGGAGGCAGAGATAGTAATATGGTGGTACCACGTAGGCAAGCGAGAGGCACATCATGGTGCCTTCGGAGACCATCGCCGTAAGCGTCTTGGTTACTGTATGTAGTACGCGTAGAAGTAGCCCTTGGTCCGGCCGTACGCCAGGATGCCTTAATTATATATGTGGTGGAACAAGAACAGAATATAATAAGTACGTAGGAGTAATGTTAAACAACGACCTTCAGTCCGCAGCAATGGTTCGGTGATTGATTACCGAGAGGAACGATGGACGCCGTCGCGGGTAGCGCCAGCAGCGCCTTCCGGCCGTACCTGTCGGACAGGTTGCCGACCACCGGCGTCAGGACCAGCGCGCCCAGGCCAGTAACCTGAAACAAGCACGCATGTTTCAGAATTCGAATTCGACAGATTGAAACGGCCGGATCGAGTCTGTTGGGCTGTTCCGCTGGGCCCTGCGCGCGCGCCCGCTTGTCGCCTCGATCGGCGTCTCACGGCGGGCTGACATGATTTTGAGTCCGAGAGCAACTGGACAGACGGGTTACTGGGGCGGCGTGGTGGCCGGCCGATGCATGCGTCGCTGTCTCGCCTCGCCTTTCCGGTAGATTTGGCAGGCATTGGTACTAGTAGCTTTTCACCACCGCTGCGTGAGACCGACCGGGCACTGCTCCTTTCACGCTTAAATTCTTTATTTACTGCCAGTCGGGTACTAGAGTACTAGGCGACGACTTTTGTTCCCTGGGCCTTGTTTAGATCACCTCCAAATTTCAAGTTTTTTCACTCTCTCTCCATCACATTAATTTTTAGCCGCTTGCATGGAGCATTAAATGTAGGTAAAAAAAATAACTAATTGCACAGTTTAGTTGGAAATTACGAGATGAATCTTTTGAGCCTAGTTGATCCACGATTGGACAATATTTGCCAAATAAGACGAAAGTGCTACTATTCATCGGGTTGAAAATATTTGCAATCTAAACGTGGCCCAGCTTCGGGACGTACTACGGTGTGCCTTTTGCTTTTGAGTTTTGACATCAGGCCGGGAGCCGGGAGCGGCCGGTCCGGGGGAAGGAACAAATGGTAAAGAAAGAAGGGTGGTCGGTGCGGCGTTTGTTTACTTGAGACGTCGGCAAAGTCTCCGGAATGCGTGCGTGGTGGAAATCGCCGGCCGGCCGGCCGCGCGCGTGACGTACCACGACCGCGGCGGCCACTTCGCCGGTCGATCTCCCTCTCAAGTGCGCGCAGTGCTGCAGTGCTCTAAAGGAAGTTACCGGAGGCGACAAGGACAGTATAATGGGCTGCTGCATGCTCAAAGTGACCGGCATGGCGGTTACAGCGCCATCACCATATCGCGACGACGGGCGACGGCGACGGCGACATTGAAAGCTAAAGCACGCCGGGGACCCGGGGAAACGCACGGATCGGAGCCAGGAAGCCAGCTGAGCTGACGCCCTCTCACGTCACGTCTAGTCTACCTCACGCGCGCACTCTCTGCCAATTGTAAACCGGCATCTCGCTAGTTCGCTCGCTTTGTGTCGAATTCAGGGCACTGAGCTAGACAGCTACTACTACCCATCAGTGGAATTAATTAAGAAACTTCATGCAAATGCGTGCTGATCAGTGGGCCAGCCAGGTGTCGATCCCCACTGCGCACTTCCTAAATCTCCATGTTCATGGACGGAAATCCATTGAGGCCTTTTTTCTCAGCTCAGGGAACACTCAAGTGGAACGAAGACGAAGAAGCAACCACGATCTAGCTCCACCCCCGTACCGTACGTGCTATAATCAATCGGCTTGCGGAAAGAGTGAAAGACTTCTCGTGCATCCTGACTGGTACACAAAGAAAGAAAGAAAGAAAACAAAAAAAAAGACAGGCAGCAGCGGCTATCGATTGCAAGCTTAGGTAGTAGAGGCGGTCCAAGGGTTGAGCTGCACTAATTAAACTATTAAAAACGAACGAAATCAAAATAAACGCATGCATGCACGATTGCGCGCCCAGCTCGCGGACGCAGCGAACCAGCATGCATGCAGATGCAGTGAATTGGGGAAGCTAGCTAGCAGGGAAGGATGAAGAAGCAGGGATGATCTATCTCGGCGCCATGAGCTAGACAGGTAGGGTCGTAGGGAGGTTAATGAATTACCGCTTGCTGGAGACCAGTGAGGTAGATGGCGAGGGAGCACTCGTCGCGTCCCGGGCAGAGCGCCGCCATGGTGACGTCGGTCATCACGGGGGCCACCATGAAGGCGGAGAAGCAGAAGAGGAAGGCGAACACCAGCAGGTGCCCCAGCCCCGCGACCTCCTCCGTCGTCATCGATCAGTTCCCCGGCCGAAACTCTCTTTTCTTTCTTATTCTTATTAATATACGCGCGCGGCCTCTCTTCTATTCTTTCTTGCCCTCCTGAATATATATACTAATATAAGCTTATTAGGTTCATTCGCTCCTTCTGGTTTTATATATACTGAGATGCTATAGCTAGCTAGTAGCTTTGCAGGGCGCTAGCGGCTATAGCAGCGTACGTCTCAGATGTCACCGAGAGGACAGAACACAGAAGAGAGATCCATCGTCGACCGGTCGATCGATATGTGCTTAGCCCAACAAGCAAGGAAAGTCCACCAGAGCCCAGATCAAAAGCAAGGTAAACTAAAGGTGTTGTGGACTGTGGACATATATGATATTGCGGATCCGATCTGGGTAGCATTTTCTTGAAGGTTAGCCCGTCGAATCGAAATTAGAAAAAGCACTACCCGAAACCGGCACTTTGCGAATGTTTTGATGTTTGCCGAGTGTATTTCTTTGGGCACTCGGCAAATAAGCTATTTGCCGAGTGCTGCGAAAAAAACACTCGGCAAAAATAATTGCACTCGGCAAACGAGGCAATACTCGGCAAACTAGAAAAAAAAACACCCGGCAAAATTATGCACTCAGTAAATAAATATGTTTACCGAGTGTAATTATCTAGCACTCGGCAAAGAAATATGTTTGCTAAGTGTAATTATTTGGCACTCGCAAATAATTTCATTTGTTTAACTTCTGACCTTTCTACTCTCCACGTACCACATGTGGTATTCCATGTTAAAATTTAGTATATTTGTGGATAAATTTGCTATATTTAATTAATTTATTGTATTTCAAGGAATTTTTTGGTATAAGTCAAAATTGATATGCAAGTGATTTAAATAATAGAATAAAATTAGTAGAAAAATGATATTCATGTTATTGAGTCCAGTGTGAGGCCTTACCCGAAAAATAAAAAGAAATTTCGAACATCTTGTTCAGGAAACACAACCACGAACGTGTGACCGAATGATTTTTAAATTATAAAAAAAGCAAACAAAGTCTGAAAATCATGAGATTTGTCATGACATGATGATATCATACGTGGAGGCTGTGGTAAAAAATTGAGAAGGTTTCGCATAATTTATCACGTACGATGTTTACAAACCGAAGCATCCCAGAAGAAAAATCATAGCGTTGAGATGGAATCAGTAAGATTTAGAGTCAAAGTAACGGTCGAATTAGGGTTTGACTTCAAAACTTTTTATCCAGGCAATAGAGAACATAGATTATTTCATGTGAAATTTTGGTAATTTTTTGGATCCGTTTGTAATTTTAATTTATTAAGTGCAATTATAGAATTTTAATTGATATAAATTAAATGTAAGTTGTAACTGCATAAAATAATGGAATCATATTTGTAGAAAAATCATATATATATTGTTGAATCAATTTGACAAGATATTTTCAAAGTACATCGAACAAAAAAAAGGAAAAACACGTTATGGAAAAAAGGAAATAAAAAAATAACTAATATATTTGCCGAGTGCCCAAAACCCTAGACACTCGGCAAACTCGGCGTTATAAAGTAACGTGCCCACATCACCCAGGCTCCGTTTCTTTGTCTCCCTTATCTCTTCCAAAGAGCACGACGCTGCCCCTCCCCTCTGTTTCTCTCTCTCCCTTATCTCTTCCAGAGAGCACGTCTAGGCTCGGCCACCTCTGTTTCTCTCTCTCTCTCTCTCTCCCTTATCTCTTCCAAAGACGGAGGCGCTCATCGCGCTCTCCCTAGGGTTCCCCATCGACGAGCTGCTCCCCGAGGAGCGGCCACTCCTCCCGGCCCACATCGCCGACGCGCCCAACGACTACATCGTCGTCCACAACCACATCCTCGCCTCCTGGCGCGCCAACTCGGGCACGCCGCTGCCGCTCACGCGCTTCCAAGAGACCGTCGCTGCCAGCTACGACCGCCTCGTCGCCGCCGCCCACGGGTACCTCGCCCGCGAGGGCCACATCAACTTCGGCGTCTCCACCGCCTTTCCCGCCACGCCGCGCCCGGACGCCGTTAGCCAGGGCGCCGTCCTCATCGTCGGCGCGGGGCTCACGGGTCTCGCCACCGCGCGCCAGCTCCTCCACTTCAGTCTCTGAGTGCTCGTCCTCGAGGGCCGCGCGTGCCCCGGCAGCCGTGTCTACACAGCGTGGCTAGGTGGGGACAGGGCCGCCATCGAGCTCGAGTCCGGGTCCAGCACGTCCGCCGCGGAGCACACGTGCGCGGCGCTGCTTCCGCAAACGGCGGCGTCGCGGGACGCGTGCGCGGCCATGGCTCCGCACGGCGGGGTGGCGGCGGTGGCGGGGGGAGCCGCACCGGGCGGCCATGGGTTTTTTTATATTTTTCGAAAAGTCTTTGCCGAGTGTCGGTTTTAGCACTCGGTAAAGTATTTGCCGAGTGCTCGACAAAAAACACTCAACAAAGACAGCTTTGCGAGTCTTTGTTTGCCGAGTGAGGTTTACCGAGCGTAACACTCGGCAAATCCTTTGCCGAGTGTTTCTTAGGCTTTGTCGAGTGCCCTGGGCACTCGACAAACCTACTGTTTTCAGTAATGAAGGATCAGCAGCCAGGGGGGAAAGAAAAGGACGACAGGGTAGAAAGCAGTGCAGTGCATATATATAATATAGGTGATATATAAGAATCGGTTTGCATTGCTCACTGCACGAAGGGAGAAGAAAATTGGCGCTGCTGGTGGTGCCTTTCACCTTCGTTCGTATTCCTTTTCATATTTAACTTGCCTGTTGATACATATATTCGGTGGAGATCAGCGGCAGCAGCTAGCTTTTTTGAATTCTTTGTAACGTGCTGCGTACGTCCACGAGGACGGCATGCCATGAGCTGCTAGCTTGTATATTAGCGAGAAGCATCGTCATAGTATAGAGAACCAGTGCTTTTTATATTAAAAAAAACATTTTGGAAAAGCATGCAAAGCGTCTTAGAGCATCTCCAAAAGTACCATATTTTTCTTCCCAATTCTTGGTTTTTAGTAAGATGAGAAAAAATCCCTCTCCAATAACTTATAATTCTTCCTCCTAAAATTTACGGACTTGAAAATCCTCCTCCCTTGCCCATAACTTTGCACGGAGTCACGCGGATACTCACGTGTTCTTCGGCCAATTAAAGGTGGAAGGGCAGATTCTGGGGCGGCGTGTTCTTCCACTAATTCCACTTCACCAGGTTCACGCAAAACTGCGTGATGCGTCCGAGAGGATTCCCGCGCGCGTTTTACTGGCTCGTCGTCTTCGCGGGCTTGCGGAGTGCCTGCCGAGTTACCCACGTCACGGATTTGAGATTTTGACGAGTGCAGCGGCCACAAAGGCAGAGAGGGGTTTGTCACGGTCCGGTTTCTGGCTTTTCTTATTTTCCTTTCTTTTACTTTTCGTCTATTATTATTACAAGAACCATTCTTGTTTTTCTTTTTTTTTCTTTTACCTTGCATATTTTTTTAGTCACCCAACAAAGACCCTTACAAACATGCACACATCCTTACTCTGCTCCTATAGAGACCTCCAAAAGATTAGGCACGCAACGCACACTACTACAGATATTATTTGTAGGGGCGGCTCAAGACTATTTATAGGGACGGTTTGGCCAGCCGTTCCTACCAAACCGTCTCTATAAATTATGCATTTGTAGAAACGGTTCCCAGACCGCCCCTACAAATCAATTTGTAGAGACAGCTGGTGTTATCAGCCGCCCCTACAAATCGATTTGTAAGGGCGGCTGCTACTACAGCCGTCCCTACAAATCAATTTATAGGGGTACCAGCCGCCCCTATAATACCTATTTATAGAGACGGTTCAGTCTAGAACCGCCCCTACAGTATATTTTCCCGTAAAAAAAATTTAAATTTACAATTCAAGTTCGACCAAACCGTCCTATTTGTTTCCGCGTATTCCCGCGTTCGTGTTGCGACTGATCGATCAACGTTTCGAACCGCGTTCGCTCAACGTCCCACCGAACGCCCCGCGACCAATGTTCCGAACCGCGTTCGCTCAAGAGTATTATATAAACTATAAGCACAAGAGTATTATATAAACTACAATTACAAGTCCAATTTACAAGAATATATACAATCCATTATTAAATAGACATAATTCACAAGGTAGGACCAATATCAAATTTCATACACATTGTTATCAACGGTCTAGAGCTAGTCTTTCGGTCTCATGAAGGTGTTGGTACTGAGGATTTCTACCTAAGTCAGACTCTCGGTCATGCTAGGTGCCTTTGACGTGTACAATCTAGTCCAATATGAAGTTGCAAAGGTCGTCGACGAGCTCTAAGAGTTGGTCATCCTTGTATATGTCTCTTTTCATTTCTTTCTCTTCTTTCCACTACAAGTGAACAAGTTTCGGTTTAGTATTTCATACCATGTTCGAAGTTTTTATGCTACGGATGAAGAGGTTCAAACTTACCCTTAAGGTGTGTCTCTTGTAGGCACCGGTGTTACTCATCATAGAACATACATAGTATCCACAATGTACACTCACAGGCTTCTACTTGGAGGCACTGTGTGTTTTACATATGGAAATGTTAAGTAATGCTTTTGACAGCCATGTAATGGAGTAGTAAAAAAGTAAGTTACACTTACCACATATAGCGTTTTTATAGCTAGCTTTTCATTCCTTGTTGGATCATGTCTTCCATGATGTTTAGTGACATAGAACCTAAATGTCCTGTTTGAATTATTTTAGCAAATACAACTTGTTAGTATCCAAAAGTGAACGTTACAAGTATATATATAAACATATAAGCTAATGAGGATTGTCGATATGTATACGTCTTGAGAATCGATATGAAGTCTTTATATGTCACCAGGTCCCTATCTATTGAATCAAAGACCCATGTCATGCTCCTCCCGACATCGACGCCTATATAAATCTAGTGATTGCTGCATGAATTTAATCATAGAACTAGATAAGCTCTTTTGCATCGAATAAAATATATCGAACAAAGCTTTAAGTATAGAGTTGAACTTACTCGAAGTTGTATGGTAGCCATATAGTAGAGTGCTGTTGGAGAATTTTGAAAGCCAGGGCAATGTATGCCGCAACCTTAAGGGACTCTTCCCTTAGTTTTGCTGTACGGATGTGCTCTTTCTCCCGAAGGGTCTTTCCAGCAGCTAGCTCTTTGGCATCCAGTTTCCACTGTTTAGAGTAATTAAAATTTGTTTGTGCTATAGCTTGAGGGTCTATATACCCAGCTTTCACACTTGGCATTTGTTTGACAATATGCACTTGCATTCTATAAATCACGACGTGGGTTAGTTACAATAAAATTTAAAGATTACATTCATATCATATCGGGAGGATAAGGACTTACAGACACCACGTGTGAATTAGATTCATCTCCATTGCTCTGAGATGAAAGCATGTCTGCATGTCATTGAAGTCAAAGATAATTTTTCCGACTGGGCTTCCAAATGTGCCGGTGGGGAAGCATGCTTGTACGAGGTCTATGCTCGTTGGGAGAACACGCAAGTACCAATCATGGAATCTTCTCATTCCAAGTGGTAGGCGCTGGATGTCCCAGTTTGGTAGGAAGGGCTTGCCTCTTTCATATATTTTCGGGCAATCCTTTGACCATTTGATGGCATCAACATTTGGATACTACTTTGCTGTTTGGTGGAGTTTGCTAGTGACGGCCTCCTCAGAACCCCGTGATGTGACTTTTTTAACTTGGTTCTTAGGCTTAAACTGGTCATGGGAATACCACTTGTGCATCGATGAGACGTCTTTCATCGAAACATAAACTGGTCTTATGGTGTTTGGATGCTTCTTTTGAAGTTCCCATTTAGGCACGTCCTCATCTTCTTGTGCATCACCTTCTTCAAAAGGCACTCGTTGTTCATGTATCGGCTATGCTTGTTGAGAAGATTGTGGCATCTCATCATACACTTGATCGGTACGAGCTGGAGAAGGTTGTGGCTTATCAGGCACATGCTCGCTAGGAGGCGGGAAAGAATGTGACATCTCTGGAATGTGGTGGTCATGAGATGGTGAAAATATCTCCCCGAGCTCAATAACTCACTCTAAATTTGGGAGAGGGGAATGCGGCAAAGAAGCAGTCAATATAATGTCATGTTTGTGCTAGAGGATGAACTGCCCCATAACGTCTCCGAGTAACACCAGCCCCTCGGTAGTTGCATAGTCTATCCTCCACTGCATGAACTCGGGCTTCATGATATCACCTTGACCCTAGTGTAGTATGGCGGTATCTTATTATTGTGGTGTAAGCCACCGGGAGGATGTGCCACATCCGTTGCCACCTCCATCACAATGTTCTATTGGCCGCTAAAAAACACCAAGGTGCAACTAGTTGGTTCCCGTATGCGATCGATGAGGGTTGTGGCTGTAGTGGAACCTTGGCTGCTAGGAACTTTCGGAGGGCTGCCAACTAATGCCAGTTCTTCCAGTGGCATCATTAATATTCGTGGCTCCATAGACAGTCCTTGCTCTTCCAGCGCCTTCGCAACTAGAGCCTTCACTTGGAGCTCAAGATTAGTCTCTCGGTCTCTGCCATGTTTCTTGTACATGTGCATGTCCTCTTCGAATCCTTGCTTCTAGGTCATCCTTTTCCCTAGCCCCCTGGTGCGGCCTATGTGCTCCTTGTTTCCCAAGCCAAGGCTAAGCTCGTCCCTCTCTCTAGAAGGATTGAATGAGCCCTTTTCTTTGTCTTCAGCATATTTCAGTGTCCTTGATACTGCCTCTTGGGTTTCTGGCTTATCAAACTTAAGATTACCGCCGGATGATTCTGTACTCCTCGCATATATCCAATTCCTTGAGCGTACCTTCAAATTCATCACATTGATATTCCCAGCAGCAGTGGCCTCTTCGTCCATCTTCCTAAACTGCTCTTCCTTGGCATAGTAGCCATCGGGCCTAGATGATGGTGGTGTTTGTTCCTCTTTACCAGCTCAATGTTACGGGCACTGAGCTCCAATGCCTCTAGTGAAGTCTTCTGAGCCATGAGCTCCTCCCATTGACTAGGAGTTATGTTGCCGATCTTGTTGAAGGGAGTTAACCCCTTTTGGATATACTTCTTGTTGAGCTCCGACCTCCAACGTCGGAATGACTCTCCCATTATCCTGAAAGCATTTTTTACCAATTCGTGCTTACCCTCCGGAAATCTGAAATTGAGCTTCAGCTGCCTATCCTATAGTTCATCTTTTTTCTCTGGTATCTCTTTCCAGTTATGGATTGCTGGGTTCAATTTATCTCTAACTAGGGCCTCGATTGCATGACAGAATCATCCTCTTAATTCCTTTGGCTCAAGGATCTCCCCTACTGGCCCGACCTCCGTTATCACATAGCATGCCTTATCTAGATATTGATTTGCTTTTCTATCCTCTCATTTCCTCTTAGGCTTGGTAGTCATGGTTGTGTCTTGAGGTTGTGGAGCAGAGGCCTCAATGTCCATCTCTGTGACTATTGCCTCTGCTCTCCTTTCCTCTACTCTGTCTTGTCCAGCGAGATGCCACGGACATCAACGTCATCTTTTTCGAGTTTCAGGAGGGGCCTATATATACGACAGGTCAAAGTGTTAGCAGAGGTAACACAGCCAAAGCTTTAGCAAAATTTACAAGCTAAGGCTTTATCCCTACCTCCTCATTCGGGTCAAAATCCTTCTCCAAATCTTCCTCTGTTGGCCTCCTTCTGGCTTCACGTAGGAAAGGATCCTTGGGACTTACATATCCCTCTTCTGAGTCATCATCATCATCATCCTCTTCTTCTTCGCCTTCAGTAGCCTCTCCTGCTCTTCCTTTTGCTCCCCCTTCCTCCTCGTCACACTGCTCCTGAGTAAGCATCACTTCTAGATCCTTTTTTAACTCGTTATTGAACTGCTCCTGAGTAAGCTGGTCCTCTAGTTCTTGCTCCTCATAAGTTGGCTGCTCATCATGCTCGGGGCATCGGGCTGCACTGTCTGGTGTCCGTGATATTATTTCGCGCTTTGTTCTAATAGATGTAAAAAAAGTGTGCTTTAGGTACGCAATAAGGTATAAGAAATAAAAAAGGTCTATAAATCAAAGTAGTCCTATAAAACAACAATATATCAAAAAATGAGTAGTAGCAGTAGTAGAGGCCTCAGAAATATATCAATCACCATTTGATCATGAACTTGGATCATCAAGGCATCATAACAGAGAAGAGAGGAGAAGGTAATGTAGGGCTGGCTGCTAATGATGTCAAGTTCCTCACAAGTTCTTGATCATCAGCTCATATTCCATATAATGTATGGACTTAGACAATTTCATCATCGGCAAAAGGAGAGGATAGGAGAGGGGAGATTTGGCAAAAAAAAAGCAACAGTTGCTTAACAAACATAGAGAGAAAAATATGTAAAAAAAGCAGCTGTTGCTTTCCAAACATAGAGGATAGGAAAGGTGGCAAAAAACAACAGCAGGGAGTATGTACTAGTGTAGTAGGTACTGCCTCTAGATCAAGTATTGGCAGCAGTCTAGAATCTAGAGTGGACCAGCCGCAGTATTCCAAGTCAAAGCACATAGACACAACCAAGACCACCAATGGACACAGCTACGGTGAAAGTGAAACTAACCATTGGTAACTTGTTAAAAGAATATTCCAGGCAGAGCTACCTCCAAGAGCCTTTGCTGGGGGTTAAAGACCCACTAATGGGGTTCCTAGAGCTGACTGTGGCAAGAGCCAGGAAGCAAGCAACCATGTGGCAAGAGAAAAAAGAGATTCTACCATTACTTTCTATGATACGCAAACATGTAGTAACAGAATGACACTGATGATGATGCATGACAGCGTGAGATTGGTGATGGATGTGGGGTACAGACAGTGACATGTCCAGTCCTATGGCAAAAGTAGACCCAGTTGGAGTATTGGACTCAGAACTCTTTGATTAGGTGGAGATAGTATGATTAGATTTGGGCATTGATTAGCTCACTAATAAAGTCATGCATGAATGCAAATGTCAGCTCATAGTAATTTGTGAAGTCAGTGCACGACAGTTTAGGTTCCGCCCAAGCTGAACCAGAGAGAAAGCCATGGAGGTTCCTAAGGGTCTGAAGGATACAGAGGAGGGTACTCATATACCGCTAATAGAAGCACAAATAACTGACCTAAACTGAAAATAAAAAAAATAAAAAATCATCACCATCCGCTAAATAATTACACACATCCACATTAAAACCTTAATAATTAATCCAGCTAAAGAACACTCAAGCTCCCTTAGCTTAGCTTAAAACAGTTCCAGCACATAAGACCCAAGACACATGGTGACCTAAACTG
Organism: Miscanthus floridulus; assembly: GCF_019320115.1. Classification (NCBI taxonomy): domain Eukaryota; kingdom Viridiplantae; phylum Streptophyta; class Magnoliopsida; order Poales; family Poaceae; genus Miscanthus; species Miscanthus floridulus. The sequence continues at coordinate 113,705,482 of NC_089581.1, read as the reverse complement.
AAAATTGTACTTGAAGGAATAAACATGTAGATAAGCTGAAATTGCTTCTCTAGATCATAAAAAGGACATGCAAATGGGCAGTGTCTACTATCAGGTTGCTGTTGCACTGAGCATTACATGAAAAAATGCCAACATACTAAAAACAATAAGACTGAAATACTGATATTTGAAACACTGAACCTTGAAAGGGATAACTGAAACATTCAAACTCAAACTATAAACTAACAAATATGAGTTTTCAGCCGTACAAAACACAGACTGCTAGACAGAGGTTCAGACCAAGAGCTGCACTTAGTCACGGCAAGGGAAAAGAAACAACAACTGCTGAACAGATAAGCTGCCAGCTCAAGGATTTGACTGCAATACGGCTGATACACTGCTTAACTAAAAGATGGAAAGCAGCTGCTAAAAAGTGTGGCTTAACTGCTACTAACAAACAACAAAGAGGGCACTGCACTGCACTAAAACTAATGCTGCTGAACAGAGATTAATAGGAACATTTAAATTAAAAAATCATAAACTAATAGGAATATTTAAACTAAAAATCATTAAAAACAAATATACTAGTCATAATTGATCAATCAGCCAATTATCAGTGACCTATAATAGTAAAAATATAGTATTACTAGCTGCAACTGAACTGCAGTCACCAAAAAACAAAACTGCTAAACTAAAGCTAAACTAAGGTAACACCTCGAATCAAATCCACAAAGAAACCACTGAAGCTAAACTAAGGTAACACCTCGAATCAAATCTGTAACATGTATTTACACTCATGGGAACTTTGTTAGGACATTATTATTTGGAAACTTTAAAAAAAGACCAACCACTGTTGAAGCAACAAAATCTTTGCTATAGTCACAAAATAGAAGATATGAGCTAAATATTTTAAAAGCAGATGGCACATTCCTCCTTGAAACAAAATAGATGCACACTACTACTCAAGCTAGCAGTTCAGCACCAGTTAACTACATCTAATAAGCTCAAGGCCTTAAACATTCAATTAGAACATCACTACAAAGAAATCATGGCACTGAACAAATGAGAAGCACAATCAAATGGTAGTTGCATCAGTCTCATTCCAAATTGTGCCTAACAAAAAAATATTTGTCAACAAACATGTCCACAGAAAACAATTGTCACCTAATTACAGGCAACTCTGATCTTCTAGGATAGGGAATACAAACAGAGCAAACTATGCCATGACTAAAAGCTAAAACTTCCATGTATTCTTAGACCTACATTGATAACACAACGGTTCTTGCCCCTACATGCCAACTACATTTATACAAAGAATGGCAGCAACGAAGCTTGAAAGTACAAACAACAGGCAAAATGATTCAGGTGGCAGACTATACAAACTTCCATATTCTAATCAGATATCATATAGGGAAACAGCTTTGTTTATTCCACACAAAACTGAAAACTCTATGCATAACGTTTTGACCATCACTGACAGCGAGTTCAGAAGCCCAACATCATCCTTCCTCTTCCAGGAAGTGTATGATTAAGAGCAGATGGTCCATGTCTCTGTTCTACTAGTTGCAACAACATGTATGCAATCAAGGTAGTAGCTAAGATCCAGACAACTAAAATCATCCAATTAGCATACTACCCTAAAATCAGTCCATTGACCAAATGAGGACCCTAACAAAATAGTGATTACTTGAAGCAGACAATAGCTATCAATAGACCATGCCAATAGAAAACAATATCCATTTCATTACCTGCACTTTCTGCATTTGTCGTCGGTTATTCGGTCAAAAGTGAAGGCGACGAGGCGGCGCTCAGGGTCAGCGTCGTTGGGCACAAGCCTAATGGTGTCCTTGTGCAGATTAACGTAGTTCTTCACTTTCTGTGCCTATTGGTGCTCCACGAACTCGAGCAGAGACCCCATCAGCTCGGGTGGCTACGGCGGCGGCGGCACGAGCAACGGCGTGTGGAGGGGCGCATCGCGGGAGCAGAGAGGTGGCGTGGGGAGGGGCACAGCGGGAGCGAGCCAGTGGGGCTGGTGGCGCAGAGCGATGCGCTCGGGCTCTAAAACCCTAGCGGGAGCACCGTGGGCGCCAGGGGAAAAGTTGAGCAGCCTAACGGCATCGGGAGAAAGAAGAGAGCGTCCAACACATGTTCACCCGAGCGCCATGCTTATATACCCAGGACACTTTGTCGGGGTGGTTCCTAATCCAGCCGGCCCTACAAATAAATTTATAGGGGCGGTTCCTGATCCAACCGCCCCTACAAATGCATTTGTAGGGCGGTTCCTGATCTAGCCGCCCCTACAAATATTTTTCATTTTATTAAATTATTAATTCTGTATTTTTTATATCACAAAAACACAAAGTAAATGTATATAATATTTTGTATTATTCTATATATGTACAAATATATATAAAAACAATTGTAGTCAAAACAATATAGAAAACAAACAAAAAAATTAAAAATCTGAAATTTAAAACTTTGACTATAATTTTAGGATATTAAATGACCTAAAATGAAAATATTATAAACATAAAAGTTGTATAACTCATCAACATGTACAACTTTTATTTTGGTCATCTTGTTATGTGACTTTGTTTCAACGATTCAAAATTTGAAATTCAAACAATTTTAACTTGAAACAATATTTTGAAAGAGTAAATGATTTCAACTGAAAAACTCATGAATACCAAAGTTGTAGAACTCATCAATATGTACAACTTTTATTTTGATCATCTTTTCATTTGACCAAATTTGAACAGTTAAAATTTTGAATTTCAATAAATAGCAACTTCAAATAAGATTTTGAAACCTTAAATGATTTCAACAATAAAAGTTGTGAACATAAAAGTTGTTGCACTCATCACTATCTATAACTTTTATTTTAGTAACTTCTTCATGTGCCAAAGTATGAGTAAACATTGTTCACAAATTCACATATGACTCATAGTTTCATGAACTATACGAGAGACATGTTGATTTGTGAACAATTTTACTATCACTTTGTCAAATGAAGAAATTACCAAAATAAAAGTTATAGATCTTGATGAGTTATACAGCTTTGGTATTCATCACTTTTTCATCTGAAATCATTTAATGGTTGAAAATCTCGTTAGAACTTGTTATTTTTTTTAATTTGAAATTTTAAATTGCTCAAACTTTGTCAAATGAAAAGAATGACCAAATCAACACAGTAACTTGATAGGGCATTATTTTAGAAAATTTTAGGAAAAATTATCATATTTGGAGTTAGTATGAGGAAGAAAAACTAGTTACAAATTTTACCCAGAGATTAAAAAGAAAAATCACAACTGTTCATGATGATAAATGATGAACAAGTGTGATTTCTCTTTTTAATCTATGGCTGAAACTTGTAATTAGTTTTTCTCCCTCATACTAACTCCAAATGTGATGGGTTTTTTCCTAAAATTTTCTAGAATCATGCTCTATCATTTTAGTCTAGTCATCTATCTTTGTCACTAATTTTGAACAATTTAAATTTTGAATTTTAGAAAATGACAACTTCAAATCTGATTTTCAACCAATAAATAATTTCAGTTGTAAAGGTGATGAATATAAAAGTTGATGAACATATCACTATCTACAACTTTATTTTGGTCATCTTTTTATTTGATAAAATTTGAACAGTTCAAATTTTAAATTTCAAAAAATGACAACTTCAAACCTGATTTTCAACCACTACATGATTTCAGTTGTAAAGGTGATGAATATAAAAGTTGTTGAACACATCACTATCTACAACTTTTATTTTGATCATCTTTTTATTTGACAAAATTTGAACAGTTCAAATTTTGAATTTCAAAAAATGACAGCTTCAAACCTGATTTTCAACCACTAAATGATTTCAGCTGTAAAGATGATGAATATAAAAGTTATATAACTCGTCAAGATCTCCTACTTTTAATGTGGCCATTTCTGTATTTCATAAAGTGTTAAGTGATTTCATAAAGTTTTAGTAGTAATAGAGTGGATGTTGAAATAGATTCATCTGGATGTTGTAAAGGGTAGTCTCACATACATGCATAAATGTAGTCTCACACACATACATAAATATATAGTCTTACACACATACATAAATATATAGTCTCATATGCATGCATAAATGAAGTCTTGTAAATACACACTTACACAAACACTTCATGTTGAACAACTAGTTATCCCACTGTAACGACTTTCCCCTTCACCTTTTCGTTCCCATGGCAATATGTCTTTGGGTAGGTTCTTTTCCACAATACTGATCTTCTTAGGAAAGTCTGTGAATAGCGGTATCTCATCGTAGTTATTGTAAGCTTCAACATCGTCCATGCCATCAACTCCGATAATATGCTGTTTCCCGGAGGCAACCACGTGCTTTGTCTTCTTCGGGGGAAGGTTACTTTGTGGATCAGACATATAGAAAATTTGTGCGACACGTGAAGCGAGCACCCAAGGATCATCTTGGTAGCCTAGATTCTCGAGGTCTAGGACTCCCAATCCAATCTCGTTCAGTTGGTGTTGTTTGATCTAGTGGCATCGAAACAGAGTCACCATTATATCCCTTCTATAGTTAAGTTCTCATATCTCTTCAATGATGCCAAAGTATTAGATCTTTTGTCCCAATCCATCGAGAGCCTCTATTCAAACGCCGTTGTTTTGGTTCACATATTTACTATCCTTTGCATGGGTATAGTACATATACCCATTGATGTCATAAGCATTCCAAGATGTCACTTGTCTCGATGGCTCCTTCGCCAACCTACTGATGGTAATAAAGTCTATGGTTTCTTCAGATGGTATGTTTTGGTCCTTCAACCATGTAGTTAGTCGTTGCTTATGCTATTTCATGACCTAATCATCCGAACAACTATTTCTCTCTGCCATAATGATAGCCAAATATTCATCAATGTACGGTTGCATCAGTTGTGTACTCTGCAAGACACTGTAATGCGCTCGACTCACCTCTTTGTAATCATGGTCGATGAACACATTTCTACCACTAGTGCCCTTCCCAGCAAGCCTACCCTTGTGATGAGAATCGGGTTTACCAATCCTTTTCTGTACGTTTAGGTACTCTTGATAGCACTCGATGACTTCTTTAGTAATGTAACCCTCTATCATGAAGCCCTCTAGGTATGCTCGATTATGCACGTATCGACTTAGAACCGATATGAACCGCTCGTAGGACCACATTTCATGCAAGTAGCAAGGGCCCGACGCCTGTATCTAATAAACCATGTGAATCATGAGATGTGGCATTATATAAAAAAATAGGAGGTAAACACATCTCTAGTTGGTTTTGTGTCTCCACCATAAATTCATGTAGGTCACTCAAGTCTTGCTTGCCAATCGTCTTCTGTGAGATCTTTGAAAAGAAGTAGCACATGCGGGTGATGGCCATTTTCAAGAACTCTAACTTTATAGCCTTGATTGTAATAGGTAGAAACATTGTCAGCATCACATGACAATCGTGAGCCTTGCAGTGTGTTATTGACAAGTCCATCGACACTAGCTTCTTCATATTTGCTGAAAACCCAGTCGAAACTTTGACCCCCCTCAGGAAAGTGCATATAGCTCTCTTCTCGTCTGGTGTTAGGTTGAAGCACGCCGTGGGCAGAGTGTATTTTCCATTAGCCTCAGGTATCGGGTGAAGCTGTAGCATCACGTTTAGCTACACCATATCTTTCTGTGCTTTCATACCATCCTTTGACTTGCCTGTGTCCATCAAGGTAGCAATAAGACTCTCAAAGACATTCTTCTGCACGTGCATAGCATCAATGGTATGGGTGTCGATGCAGGACCCACGGGATACCCCGTAAGGGAGAGAGAAGATCTAGTCCAACTAGGATTCTTCCCATATAATCTTAGTAGTAGAACTATTAAGTAATCCTACTAGGAAATCTCATTGTAAACCGACTAGGACTCTGGCCTCCTGACTATATAAAGGAGGGCAGGGCTCCTGAGAGAAGAGGACAACAATTGTACAACACAACATATCACAACCAATCCAACGCAAAGGCTAACACCGACTGGACATAAGGTTATTACTCGATCTACGATCGAGGGCCTGAACCAGGATAAATCGTCTGTCTCTTGCGTTAACCATCGAGTTCAGCATACGCCGAAGCCCGAACATACTGCCCCGGGTACCCCTGTGGCAGGCTATCGGTGGTGAAACATCGATAGCTGGCGCGCCAGGTAGGGGCTTTCAGTGACTTTGCATCCAAGAGCTCAATGGACCTCGACAACATAATCTTCCCGACGGGATCAACTTTCATCTTTAGCTCATGGATCTACGAGGCAGACAACAACGGCAAGCTTTAGGGCCATCTCCTCAAAGGTCCAGATCATCATAAAGAATTTCCTATTTCAACAACTATGACAAATCAGCTCACCAGAAGATTCGCGCAACTCATAGTATCCGATTCAAATCAGATTTCACGGCCACAAGTATCCGATTCAAATTCAAGTTCCAAGGCGAAGTTTTATCCGAGTGCTTTCAAGAAACTGAGTTCTTTTTTGGCAAGATTCTAGAGCACAACCCAAAACAACTCAGATTACCCTCAGAGTTCTTTCAAGAAGTCGAGTTCTTTTCCATTTGGGCTCGACAACATGGCAAAATCCTAACAGGGACAGTTCGAAAGATCCTTTAATCCAATGTTCGGGATACCACTGATAGGAGCCCAGGAGGGTCTCGTGCTAACGATAACATCGCAAGACTGTATCATCCACTGGCCAGGTTCCGTTCCTGAAGATAGCAGAACCCAACTAGTCGGCACAACAACAACAGCTATTCTACCTTACCAAGGAGACTCGATCTACGACATCGAGGCATCTACTAAAGTTATTAGCGACTCTGACAGCATGAGAACTAATGCCAATAACAGAACGGCTCACGCATGAGAAGTGCTCATGGTTCGACGTCCTCGGTCACCATTAAATCCCCCAGAAGCACCCGATGTTAGGTCATCAGATAAATCAGAATCCAACATATCACCCTTTGCCCAGGGCTATGATGGAGAAACCGAGAGTCAGAAATAAGCTAGAGAAAGAAAAAACAAGTTGAAGCAAGGGTGCCAACACCGTGCTAGGCAGCGCAGGAAAGCTTGGATCAGATATGAGTCAGAGTTGGTTGAGTACGACAAAAGAAAATCGCAGCGAGAAGTTGAAGGAAGACACACGGCAAATACGCTTTACGATAAGATTCGAGAAGCATTAGAAGAACTCGGAGCAACTTCACATCCCAGTGAGAAGTATGAACAGCTCTAGGACTTGCTCCGATCGATGATCCCGAGAACACATGAAGAGAGAGCTCGATCAAGACTACCCGCCAGATCAACAACCCACAGGCAAGAAGATCAAAATCAAAGGAAATCCGCTTTCAAAAGACTTGGGCTGGATGGAAGCCATGACGGAGGAAGTAGGAAGGAACATAATCAAGGCCACCGATTTGAATGACCAAGGAAGACCAGGAGTAGGGTGCCTACCCAGACAACCTCGCAAGATTATTCCCAACAAAACGACAGTTGGCTAGAAGAAGGTGCCGAATCTGAATTCAAAGAAACCAGAACACACAACAGATTCCCCTATTTCGCGAACAGGCTTGCATTGGTACGATTACCTCACAAATTCAAACCGTCTAACCACTCCAAGTATGATGGCAAAACTGAACCAAGGCAATGGCTCAGAATATATTCACAATCAATTGAACTAGCCGGAGGAGACGACGATATCAAAACCCTGTTCTTTCCCATGGCACTGGAAGCCATGCCCCTCCAATGGTTCGACAAACTGAATCTAGGATCTATCAGAAATTGGGAGGATTTGCAAAGAGCTTTTTGTGAGAATTTCACAGGAATCATTACACACCCAATCACTCATGCAGAACTAAAAGGACTCAAGCAAAAGGGAGGTGAAAGTCTCAGAAATTACTATCGACGATTCGGCGAACTACGAGCTCAAGTGCATGACATAACCGAACGAGAAGTAATTGAAGCTTTCTCTCACGGAATCATGGCTAGGTGGCAATTTCAAGACTTCTGCAAAGAAAATCCGAGAAACAATGAAGAATTCAGACGAACAGTAGAAAAGATGATTACTGCAGAAGAAAAAACACAAGAGAGGTTCCCGGACAGAAGCAACCAGGACAACTCGGACAAGCAAAATCACCGAAATAGCATACATCAAGAAAGAAAACGTAGACCAGACAATACTGTGGCAATGGCCGACAAATCAAAGAAGTTTTCCAAACCCAGAAGATATGATGACATTGAAAACATACGTTGCCCATTGCACCCTAATGGGAGGCACACCATCGGAAATTGCTACACTTTCAATGATCGATACACAAGAAAAGGTAGTAAGGAAAACACCAAAGAGGACAATCAGAAAAGAGATGAAGACAACCATGAGGACAAAGGATTCCAAAAACCCAGGAGAACGGTAGCAGTGATCTTCTCAGGGGCTCCGGATTGCAGAAGCAAACATCAAGAAAAACTAGCACTACGGACCATTATGACAGCAGAACCGGCTACCCCAAGATATCTCAATTGGTCACAGTATCCTATCCAATTTACCAGAGAAGACCAATGGACTAGCTTGGGAAACGCATGCCACTATCCACTGGTTCTAGATCCAACTATTGCTGGTATGACCGTCACCAAAGTACTAATCGATGGGGGAGCTGGACTCAACATCATCTTTTCAGAAACTCTAAGGAAAATGGGACTATAACTCGCCGGGATGATCACGCCAACAAGCACACCTTTTTACGGAATAGTACCCGGCAAAGCAGCCATGCCACTCGGACAAATTACTTTACCCATTACTTTTGGAACTCCTTCAAACTACCGAACAGAGTTTATCAAATTTGAGGTCGCTGACTTCGATTCGTCATATCATGCAATCCTCGGACGCCCAGCACTAGCCAAATTCATGGCAATACCACATTATCCGTACTTACTGCTTAAGATGCCAGGACCCAATGGTATCCTTTCTCTTCAAAGCGATTTGAAGCGTGCTTTTGACTGCGACGTTCAGGCGATCCAAATTGCAGCTAAAGCACAAGCCGACAATGGAAGAAAAGAAATAGTCGCAATCGCTGCAGAGACAAGCCAAGAAGAATTAGAAATACTGGCTAAAAAGCCCAGCATCATCGCACCACCAAAAGAAGCCGATGTCAAGCAAATCGACTTAGGCACAGGTGATACCTCCAAGATAGCAACCATCAGTGCTCACCTCTCAGCAAAATAGGAACTCACGCTCACCATCTTTCTTTGGGACAACAAAGATATCTTCACTTGGAAGCCGGCCGACATGCCAGGAGTCCCAAGGGAGTTGGCTGAGCACATAATTGATGTTAATGAAAGCTCCAAGCCTGTAAAGCAACGGCTACGACGATTCTCACCCGAAACAAAAAGCAAAATGGCTGAAAACATGCCTGAGCATCCCGGCCGAGAGTAAAATAGCTGAAAAGACGCTTGAGCCCGCCGATGAGGGTAGCTAAAAGCTAACACCCAAAACAAAAAGCAAAATGGCCGAAAACATGCCTGAGCATCCCGGCCGAGAGCAAAATAGCTGAAAAGACGCTTGAGCCCGCCGATGAGGGTAGCTAAAAGCTAACACCCAAAACAAAAAGCAAAATGGCTGAAAACATGCCTGAGCATCCCGGCCGAGAGCAAAATAGCTGAAAAGACGCTTGAGCCCGCCGATGAGGGTAGCTAAAAGCTAACACCCGAAACAAAAACCAAAATGGCTGAAAACATGCCTGAGCATCCCGGCCGAGAGCAAAATAGCTGAAAAGACGCTTGAGCCCACCAATGAGGGTAGCTAAAAGCTAACACCCGAAACAAAAAGCAAGATGGCTGAAAACATGCCTAAGCATCCCAGCCGAGAGCAAAATAGCTGAAAAGACGCTTGAGCCCGCCGATGAGGGTAGCTAAAAGCTAACACCCGAAATAAAAAGCAAAATGGCTGAAAACATGCCTGAGCATCCCGGCCGAGAGCAAAATAGCTGAAAAGACGCTTGAGCCCGCCGATGAGGGTAGCTAAAAGCTAACACCCGAAACAAAAAGCAAAATGGCTGAAAACATGCCTGAGCATCCCGGCCGAGAGCAAAATAGCTAAAAAGACGCTTGAGCCCGCCGATGAGGGTAGCTAAAAGCTAACACCCGAAACAAAAAGCAAAATGGCCGAAAACATGCCTGAGCATCCCGGCCGAGAGCAAAATAGCTGAAAAGACGCCTAAGCCCGCCGATGAGGGTAGCTAAAAGCTAACACCCGAAACAAAAAGCAAAATGGCTGAAAACATGCCTAAGCATCCCGGCCGAGAGCAAAATAGCTGAAAAGATGCTTGAGCCCGCCGATGAGGGTAGCTAAAAGCTAACACCCGAAACAAAAAGCAAAATGGCTGAAAACATGCCTGAGCATCCCGGCCGAGAGCAAAATAGCTAAAAAGACGCTTGAGCCTGCCGATGAGGGTAGCTAAAAGCTAACACCCGAAACAAGAAGCAAGATGGTTGAAAACATGCCTGAGCATCCCGGCCGAGAGCAAAATAGCTGAAAAGACGCTTGAACCCGCTGATGAGGGTAGCTAAAAACTAACACCCAAAACTAGTCGACCGAAATTAAGCTTAAAAAGACCCTCCAGCTCTTCGTTTCGAAAAGCAAGAGGCTCGGGGGCTACATCCAGATAGGAATACTCTACATCCAGATAGGAATACTCTTTTCCTCAGAAAAGCACAAGCACCACTCAAGAAAGCACTCGGATGCCAAAGTTTGTCAAGGCAACATTCAATGCCAAGTCGTTTTACATAGCGCAGACAAAAGGTTGTCAACGCAAAGATCTACACCTAACAAGTCTGCCGAAGTTTGCCAAGCGCGGACAAGCTACTCGGCGGATCACAAAAGAGGAAGAAGAGAAAAGTACTCGACAAATCGAGGGATTTCGTCAGGATAACACATAGAGTTGAGCAGAGACAAAAACAGGACAAAGTACTCAGCAAGTCAAGTAAATCCGACCACACCCGGGCAAAGAATACATCAACGAAAATAAAGAATCTTCATTTTAAGAGGAGTGTAATATTATAAGAGGCTGATCAATTGGATCAGGCATTGTCATCAGGAAGGGAAATATCGATGTTAAGACTGTCTACAACCCTACTGGCTAAACCTTCGACCTCAGACTCCATCCTCTCAACAGCATCAAGGTATTCTTGGCTATCAGCTTCCTCCGCTATCTTGAACAGAGGCGCCTCTGGAGCAAGGACCCGGACCTGGGCCAGCACATTCTTGGTACATACTTGAGCGCACTTCTTCGCGAACTCTTGGAAACGAGTCAGAATCCGAGGAATGAACTGAGCCCAAGATTGCCCGTCATCCGCTGGAGTCTAAAGTACATCAGCTACTGAGCGAAAAGATTTCCATAAAACGTTCCAATTTTCAGTAGCCGTCACCAGTTTCCTAGACAAGCCTTCAATAGTTTTTTGGGCCTGCACAAGATCTCTGTCAGCTCCATGCCTAATCAGCTTAGCAAGGGCGAGATCTTCCTCAGCATGACTAATTACCTCCTCAGCCTTATTATGACTAGAGCGGACAAGAGCCTTCATTTCATCGATACTCTCCGAGAGCTTCTGCTTCTCAACTCGGAGAACTAGACAAGACACCCAAGAACAAGTCAGCAAAAAAAGAAGTCAAAATACAAGAAGAAACAGGCAGAACCCACAGCACCTTTGCATTCATTCTTCGCAGACTCCACCACGGCATCTCTCTGCCTCTCCGTCTCCACTACCCGGGCACGAAGGGTCTTCTCCTCCTTTTGGTGCATTTGACGCTCTGTCTCCAACTCAGCCCGGAGAAGGTCGAGATCGGCTTTCAGAGCGTCCACCTCAGAAGACAACTTTCTCTCATTTTCAGATGAGAAAAAGAAGCCAGAATGATCACGAGAAAAAGACTGAGCAAAAAGAGGCAAAGAGAAACAAGGCGTAAGGACAGAAGAAAAACAAGCACGCAAAGAAGGAGTGGCAGTAAAACCTACCTGGAGCTTTTCACCAAAAGAAGTCGCGAGGGTCGACAAGCTCCCCCAGGCTGTGGTCAGCTCCGATAACCGATGGGTGGCGTCGAACTGTTGCACCACGTCACTGGAAAAAGAGGGACCGCCGGAAACAAGAGAAGGGGAAGGAGAGGCTGGCTGGGGCGAAGAAGGAGCAACCAAAGCAACCTCTAGGGAAGCCAGAACCAAACCCTCAGAAGGACCCGGCACGATGGCCACAGTCACCTCTGGAGCGGCCAAGTCCACAACTTCGCCAGGTAGCTCCGAAGCCCCCGCAGTAACTTCATCAACAGAATGTTGTGAGTCCTAAGGCTCAGAACTCGTTGGCATGGCGAGAGGCAGAGAAGAAGTCAATGAAGAAACAAGAGAAGATGAAACACTAAAAAGTGATAAAAGGAAGCACCGATAAGAACCAGAAGAAGGAAGATAGAAGCCAAAAAAGATAAAAGCCAGAATCTACTCACCCGACCACTTTCTTCTTCGCGAAGCCAAAAGAAGGCCTCGCAGGGGGAACCACGATGGCGAAAACATCCCCGCCACCCGGCGATAGGAGCGGGGTAACCGACAACGGAGCCGTGGAAGAAGCCGGGGCTGGAGCCATGAAAGAATTCTGCACTAGAGGAGCGGTAGAGCTCGGTACGGGGGCCACCAAAGAACTCAACACCGGAGCTTCAGAAGAAGTCGGCACGGGAGCCCCAGAAGAACTCATATGCGACGTTTGATTACTTCAAAAGGTTCAAGACTAAAAGTTAAAACAAAGAAGAGAGATTCAATGCAACAGGAATATGAAAAACAACTCACCGCCGCATGATGAGGGGTACTTCGTCATCCTCCTCTCCCTCAGCCAAGGAAACCAGAGCACCTGCTGAAAAAAAAAGAATAAAAAGTACTCGGTTCAAGAGAGAAACAGGAAAACAAAGGAACAAAGGGTATTAAATGTGCTCACCTAAGAGCATGCTAGCAACAACTGGAGTACCTGAGGGAGTACTTGGTTTGCGAGGCTTCTTGGAGACAAGCAGGCCAGATGAAGACCCATCCGTTTGCCCCCTCTTTGGGACACTGCGAGGACCGTGAGGTACTAGACGAGGAACATATTCTTCATATACATCAACAAATCCGGAAGAAACCCCAAGAAGGGCTGTAGAGGTTTGGGACATACTAATTGCAGAAGTTCTAGCTAGACGATCCCCAATCTCTGCCACGGCAGGGAGAACATCAAGGGGGATCGGGTCGACAAAGTTTCGCCCAAGCTCCTATGAAAAAGGATAAAACAGCAAGACAAGGAAAAGCTAAGCAAAAATGGATGCAGCAAGAGTATATAAAGTACTCAAACAAAAAGATAGACAACTCACAGCTGGGGGTGGGTTGTTGGCTGAGAACTCAAAGACAGCAGGAGGTATGACGCTCACTCCTTTCAGCATCTTCTGGAGACGCTCGAGTACCTCCTCACCGGTCAGCTCAAGAGCTAGGACCATGCGTGAAGGATCCTCAGCCCTAGAATACTCAAAGCCAAGATGCTCCCGCTCTTTCAAAGGCTGAACCCAGTGACGAAGAAAGCTCGAAACAATACCGAAGCCGGTCAAACCCTATTGTTTCAGCATGCTAATCCTATCAAGGAGTGGCTGGATCACTTGAATCTCAGCAGGTGACTCAAGCTTCTTGTCCCATCGGTCATTCACCACAGGACTAGATCCAGAGTGGACGACAAGGGAACGGATCAAATTGGCAGCGTAAAACCACTCGGCACGCCAATCTTTTACAGAATCGACCAGGTCATAGTCAAAAAACTTAATCTTGAGACCCTGGCGAAACTGAATCCCACAACCGCCAAGAATGCTGGTTTCTTCACGGTGGGGTTGAGGTTTCAGACAAAAGAAAAAGCAAAAAAGAGATAGAGAAGGAGGGATTCCTAGGAAAGCTTCACAAAGATGAACGAAAACAGAAAGATGGAGAACGGCATTGGGAGTTAGATGGTTCAGACTAACCCCAAAATAACCAAGAAACTGATGAAGGAAGGCGGAAGCAGGAAGGCAAAGTCTGGCGCGGACAAAGGAAACGAAGAGGACAATCTCACCAGGACCCGAAGCTGGAACCCGATGCTCGCCCAGAACTCTCCATTCAGCGATGACTTTGCTTTGGATCAAGCCGTCCCTAACGAGCTTGTGCAGCTGGTCTTCATTTGTTGTTGGAGCCGGCCAAACCTTCTGAGCAGCCCTCATGGCCACGAACTCCTGGTTTTCGATCAAAGAAAGGGATGACTCCTCGTCCACGAAGGTCGCCTGAGACTTGCTTGCGGTTTTCTTCTTTCCCATGAACTAGCGGAAGCAAAAAGGCACTGGGGAAGATGAAGCTAGGATGGTGGTGCTCGAGTGACGGCGACGATGATGGTGGTGGATTTCTGAAAGCTAGGGTTTAAAGGCAGGAGCTAAGCAGCAAAGGAAAGGAAGATGAAAGGTCTTTAAATAGATTTTTCAGTAATAAAAACGGCCCACTAGGCCCGTTAAAACACAGTGTGAGAATGCAACGGTCTATTTACCGACGTAGCTAAAACGACGGAGGGCATGAATCCACACAATGGTATAAACCAACGGGCAGATTTTAGACTTATCCATCCAGCACCACGGCAGGGTTATCAGATCGCTACAAGAACAACTCGTCAAACCAAGAAAAAAGAAAGGGCTACCTTGCAAGGAATAAAGGAACCTGGTTATTGAAGAAAGAAACTAGGTAATCTCATGAACGACAGGGATCACAGTAGAAAAGTAAAAGACAACTCAGAAGACAAGATTCGTTACATTACAAGCGACTTCAAAAGTAGAAGATTACAAATCTTACAAGACCCAACGAACTCGGCACCATGAAAAGCAAAGTAGCAAAGAGCAACACGGACACGGCTAGGCTCTGGAACGACTACATGTCCCAAATTGCTACTCAGAAGGACAAACCGCCATCAGCTACACTGTTTTCTTCAAAGGACGGACGCAGTGCATCCAAGGCGAAAATCGGCAGCACGACAAGACAACATGGAGCAGAGAAGGCCGGCGGGCATCTGTCTACCCAAGACTGATGTGATGCTGGATATGATGTTGATCTGCACCGGACAATCTCAGGACAGGCGACGAGGATCAACCCAGAACTGCCTGATGAAGAAACAAAGCCCACATCACAAGACTTCCTCCAACTACCGCCACGTACATCTTGGCACAATGTGGCAGAACCTCCTAAGTTATAGGGCCCACATGCACCTGTCACTGTCCGACGACCATTGACATTTATGCATATGTTTCCAATAACTTAAAAAGACTGTCGGGTGTCCTCGGGGAACCCCGAATCATCCACAATTTCCAAGTAGGATCACGTTACAGAGTCATTGCAGTATTACAACATTTATTCAAATACATACATCAGAGTAAAATAGCGGAAGTCTTACAATAACTTAGTTTACAAACCAGTTGTTTCAAACCTTACAACTAAGTTCGATAATTATTACAAACCATAGTAGTAGTGGAGTGGCACAATTAATATAGACATATCACACAAAATAAACATCCTGCCCAAGGATCACACAATTACATCTCATCGTCAGAACGAATGATAGTCATGCAGCACGATCCAAAACAGATCTGCTCATGAGGCTCACCTGCAACAAGGGATCAACGAACCCTAAGTACAGAAGTACTCAACAAGACTTATCCGAAATATTAACTGATAAACTCAGTAATGTAGGCTCAGGGATTCAAGGTATAGCTTTAACAATAATCAAAGTTCTTTTGCATAAAAGCTCTTTTAACAATATTCTTTATATAGAAAACTTCTTAAGAATTATATACAAAGCTGACACGATCCGCACTGAGATCATGAAACTTTATATCCAGCATCTTCACAAGCCTTATTCAAGTTCCGGTTATTAATTCTACGATGATGAACAGTGAGTTGAGTCTCCTTAACCGAGGAGCAACGACGATTCGAACTGATTATAAACCCAGCTAGGAATTCCAGACCACACGACATATGCAGATCCCCGACCTACATATACCAACCTACCCTCAGATCCTCTAAAATAAGAACGGGTCCGCGCCACCCGAGAACACAGTACTCCACTATTCCTGCCCATGGCCACGTGGGTACACGCTATTCCCGCCATCTCTCCACTCCCAGTGCGCGAGTAGCCATTCTCGTAATAGAATTGCCAAGTTCAGGCTTACCGGAGTATGTGGTTAGTACTACAAATTCTCACCTCATACAATTCAACAACGGACGTGCCTTAATCGACACAGGCGGAAAGAACCCGCTCACAAGACCTCCATGTCTTGTGGCTCACACACACTGAGTCCGCCCGGTCTAGATTTATTACTCCACATTCCCATATCACATGCTAACAAAGTTAACCAATGTTCTATTTAAAACTTGCAGGTGGCAGGTAGTCACCTGACTTTCATCGTTCTACGCATAGCTAAGCAAAACTAGACATATACGAATTTAAAACTGGTAATATGGTAAACATGGAATAACAAGGGTGGTAATGCAACAATTAGACTTTTACTTAACTCCTAATTACTTAATGCAGTAATGGAAAGCAAAAGCGAAATTTATTTATAAAACACAAGGTAGGGTTGTATGCATCCGGGGCTTGCCTTCGTTGACGGAAAAGTCTGGCTCCTGCGACGTTACACAAGGATTCGATCCGACCTCAACAGACGGATTAACCTCCTCAATAGCTTGATTAACTACCACGTTTTCACCTTCGTTCACTACACGTAATAACAATGCCATGTTCAACATGATGCGGAATACTAAATATGATGCTCGATGATGGATACAAAATTAACAATTTGAATACAACTTTCCTTCGCGGTACAGTTGCAAGTCAACAACTAAATCTTTTCATAACACATACATCAATTGCCAAGGATCATCATCACTAATGACCCAAGGTCATCACTCAATCCAAAAGTCCAAACAAAAACCTAAATCATTAAAGGTTACTATTCGCTTTTATGAATTAATTATTTAATTCAAAATTATGAAATAAATCAACTTATTCTAATTGAGCTCAAAATTTTAGTACATGTTCATTACAGGTTAACTAAGTGGCAAAACAAATTTCATAATTTTTGGATAAATAGATAAGCCTGGGAAAATCATGGAAAACCATTTATTAATAAATTGAGCAATTTTTATCACATTCAAAAAGTACTGAAAACACTATTTCATATTTTTCTTAAATACTATACATCACAGAGAGGTCACACAAAAATTTTCATAATTTTTGGAGCTCTAAATAATTCTACACAAAATTAACAAAAATAGACACTATTCATTCAAATCTGAAAATAGAAAAATCATTTGAACGCTGAGTCACTGACAACGGGTCCCACATGTCATCTTCAACCTCCGACGTTGACCACGGCAGCGACGGCTCTGACCAGCGATTTCTCGCCGATGGTGAGATCAACGGCGACGGCCAACGTACCAAAATGATCACCAAGCCTAGGCGCATCGATTGACGTCCCTATCAGCAGTGATTACGGCCTTACACTAGCTCGTCGTCGGCCATGGCGGACGCGGTGACACGGCAGCGCTACGCCGGCGACTACAGACCGGTAGCGATCAAACTAAAGGTCGAGGAAGCACCAGTAGCTCACCCCGAACACGTTGAAGCAAGGAGCAAGGTCGGAGAAGCAACGGAGAGGCGTGACGACAATCTCGGTGATCACGGCGGAGCAACACGTCGTCGGCGATGCTGTACCGGTGACTGCAGTGATCAAAATGAGCAACTAGCTATGGATTAAGTACTACAGCATCGAGACGAAATAGAATCAGCCAAAACCAGGGACGAAGATGCACCGTATAGCTCTGGCCATGGCGAATCGCGCTCGGCGGAGGAATTGCCGGCCGCGAGGAAGAAGATGATGCAACTCGAGTTCCCGACCAAGACTAGCCGAACTGGTGGGTTGGCTGGATGCGCAAAGATATGGCGAAGCTGGAGCATGCTTTGCCGAGATGGCAACGGCGCTAGGTCGAAGGCAAAAGCTCGACGGAGCTGTGGCGGTGATGACTGGAAAAACAGAGAAGAAAGAAGAACGACGACGATGGCGTTTTGGTTCTTATAACGCGACTCAGAAGCTCAAGGAAGCCACGCAGGAGACATCTTCGCACCAGCGCGAAGCCGAGGACGTCCACACGCCCGCCTGGAACGCCGAAGAAGGTCACCGGTGGTGTAGCCTCGGCGGTGGACACTATTCACAGTAATTACAAGTTTGCCATTCGCCAAAATTCTCAAATTACTCTCAAATTTTTATAACAACTCAAAAATCTCCAAAAATAAAAGTTGTTCAAAATCAAAAGTTCTACAACTTTGCTTTTACAACCATCTCCTAATTCGGTCTAGATTTTGAAATGAACTTTTGAATTTGAATAGGGAAATTTAACGAATTACGCCTTTTTGAATTACTCAAAATTTTTCTAAACAACTTGAAAAACTCCAAAAACAAACTTTGTATAACTTGCCAAGCTCTACACTTTTGCTTTTGGGCCCAACCCCAAAATATGCTTAGATTTTGAAATGGATTTTCAGGGTAGGGTTTAAATGTCGAAAAGTGGGGTTTTCTCGAAAAATTCAAAACACAGACAAACTTTGAACTTGAGTCAAACAATACAATTCAACACTCATTACATAATTGTAAACTTGTTTTAATAAATGCACATCAAAGTTTTCACCAAATGCCAAATGCTTTGCAATGCATATGATGACATGTCAGATTTTAATATTTAGACACCCGAGGTGTTACAATCCTTCCCCCTAAAAGAAATCTCGCCCCAAGATTCAAAGCCATAGGGTAAGTAATGGAAAAGGAAATGTGTCGCAAGAACACATACAAACTCTATCCATAAAACAGCTGAGGTCCCTTTACAAAACACAATTTGTACTACCGAACTCAAATAACATTACTCTATTCTATATTGACGCTAGAAATTCTGGAAACTTTTCTAATAAGTAATCTTCTGATTCCCAAGTAGCTTCCTCTTCTGAATGTTGATTCCATTGTATTTTGTAGAACTTGATTGTCCTTCTTCGAGTAACACGATCTTTCTGATCTAACACTCGGATAGAATATTCGGAATAAGTTAAATCCGGTTCTAGTTCCACTCCTTCAACTTCAATATTCTGTTCAGGCACTCGGAGACACTTCTTCAATTGAGAAACATGGAACACATCATGCACAGCTGCGAGATGTTCAGGTAATTACAAACGATATGCCACTTTTCCATACCTCTCCAAAATTTGATATGGTCCAATATATCGAGGCGCCAACTTTCCTTTAACACCAAAACGGTTAACTCCCTTTATTGGTGATACTTTCAGATATACAAAATCTCCTTTGGTAAATACCAATGGTCTCCGTCTTCTATCCGCATAACTCTTTTGTCGGGATTGAGCTATCTTCAAATTACTCTGTATTTGCCTAACCTTGTCTTCTGTTTCTTTCACAAGGTCAACTCCAAAGAATCTTCTTTCTCCAGGCTCAGACCAACTTAATGATGTCCTGCATCTACGACCATAGGGTGCTTCAAATGGAGCCATTCTAATGCTTTCCTGATAACTATTGTTGTATGAGAACTCGGCCAAAGGTAAGCATTCATCCCACTTATTGGAATAGTTAAGGACACAACACCTTAACATATCTTCAAGCACTTGATTAACTCTTTCAGTCTATCCATCAGTCTGCGGATGATAAGCTGTACTATATAGAAGTTTGGTACCCAATGAAGAATGCAATTGTTTCCAAAAGTTGGAGACAAACTGTGTATCTCTATCTGACACAATAGTCTTGGGTACTCCATGGAGACTCATGATTCTTGCTAAATACATCTTGGCATATTGGATCGTGGGATATATTGTCTTGACTGGAAGAAAATGTGCTGACTTAGTGAGTTGATCTACAATAACCCATACTGAGTCAAATCCCTTTGATGTCTTGGGTAGACCAACAATAAAGTCCATACTTATGTCCTCCCACTTCCAAGATGGAATAGGTAATGGTTGTAATTCACCAGCAGATCTCAAATGTATAGCTTTCACCTTTTGACAAGTGTCATACTTTGCTATGTATCTAGCAATCTCTATTTTCATTTTAGTCCACCAGAATCTTTGCTTCAAGTCATGGTACATCTTGTTACTTCCCGGATGGATTGATAACCTAGTAGCATGTGCCTCATCTAGAATTGACTGCCGCAACTCAGGAACTTTTGGTACCACCAGGCGATCCTTGAACCATAACACATCTTCATTGTCAATACTAAAGCATTCCGCTTTTCCATTCTTGACTCTTTCCTTGATATGGGCTATACCCTTGTTTTCCTTCTAAGCAGCAATAACGTGATCTCGAATAGTGGCTTCAACAATTATGTTGGTCAAACTTCCTTGTTGAATTACTTCTACATTCAGCTTTTCCATTTCTTGACATAAATTTAAACCCATTGTTCTCACTGTCAGACAATTGCAATAACCTTTGCGACTGAGGGCATCTGCAACTACATTTGCTTTATCAGGGTGATAATGTACTTCCAAATCATAATCCTTAATTAGTTCTAACCATCTTCTTTGTTGCATGTTTAACTCTGACTGAGTGAAGATATACTTTAAGCTTTTGTGGTCTGTATACATATGACACATATTACCAAGCAGGTAATGCTGCCAAATCTTCAGAGCATGAACCACAGCTGCTAACTCCAAGTCATGAGTCAGGATAGTGTTCTTCATGTTGCTTAAGTTGCCTAGGATGCATAAGGCAATGACTCGGCCTTCTTGCATAAACACACATCCAATACCAATACCTGAAGCATCACAATAAACATCAAATGGCTTCTCGATGTCAGGTTGGGCTAATACTGGTGTAGTGGTTAACAGTCTCTTCAAAGTCTGGAAAGCCTTCTCACAATCTGATGACCAGACAAACTTAACTTGGTTCTTCAACAATTCAGTTATGGACTTTGATATCTTTGAGAAATCTGGAATAAACCGATGGTAATATCCCACCAGACCCAGAAAACTCCGAACTTGATGAACTGTGGCTGGCGGTTTCCAATCAAGCACATCTTTCACTTTGCTGGGATCAACTGCAACTCCTTCGGCTAACAAGACATGTCCAAGAAATTGCACTTTCTTATGCCAAAAATCCCACTTGCTGAACTTGGCATATAGTTGATGTTCTCTCAAGCGGGTTAGAATAATTCTAAGATGTTCCGCATGTTCTTTCTTATTCTTGGAATATACTAAAATGTCATCAATAAATACCACTACAAACTTGTCTAGCTCAGGCATGAATACTGAGTTCATTAGATACATGAAATGAGCTAGAGCATTTGTCAAACCAAAAGACATTACCAAGTATTCATATAATCCATATCTTGTGGTAAATGCCGTTTTGGGAATATCTTCAGGCTTTATCTTGATTTGGTGATATCCTGATCTCAAATCTATCTTAGAGAAAACTTTGGCTCTGGCCAATTGATCAAAAAGCAGATCTATCCGAGGTAATGGATACTTATTCTTGATGGTCACTTCATTCAATGGACGATAGTCGACACATAACCTCAAAGTCTCATCTTTCTTTTTCACAAAAATTGCCGGACATCCCCAACGTGAAGAACTAGGTTGGATAAACCCTTTCTTAATCAATTCTTGTAACTGAGTTTTCAACTCGGCCAATTCCTTAGGTGGCATCCTATAAGCTCTCCGAGAAATCAGAGCTGTTCCAGGTTGTAACTCTATATTGAACTGTACATCCCTATCAGGTGGTAGACCGGGTAAATCTTCAGGAAACACATCCGGAAATTCACACACTACCGAAATATCTCTAATCTCTTTGATAGCAGCTGCACAAATCTT
Organism: Miscanthus floridulus; assembly: GCF_019320115.1. Taxonomy (NCBI): domain Eukaryota; kingdom Viridiplantae; phylum Streptophyta; class Magnoliopsida; order Poales; family Poaceae; genus Miscanthus; species Miscanthus floridulus. The sequence continues at coordinate 113,683,568 of NC_089581.1, read as the reverse complement.
GTGAAGTTCCCGGAATAAACGAACCCCATGTACGACGCATCTGCTCATAACAAACCAAACTTTATTCACATGTCTTTATTGAATTGTACCAAAGCTTACTCTAGACACCTTACATAGAGTTTACTAATGTACAAACAAACCCACGAGTACGAGAACAAAACTACATAACTTAGCTAGAGCTACTATTATACAACTCTACTCTTTTCCTCAATTTCTTCAAACTTTAGGCTCGGTATCCATTCTGGAATTATTACCGCCTTCATCATCGCTTTCATCGATCATTACTAATTCTTCAGGATCTTCTTCTTCTTCCTCTCCCGATTCATCATCATCGGCAAGGATGACACCGGGGTCCATGGCATCAGCTTGAGGCTCATGATTCGGATTTAGTAGATTGCTAAGCCTATGAACTTCCTCATGTAGATATGTATTATGTTCTTCTAAATCATCTACATAGAATTCTAGCTCATGAGTTCTAGCTCTAGCTACATTTTCCTTGTGCCAAGCTTCATTTCTTCCTTCCACCATACGAACTAACATACTTTCACAGTTCCTATGTGCGGTGGTGAGCTACCTCAATTGACCCTGTAATTCTCCTATTTGTATAACATCCAAAGCCCCATCTCTTGTAGATTGTGCTAACTCCATAGAAACCCTCAATATCTCTGCCTGGGGATCAGGCCTAGTACTGCTACTGCTAGCACCATCATTTCTAGGGGCAAGTTGGTGACGAGGAACTCCTTTAGGTCCAGTGGACTTACGGGGCGTCATCTTGGCATGAGCCATACTGTAGGAAGCCAATTTAATCCAAGTAAGACCATTTGATCAAAATCCAAAAAGTAGCTAAGATGGATTATATTCCTCCAACCAGGCTCACTACTTAATTCCAGACTAAGAGGTGAAGGAAGTAATAAGTGAATTATTCATGATGCATGCATCGTTCTTACGAACAAAAACATCAAAGTTTATAATGCACCTAAACAACATTTATTTTTATATAGGGCATAGTATAATTACTACTCCACCACACAAAAACCTTTTAATCAAATAGGGAATGGTGAGAAAGAAATAAGATAAGTCAGAAGCAATTTGGACCAAATTTTCAAGTTAAATTTAGTCATCCCAATTAATTTTGAAGTTTTTGTAAAACAATACAACAAAAACCTTGTAACGATCGCTCTGATACCATTCTATGGCAGAACCTCCTAAGTTATAGGGCCCACATGCACCTATCACTATCCAACGACCTTTGACATTTATGCATATGTTTCCAATAACTTAAAAAGACTGTCGGGTGTCCTCAGGGAACCCCGAATCATCCACGATTTCCGAGCAAGATCACGTTATAGAGTCATTGCAGTATTACAACATTTATTCAAATATATACATCAGAGTAAAATAGCGGAAGTCTTACGATAACTTAGTTTACAAACCAGTTGTTTCAAACCTTACAACTAAGTTCGATAATTATTACAAACCATAGTAGTAGTGGAGTGGCACAATTAATATAGACATATCACACAAAATAAACATCCTGCCCAAGGATCACACAATTACATCTCATCGTCAGAACGAACGATAGTCATGCAGCATGATCCAAAACAGATCTGCTCATGAGGCTCACCTGCAACAAGGGGTCAACGAACCCTGAGTACAGAAGTACTCAACAAGACTTATCTGAAATATTAACTGATAAACTCAGTAATGCAGGCTCAGGGATTTAAGGTATAGCTTTAATAATGATTAAAGTTCTTTTGCATAAAAGCTCTTTTAACAACATTCTTTATATAGAAAACTTCTTAAGAATTATATACAAAGCTGACACGATCCGCACTGAGATCATGAAACTTTATATCCAGCACCTTCACAAGCCTTATTCAAGTTCCGGTAATTAATTCTACGATGATGAACAGTGAGTTGAGTCTCCTTAACCGAGGAGCAATGACTATTCGAACCGATTATAAACCCAGCTGGGAATTCCAGACCACACGACATATGCAGATCCCTGACCTACATATACCAACCTACCCTCAGATCCTCTAAAATAAGAACGGGTCTGCGCCACCCGAGAACACAGTACTCCACCATTCCAGCCCATGGCCACGTGGGTACATGCTATTCCCGCCATCTCTCCACTCCCAGTGCGCGAGTAGCCATTCTCGTAATAGAATTGCCAAGTTCAGGCTTACCGGAGTATGTGGTTAGTACTACAAATTCTCACCTCATACAATTCAACAACGGACGTGCCTTAATCGACACAGGCGGAAAGAACCCGCTCACAAGACCTCCATGTCTTGTGGCTCACACACACCGAGTCCGCCCGGTCTAGATTTATTACTCCACATTCCCATATCACATGCTAACAAAGTTAACCAATGTTCCGTTTAAAACTTGCAGGTGGCAGGTAGTCACCTGACTTTCATCGTTCTACGCATAGCTAAGCAAAACTAGACATATACGAATTTAAAACTGGTAATATGGTAAACATGGAATAACAAGGGTGGTAATGCAACAATTAGGCTTTTACTTAACTCCTAATTACTTAATGCAGTAACGGAAAGCAAAAGTGAAATTTATTTATAAAACACAAGGTAGGGTTGTATGCATCCGGGGCTTGCCTTCGTTGACGGAAAAGTCCGGCTCCTGCGACGTTACACAAGGATTCGATCCGACCTCAACAGACGGATTAACCTCCTCAATAGCTTGATTAACTACCACGTTTTCACCTTCGTTCACTACACGTAATAACAATGTCATGTTCAACATGATGCGGAATACTAAATATGATGCTCGATGATGGATACAAAATTAACAATTTGAATGCAACTTTCCTTCGCGGTACAGTTGCAAGTCAACAACTAAATCTTTTTCATAACACATACATCAATTGCCAAGGATCATCATCACTAATGACCCAAGGTCATCACTCAATCCAAAAGTCCAAACAAAAACCTAAATCATTAAAGGTTACTATTCGCTTTTATGAATTAATAATTTAATTCAAAATTATGAAATAAATCAACTTATTCTAATTGAGCTCAAAATTTTAGTACATGTTCATTACAGGTTAACTAAGTGGCAAAACAAATTTCATAATTTTTGGATAAATAGATAAGCCTAGAAAAATCATGGAAATCCATTTATTAATAAATTGAGCAATTTTTATCACATTCAAAAAGTACTAAAAACACTATTTCATATTTTTCTTAAATACTATACATCACAGAGAGGTCACACAAAAATTTTCATAATTTTTGGAGCTCTAAATAAATCTACACAAAATTAACAAAAATAGACACTATTCATTCAAATCTGAAAATAGAAAAATCATTTGAACGCTGAGTCACTGACAACGGGTCCCACATGTCATCTTCAACCTCCGACATTGACCACGGCAGCGACGGCTCTGACCAGTGATTTCTCACCGATGGTGAGATCAACGGCGACGGCCAACGTACCAAAATGATCACCAAGCCTAGGCGCATCGATTGACGTCCCTATCAGCAGTGATTACGGCCTTACACTAGCTCGTCGTCGGCCATGGCGGACGCGGTGACACGGCAGCGCTACGCCGGCGACTACAGACCGGTAGCGGTCAAACTAAAGGTCGAGGAAGCACCAGTAGCTCACCCCGAACACGTTGAAGCAAGGAGCAAGGTCGGAGAAGCAACGGAGAGGCGTGACGACGATCTCGGTGATCACGGCGGAGCAACACGTCATCGACGATGGTGTACCGGCGACTGCAGTGATCAAAATGAGCAACTAGCTATGGATTAAGTACTACAGCATCGAGACGAAATAGAATCAGCCAAAACCAGGGACGAAGATGCACCGTATAGCTCTGGCCACGGCGACTCGCGCTCGGCGGAGGAATTGCCGGCCGCGAGGAAGAAGACGATGCAACTCGAGTTCTCAACCAAGACTAGCCGAACTGGTGGGTTGGCTGGATGCGCAAAGATACGGCGAAGCTGGAGCACGCTTTGCCGAGACGGCAACGACGCTAGGTCGATGGCAAAAGCTCGACGGAGCTGCGGCGGTGATGACTGGAAAAACAGAGAAGAAAGAAGAACGACGACGACGGCGTTTTGGTTCTTATAACGTGACTCAGAAGCTCAAGGAAGCCACGCAGGAGATGTCTCCACGCCAGCGCAAAGCCAAGGACGTCCACGCGCGCGCCTAGAACGCCGAAGAAGGTCGCCGGTGGTGTAGCCTCGGCGGTGGACACAGTTCACAGTAATTACAAGTTTGCCATTCGCCAAAATTCTCAAATTACTCTCAAATTTTTATAACAACTCAAAAATCTCCAAAAATAAAAGTTGTTCAAAATCAAAAGTTCTACAACTTTTCTTTTATAACCATCTCCTAATTCGATCTAGATTTTGAAATGAACTTTTGAATTTGAATAGAGAAATTTAACGAATTACGCCTTTTTGAATTACTCAAAATTTTTCTAAACAACTTGAAAAACTCCAAAAACAAACTTTGTATAACTTGCCAAGCTCTACACTTTTTCTTTTGGGCCCAACCCCAAAATATGCTTAGATTTTAAAATGGATTTTCAGGGTAGGGTTTAAATGTCGAAAAGCGGGGTTTTCTCGAAAAATTCAAAACCCAGACAAACTTTGAACTTGAGTCAAACAATACAATTCAACACTCATTACACAATTGTAAACTTGTTTTAATAAATGCACATCAAAGTTTTTACCAAATGCCAAATGCTTTGCAATGCATATGATGACATGTCAGATTTTAATATTTAGACACCCGAGGTGTTACACACAATGCTGTCGCAGGATTAGCCTACCTCTAATCCATATCACAAGACTTCCTCCAGCTACGACAAGACACACAGGAACTACAATATATGTCCGGGGGCTGCTCTACTTCACAAACTACCATGTTCATGACCACGAAGGTTTCAACAGAATGTCCAATGAATGAAAACAAGCACTCCGGGGCAGTATTTATAGACCAAAGGAGCGGCGCACATGGACTAGGAGTACCAACGAAATAAACCTAACAAAGAACACAGTGAAAAGACAGGACTCAATAATGGATGACTCAGGCGAGAGGAAACAGTACTCGAAGACGGGCATATTCGGAAGAATATACCAGCACAGTACAACCCGTGAACAAAAGGCATTTACACTCAACCACCACCATACAACTACATCTGACAATAGCAGACTATCAAAGAATACGCCAAGACCTCGCATCCGAGTTCTTCCTGAACAAAACAACACGGATATACGCTCGGGGGCTCGGCCAGCATCATAGCTTAATCAACACTAAGCTAGGGAGCTCGGCCTTCATTTCAGCTACTCCCGGAGGCTCAGAACCAAAGACAAAGGACCAAGAATACAAGAAACTCAAGACTACAATGACGACGACACATCAAGACTCTTCATCCGACTTCTTTTCTAAAGAGAAGAACTCGGAGAAAGCACGGGGCTGCGGGATACATAGCCCCAGAATTTTTTGAAGACAAGAATCTGGACCCTCCAACTTTTGCAAGCAAAAGCAAGAGGCTCGGGGGCTACACTCAGTGAGTGCAATTTTTCGCTAAGAGGCTGCATGCCGCAAAACTACTCGGATGATGGTTTAATCCAAGACTAAAGGGCCGCTTCGAAAAGATGCCGCAAAACTACTCGGATGATGACATAATCCAAGTCTCGGGGACTACTTCAGAACACAAATTTTTAAACAACATAAAGGATCAAGACCCTCCAACTTTTTGTTCTAAATAGCAAGAGGCTCGGGGGCTACACTCAGTGAGTGCGCTTTTTCTTTGAAAAAGCGCACGTCACCAAAAGACTTCCTCAACGCAGACCACTTCAAGACATTACGACAAAAAGAACCCAGAACGAGCCATATTCGAGTTCTTTTTTATAAAACTTCAACGAACAATCAGAGCAACTTCAAGACAAGATCCTCCAGCTCCTTGTTCCAAATAGCAAGAGGCTCGGAGGCTACAACCAGATGGATGTACTTTTTCTTCAAAAAGCACTCACCACTCGAAGATCCCAAGAAGCGCTACAAGGTTTCACTCCAGAAAGCACTCGGATGACATTTTGTTCCTACTCAACAAGACTTGAAGGAGCAAAGCGAGACTTTCAGAGCTCAACCATGAAGTGCTCGGGGGCTTGTCGATGCGGGACCCACAGGATACCCCACAAGGGAGAGAGAAGATCTAGTCCAACTAGGATTCTTCCCATGTAATCTTAGTAGTAGAACTATTAAATAATCCTACTAGGAAATCTCATTGTAAACCGACTAGGACTCTGGCCTCCTGACTATATAAAGGAGGGCAGGGCTCCTGAGAGAAGAGGACGACAATTGTACAACACAACATATCACAATCAATCCAACGCAAAGGCTAACGCCGACTGGACGTAAGGTTATTACTCGATCTACGATCGAGGGCCTGAACTAGGATAAATCGTCTGTCTCTTGCGTTAACCATCAAGTTCAGCATACGCCAAAGCCCGAACATACTGCCTCGGATATCCCCGTGGCAGGCTATCGGTGGTGAAACATCGACAATGGGGGACCTCCAAGTCTAGCCAATAAGACAGATACTGAAAGAAGATCGATTGTTTCTTGAAAGGTACACCTTCGATAGAAGGTGTGCTTCTATCACGGTTCGTCTCATTCGGATTCTTCTTTCCATAGACGACGCGTATGTTTTTCACCATTCTGTACATGTGTTCTCCGTTATGACGTCTCTCTGGAGAGGGTTCAATCTCTGGGGTGTTGTCATAAAATCTAAAGAACAATTTGTTGTGGTACTTGTGACTTGTCTCTAAGAAGTGTTGGTTCCTTAGATAAACGATCTTCTTAGATGCATCCAGGTACACCCATGTAGTACCATCTAAGCAAATCAAGCATCCCGTCTTCCCTTTGATCTATCTAGACAAAGCAAACAATATGGGGTAATCATTGGTAGTAACAAATATTATTGCTCTACATATGAAGTCCTCCTTTCGGAACACATCGTACATCAGCTCCCCATGCCTCCATAGCCTCTCCATTTCTTGCATCAAAGGCTCGAGGAACACGTCTATAGCAATGCCTGGTTGTTTAGGGCCAGAAATAAGAATAGTGAGGAGAAGGTACTTTCTCTTCTAACACAACCACATTGGGATGTTGTACATGGTCAAGATCACTGGCCAAGTGCTATGGTTGCTTATCCTCTCATTGAAGGAATTTATTCCATCGGTGCTCAAGCCAAATCGTACATTCTTTGGGTCATCGCTGAATTCTTTGTGCTTCTCGTTGAACCTTTGCCACTGACTATAATCAGCCAGGTGTGCAATCTTATCATCATCCACCTTGCACTCATCATCCCACCATGTCATGAGTGTGGCTTCTTTAGGGTTTAGGAAGATACGTCTCAAGCGGTCGGTCACTGGCAGGTACCACATTACCAAGGCAGGAATTCTTCTCTACTTTGCATCATTGCCTAATGGAGTGTCCTCTGGGGGCTGAGATTCTTGTACCACCTTTTTTGTACTCTTCTTATTCCTCTTTTTCCCCGTGGAGGCTTCATCCCCACCGTAAATGTCATTGTTCTTGTACCGGCTAGCCCCACACCGGGGACATTTATCCAGTGACTTGAACGTTTCGCCATGAAAAAGTATACAGTGGTTGGGATATGCATGGATTTTTTCAACCCCCATTGTCAATGGACTTATGACCTTCTTCGCTTGGTATGTGTTGGCGGAAACTGAATTTGGTTGTGGCAGCACCCATGACAGGAGATGCAATAGATCATTGAAACTACAGTCTAACTAGCCATACTTAGCCTTCAGGATGAGTAGCTCAAGTACAAAACATAGCAATGTCCAATGTGTCGGATAGCCCTTTTCAACATCATACACAATCTTCTTCGATGCTTTTATCACCATTTCCAAATTTTCTAGACCTTTTGGGCTATTGGTCTAATAATACGAATATGCACCATAAATGATATATATATATATATATATATATATATATATATATATATATATATATATATATATATATATATATATATATGGTTAAAGTTACGGACTTCTTGATAATAAGTAAGAATGACACTTATTTTAGGATGGAAATGAGTACAGACCAGAATATAGAGTACATGATCAGAGTTCAATAATTCAAAGCTATCAGTGGACTAGCTAGCAGTTTTCGGATGCATGTACAATCATGAAACTGTCTCCTTACAAAGACAAGCATGATCTATCGTCAGGTAAGCCCGTGGCGCGGCGAGGCATGCAAATCATTGGGCGAGAACGGCGCCAACCAACCTGTCGTGGCATCACGTAGTAGGCATTGGGCATTGGGCAGTCGAATATATACTGGAATCATCAAACCATGCATCAGTCATGTGTAGCGGCCGGAGTCAAAACGCCTCATTTGACCCTTACCGGCTTCATTCTCGATCAATCCCGAAAGTCAACTGATGAATCAAGCCGCCGGCCGGATCATGCCTCGTGATCATGACTCATGAGGCGCCGCCGCAGCCGTAGAAGAACAATAATCCAACTCCATCAACAAGACGGCCGATGCGTACGTACAGCACGCGCGTTCCTCTATATATAGGCCCGAGCAAACTGCGCCATGCATGGCCAGTAGGTTCGAGGTTCGCCACAGACAAGGTACCTAACCTGCGTGCCATCACCAGCATGCACAGCTGATGCTTGTTGTCACTCGAGTTTTAATCATGTTCAACTGAGAGTTTCACCGCGGCTTGTTTTAGAAAATTCTGATAATCCTTGGCAATATCTTAACGGTAAGTTGGTAACTGAGTTGGGTTATTCTCATAGGAGAAAGAGAGAAGTACTACTCCTGCTCACTAGTCCACAAATGCTACAAGGTATCCTGGTGTTTAAAAAAAGCAAAGAAAATGCTCCGAGTAAAAATCTCCTAGAACTATATGTAGTTTGACAAGAAAAAATGTTCTTACTTAAACAAAATATATTCTGGACGAAATATATGTGATTTGTTCCATATATTTATGTTTAGAAATTACCAACTCAGCAGAAAATATCTCAACTTAAATAAAAAGATGTTCTAGAATTAAACATGATTTGTTTTAAACATGTATTTTAAAATATTTTTCCTTCAGGATAAATTGTTCAAAACAAAGAAAATGGGTGTTTTTCAGCATCAGATAGAGATGGTCTGAGCAAAAATAGAAATGGTTGAAAATGAATAAAATAGGAATACAAATGGATGGTATAGATTATGAAGAAAACTAGAATTATATAAACCAAATAAGTGAAATGATTATAAGGAAGAAAAGGAAGAAGCATATAGGAATATAGAGAAACGTAAATAAAGCAAAAGTAGAATTAAACGATGCGCTCTCGGGATGGATTGTGTGAGACTAACGGGCCACTTTTCTTATGCGGCCCATTGTAAATAAGGCGATGACTCAGCCCAATAAATGACCACGAAGTCTAGCAGCCCCTTAGAAGATATCTATCATCTTTTTTATGATGGAGATCAATTTTTTTTTTACAAAGCGGTTTTTTATATGCACACTCCCTTGCACGATTAGTTGAAAATAAAAAAATCATCGCGTCCAAAGTTTTCTAGGCTGTTTTAAGACGTCATTGTTGGCCTGTTGGGGTTCGTGAACTTGATAGAGATGCAAGGGTGAAATTGATGAATGCTCCTGGCAGTGGTATTAATGGGTGATGATCGGCTACCTACCTCTATGCCGACTTCTCCTTCGACCCTCCTCAGAAAGTTTGCTAGGCATGTCTCCGTCCAGCTGAAGACTCCCATCCTCAAGGCGACAACCCGACGTCGAACCCGTTGCTCTCCATCATCGGTCACCATCTACCGTAGCACGCGTCTGTCGGTAAAGTGTGCCTCTCGAGCCCCTAATGCCACCCTTCAAGCATAGAAGGTGTTTGTGTCCAAGTGAGAACCCACCACCTCACAGCCGTCGGATAATCAGGTAGTGGTAGACTTTCGGCGGTCATTCCAGGGCCCGCTCAACTCCGCAAAAAGGGCCGCACTTTTTGTGCTTATGCAGTACGACGTGGCGGGGTTCGAGTGTATGTTCGAGCAGGCTTGCTAGTCTCGTTGGCATCTACCCAATTGGTTGCATAACTTTCATGTAATGTAATTTAAGTTATGTTTATTTGGGTCGTGTTGCCTTCCATCCTTCCATGGTAAATCTATGGATTACTTGGGGATGCTATAACCAGTCAAACTATGTTTCTGCTTAATGAAATACGTGTCATAAGGACACGCTCGCGAAAAAAAATCATGCCGCTGCGGCTGTCTAAAAGGCCCTAGTTATACTAGGCAAAAGGTCCAAATTACTCCATCCAAATTTGGCCTATGCCCATATAACCTCCAAACTAACATTTGTTTCAGTTTACTCCCTCTAATTATTTAAGTTGGTCCAACTAACACTTTAAAAAGATTTTTCTTTTTTGTTTCTTTATGTACAAATTATATTTAAGTTTCAAATTTTGTGAGGTGATAGAGGATATTGTATTTTATGTTAGAAAAATACACTACAAAATTTTCATCATTATGTTTTATACGATATTGTATCTCTAGTGTTAATTTATTATTAAATTTCCAAAGCTATCAAAATAGTGGAAAAAAGTTCAGATATATTTTTTAACATAATACGTGGGAAAACAAAAATAACAAATTATGTTAAGGGGTAAACTAGATCAACTGAAATAGTTAGAGGGAGTAAATTGAACCAAATGTAAATTAAATGGGTAATCCGGACATATGCCAAACTTGAGGTGGTAATTTGGACTTTTTCCTCGTACGAGGAGTAGAGTAAATGCACTTCTCATTGACCATTTTGCACTCCTTTTCGACTTAGGTTTTACAAATATTCTTGAATATGCACGGGCAAAACGACCTTTACACTTTGGCAGTTTTCCCAAACTTTCATAGTTTGAGATGTGCGTAGGCGTTGGCCTGTGGATCTTCACCTTGAGCCACTTCGCCTGCTCTTGGCTCCGTCCCATGAAATCTTCCCAAGTTGAAGCCCTGCTCAGTGCGAAACTCACAAGAGTATTAACATGTACAATGTACCACATAAAAGATGAAACACATTTCATAATGTATTGAATAATACTTATTTGATAACATAAATATTATTGTTCTTCTTTATGAATTATGTCAAAACTAGGATAGTTAACTTGGGACAAATTTGAATCCCTCATATCAGGTGTCCTACTCCTTTTCTATAGATAGATGCGTCTGGAGACTGATAACGTTCTTTCTTTTTCTATTGGTCAAGGAATGCCAATAATGAAATATAACTCATAGAGCTGCTAATGGATTTCATGTCCTTCTTGTTCTCCATTTTGTTGATCTCCAATTCTCATTGGTATGAGTAGCTATTTTTCAGGCTCCAGAGTTACTACCACTGTCGGAGTCGCAGGACCACGACAAGGTGCATAGTACTGACTACTGAGCTGTCTACAAAATATTTCCATTTGTTTGCCCGCCACCCCACTTGTTTGTTTCCCAGTGTTCCATCCCCCCCCCCCCCCCCCCCCCCCCCCCCCCCCCCCCCCACCCCCAATCAAAAGACGGCGCACGTTCGGTTCACCTGGCCGCCGGCGAGGAGTCCAAATCCCCGGCCACCAGTACGTCCCTCTCAAATAATACAGCAATCCATAAGATGCATGCACACCACGACGTGGCAATCATCTATTCTGCAGAACACTGAGAGAAACGGAAGCCAGGTCCACCGGCAACTGGGCATGGACCATGCAGCCACTACTGGCTGCTACTACAAAATTCATCAGATCCGATCCTTCTGCTCCCCCACTTGCTAGGCCAGAGATACATACCAAAATGCTTTGTTTGTCACGCCTTACATACGCTACACATGGCTGTTCCCAAGCGTGTGCAAGTCACGCACTGAACTGCTGCGTCAGCGCGCATGGCCGCCAGTAAACAGGGCATTCCGAGGACTGGGAACTGTGGCCTTGGCGCCATCATATCATCCCCGTGGCCGTGGCGATTGAACAGACAACAGTGACGTGGTACTACTAGACTAGAGTGAGAGTAGTAGGAGCAGTTCGCAACGCCATTGTGATTGCAAGCTGTGTCTTCGGCGGAGCGCCATTACGCCATCCGTCTCGCGTAACACACGTCGGCCTCGGCCTCGACATCAATCTCTAATTAATCCCTCCCCCATGATGCGCCCATCTGCAGCCGAGCGCTAACAGACTAACAGTCGGCATTAGCCGCACGTTTTGGTTTCCCCTGTTGATCGATGCTGCTGTTGGGCTGTTTTCCTGTTCCTGTCCTGCTGCCGGCGCCTGCGAGAGCGTAGTATTCAATAATCATCGTCGGCGTTGGAGTTTGGAGGTTGGATCGTGTGCATCCACGCCGAAAGCTGGCGGTCGCCGTCGCGAGGGCAACGGCCGGCGCCGGGCCTGCTGGCTGCTGCTGCTCTAAATGTGGTCTATCTAGCTAGCTATGAACTCGTCGCCTGACGTATCACCAGCCGACTAAGTGGTAGGTTTCACATTTATTTATGTGATCATGGACCATATTGCATTGCATTTGATGCAAGCAAGTAATAATCTGCAGCTAGCCGGCCCGTGTCGTACGCCACACCGGCCTCTTTGTCTAAATCCTTTTTTTTTAAGTGATGTAGTACTCCAATAAACAACTGTTACAGCCATTGCGGCAGGCGATGACTCTCCTGAGTCATGGGAGATGATCTCCCTCTCTCCTGTATGCAGCACTTGCACTACTTGCCTGCACACTTTGGTTGCAGTTGATTTTGACCAGTAAGGCAGCAACTCGTCTGCATTTACCAGTTGTCCACGAGCGGCCATTCTTCCCTGCAAATTGTCAATGGCACTTACATTGGGTACGAGTATTCTTTTTTCTATCCTCCTTGTGTTCGTGCAGAGTCTTGTTCGTTCGCCTGACTGACGGCGGCCGCGTCTCCAGCAGGCCTCGCGGTCGATCGCGGGGCGTTGGGTCCTGTCGCCGTCGGGTGCTGATTAGGCTTCAAGTATGCATGGAACTGCGACTTGGAAACTGTGTGCTTTACGTACACCGTATCTCGCCCGCCGGGACTGCTACTTGGCCTTCTAGCTATTCCGTTATTAAGGATGGCAACGGATCGGGTTTGGGGCGGATATCCGTGGGTTTTGGATTCTACGGGTTCGGGTTTGGGGATGGTTTTTCACCCACGGTTTTCGGGTTCGGGGCCCCAAAACCAATCGGGTTCGGTTTCGGGTTTGGTTTTCCACCCGTGGATATCCAATGGATATCCGAAATAAATCATTTGAAATTAAAACTCATGTTTTATAATATACTAATAATAATTTGTTTACTTAGATTATTAAATTTATTTAAAGTTGACTCATGAAAATATTTATTATTTGTTGCCTCTTGTTTATACATGTGAATATGTGTATATATATCCGCGGGTTTCGGGTATCCATTCGGGTTTCGGGTATCCGCGGGTTTGGTTTTGGTGATGGATTTTCACCCGAATCGGTTTTCGGGGCGGATTCGGGTTTCGATTTCGGGTTTTAGTTTTGGGTGCACGGAGACTCTACCCAATCCGAACCCGACCCGTTGCCATCCTTATCCGTTATCCGTCTCCGATGCATAAACGACCTGTTACGTAACGGCATATAAGGCCAGCAGGAGGTAAATAATTGTGAGAGATCCTGTCCTCCATACAGGACTGAATTAATTCAAGCAAAACGGTGTGCTCAATCGCTCGCTAACGCCGGCGACGACGCGCTTAATTGCCGGCAGTTGAGGCTTTGCCACTTCCGGACGTCGGAAGCCACAGACGCGTCCATCCGCGCGCTCTTCTCTTTCCATGCCCACATCGTAAAACTAATTCGATGGATGCCTCGGTCGAATCGATGGATCGTCCCTGGTCCCTGGACCAACAGCGACCTTCTTCCTTCGGGCTGGGATTGGGGACTAGTTGGGGTCCGGGGTCCGGCTTCGATGAAAACTGCACGCTGCTTCCCGCTGCTGCCAGGGGCACGATATCGCCCCTCCGCCCACCTTGCCTCCGCCTGCTAGAAGGATAGCATAGCTGGGGGCACGGGCACGTCTTTGCTGCTGGCGGGCGCCGCGAGTAATTGCGTGGGCGGGCGCAGCGCGGAGGCAGTGCCGCCACGCCACGGCGCCAGGTCCTCCTCCGCCAGGATAGATACCACCGCCCATGTCAGCGTTGCCGCTCTCTCGCTGTGGCTCTTGTACCCTGTGGGCTGGGCTTCGCCAACGGCGGTATTGGCGGATTGCAGGACGTGTAGTGCAGATATACTTGCTAGCACTCTTGTGTGTGTTTGGATCGATGCGCGGCTGCCTGGTCCAAATGCGGCGCGTGGATGGCCAGGTTCGTTCATCCATAATTGAAACGTACTGCCAGTGCTTAGCTTGATGGGGACCTGATGATCGATCGCCGCCTCCCGATCCCGTGCGTGTTTCAAAACAACTACGCCACGCCCTACATTGTCGGACGGATGGAACAATATATATACAATCTGATTTCACTTGCGTCAGAGAGGCATTCGGTTGCATAGCGAATACAGTACTTTTCAAATGTGCCCACATAGTCATACATGCTTCTTCTTCTTCTTCTTCTTCTCTTTTTTTTTTTTATTATCATCATGGATTGATAATGGAGGTAACATTATTCTTTTGTTTGATGAAAAGAAAAGAGCAAATCAAACTGCTCGAGGCTTTGGACTTCTATACTACCTGGGCTTGGCAGGTAGGAGTACCATTTTATTTCCCCCTATCTACATGATCATGATCATGCCAGTCCAAACAGATATTTGAGACGGCTAACAAAAGGGAGAGGAAAACAGGGACAGCCTGCAGCGTTGTTATGTGTGGAGTGTTATAACTATATTATCACTGGGAGCGATGATCTAGCCGGGTACTTCATATAAATGGGTAGCATGTCCTAGTACATGTTCTAGACAGAGATTAGAGAGGGGAGTAGAGGAACGTGTCGAACCTGACACCGCAGAGGAGTACGGTGATGAGCAGTGGCGACCGGCGGTGAAGACCGGTGGCGGCGCAGTCAAGTCCGGCGTTGTGGTAGCCCTTCGGTGTAGATGCAGAGGCGGCGCGGCTGGTGGCTTCCTGTCACTGGCTGCGTCTCTCTAGATCGGATTAGGGTTTAGGGATTTCGGTGGGGAGCTCGGCTCAGACGAACCTCGTGACTTGAGCGACCGGCCCACACCTCTATTTATTGCGCAGTATGACAGGAGCCCTCCAGCCATAGTGGGTTGGGCGCCCCGATCAGGGCGCGGATCAAAGGCCCAACTGGGCCATTGGGCCCAGTTTGGGATTGAGATCAATCTAACAATCTCTCTCTTTTCTCCTACCATCTTTTAATTTCTTATCATTTACTTTTGTTCATTCTAATACAGATTAGCGCATAGAGCATGTTTTATCGTCACGGTCAATTGCCGATAGATTTAACAGCTACAACACACCACTCTGTTCTGGAATAGATACTTAACTTTTGGGCCTTCTTTCGTTAAAGAATTATAGGCTTTCCCTTAAACCCATGCTGGCTATATATTCTCTGAACACGTTGGGTGGTAAGCCTTTTGTAAGCGGATCCGCAAGCATCTTTTCAGTACTTATATGCTCAAGACTTATGACATGATCTCGGACTTTATCTTTCACAACATAATACTTTATGTCAATATGTTTGGCAGCACCACTTGACTTATTGTTGTGAGCATACTGTACTGCCGGATTATTATCGCAGTATAACTTAAGTGGTCTATAGATGTCGTCAACCACCTTCAAACCGGGTATGAACTTTCTTAGCCAGTTCACCTGCCCCGTTGCCTTATAACACGCTACAAACTCGGCATACATTGTGGATGATGTAATGACGGTTTGCTTTGAGCTTTTTCATGAAATGGCTCCCCCTGCGAGAGTGAATACATATCCAGATGTGGATTTTCTATCATCTCCCACATAATCAGAATCTGAATATCCCACTATATGGAGTGAATCAGATCTTCTATACGTCATCATGAGGCCTTTCGTTCCTTGCAAATAACGCAAGACTTTCTTTACTAATTTTCAGTGTTCTGTTACAGGATTGCTCTAGAATCTGCCAAGTAATCCGGTAACAAATGCTAAGTCAGGGCGCGTATATACTTGAGCATATTGCAAGCTTCTGACAGCTGAAGCATATGGAACCGCTTTCATTTGATCGATCTCATATTGGTTCCTAGGGCATTGAAAATCCCCATATCTGTCGCCCTTAACTATAGGAGCAGGTAAGAGACTATATTTGTGCATACTGAATTTCTTTAAAATCATTTCTATGTATGCCTTTTGTGACAGTCCTAATACCCCTTTACTTCTATCTCGATGAATCTCGATCCCTAGAACGAATGAAGCTTCACCAAGATCTTTCATATCAAATTTTGAGGACAAAATTTTTTTTGTCTCCAGTAGTAGACTGACATCACTACTAGCAAGTAAGATATCATCCACATACAGGACAAGAAAGATAAACTTCCTATTCTTAAACTTTGCATAGACACAATTGCCCTCTACATTCTCTTTAAAACCCAAAATTCCTTATTGTCTGATCAAACTTCAAGTACCACTGTCTTGAAGCTTGATTTAATCTATAAATGGATTTCTTTAGGTGGCATCCCATTCGTTCTTTTCCTTCCATGACAAAACCTTTCGGTTGTGCCATGTAAATATTTTTCTCCAAGTCCCCGTTGAGAAATACCGTCTTTACATCTGTCTGATGTAATTCTAAACCATAATGTGCCACTAATGCCATTATGGTTCTGAAGGAATTCTTACATGAGACTAGAGAAAAAGGTCTTATTGTAATCAATCCCTTTTCTTTGCGTAAAGCCTTTTACCACAAGTCTCACTTTATATCTCTCTATATTCCCTTGAGAGTCAAGTTTTGTTTTGTAGACCCATTTACAGCCTACTGTTTTAACTCCTTTAGAAATTATTTCCAAGTCCCAAACTTTATTGGCATTCATAGATTTCATTTCATCTTCTATGGCCTCAAGCCACTTTGATGAATGATCACTTCTCATGGCTTATTCAAATGAGGTGGGATCATCCTCTATTTGAAATTCCTCAGTATTGTATACTTCATAGTCAACAGAAATAGCTGATTTTCTAACTCTTTGAGATCTTCTAGGAGCCTCCACATTTGGCACATCTTCTGTTTGAGGCTGTTGTTGCTCCCCCTCATGTGTGGCAATAGGTTCTATAGGATCCTGAAGAACAGGATCCTCATCGTCATTCATTGTTGCCACAGGCGGAATAATAACAGGTGTTGGCACCACAGTATCTTGCACTGTCGGTGCAGCGATAACAGGTAGTGAGAAAATTGGCTCATGAATCATCGGAGTGGGCGCATACACCCACTTCTCTTCAAGGTCAATTTCTCGAGCTACCATGCTCCCCTTCATCATTTCATCCTCTAGAAGACAGTGTGTCTCGTTTCTATAAAATTTGTATGTATGTCTGGACAGTAGAAACGAAAACCTTTTGACTTTTCTAGGTAGCCAATGAAATAGCAACTCACTGTTTTGGGGTCTAGCTTTCTAATGTTTGGGTTAATTACTTTAGCCTCAGCAGGACTCCCCCCCCACACATAAGTGGTTTAGTGAGGGTACTCTTCCTGTCCACAACTCATACGGTGTTTTGGGCACCGACTTACTTGGTACTCTATTGAGAATATGAATGACGGTTTTTAACGCCTCCATCCACAGGCTCAACGGTATACTGCGCACCATATCCATCAGGGTACGATTGCGTCTTTTAGCTACTCTATTCTGCTGTGGTTCGCCCGGTGTAGAATACTAGGCTACTATGCCATTCTCCTGTAAGCAATGTTCGCCTAATCGGTCTGCACGGCCGTTTAAACGGTCCAGTAAACGGGAACGGTGCCTCTCTATCTTGTTTAGCCCATAATCGGCGTCCTAAATGGCTGGACCGTTTACACGGTCATAAACGGTGAAAGTCGGAGAAAACGGGCGACACAGAACGGTTCTAAACGATGATATGCGGGTTAAACGGGTCATTTAGGAGATACAACCTCACGGGCGGGAATGAATTTCGTAAAACTGGCCCAATTCCTAGTGAGTATATATACTCATAGGCCCAATTCATTGGCTTTAGGGTTCCATTCTATCCACCGCCAGCCCCATTCACGAGCATTCAGGCGCTTCGGCCGCCGCTTGTCGGCTGGCCTCCGCGCTGCTCTGACCCTAGCGCCGCTCGCCGTCTAACGCCCACGCTACTCGTCAGCTAGCCGCTGACCCGCCATGCAGCTCGCTGGTGTGAGTCCCATCGCCACGCACTCAGATTCACAAACAAGCTTGGACGCTCTCAGATTCACAACAAGCTTGGACGCTCTCAGATTCACAACCAAGCTTGGACGCTCTGTAGGTCTGCGACCACGCCAGCCTCCAATCTGCAGGTAGTACCTAAGTCCTGCTTCATCTCCCCCATTCTATTCCACATTATCGACTTGCGGTTTATCTCCTGTAATATAAAAGTAAAAGTAAAACCAGTGTATGCATGTTGTAATGTTGTACGAGTAACAAGCACAACTTTGTTTTTATTATTAATTTATTATTACTAATTTACTATGCCCGAAGTACTTTGTCTATGTAGTATTTTTTTAGCAGAATTTGTCTATGTAGTATATATACAAGATTGTTAAATAGCTGCCTATGCAGTACAGCATACCTGCAGTATTGCTGATTACAATTTGATCTGCTGGTGGCCTAATGCTCTCTTTTATTTGATCATTTTGCCGCATCAAATCCTTCTGGTTCCACCAGCAAACCAATGCCCCTGAAGAGGAACTCTGATGATATTGGGTGGGATTATGGAGTTCTCGTGGATCCGAACAATTTAAATTTGATCAAGTGCAAGCTGTGCGATCAAGAAATGTCAGCAGGGATTCATAGGTTTAAACACCATATTGCTGGGATTCGTGGCCAGGTTACATGATCTATGCCATCAAGCATGATTTGATGTGGTCATGTTATTTTTAAGTCTTTCTGGCAGCATGTGACTGAATCTGTGATAACTAAAAGGCTAATAGTATGAGAATGCAGATGGGAACTTTTTTACTCGTCATAATATTTGGATTTTATATCCATAAAAACATATTTTTGGATGGATTCATACAAAACCGATTAGACCGTTTAATTCCGTTTAAACGCCGTCTAAACCGTGTAAATACTAAACGAAGGGTGACTGACTGTTTACCGTTTACCGTTTAGAAAAACATTGCCTGTAAGAACCTTGCAAAAGGTCCAGGAACTTGGCCATATGGGTATGCCGACCGTAGTACTCCTCCCACGGTTGGACCTGACTATCTTATTAAATTGCGTTGGTTTTCAACTTCTGCTTTAAATATCTTAAATTTATCCAATGCTTTTGTTCTTTCTTTGATTGGATAAATGTAGCTATAACGGGAGTAATCATCTGTGAATGTTATGAACGAATCATAACCATCCACACTCTTTACAGGAAACTGAAACACAGATGTCTATGTGAATAATCTGTAAAAATCCTGCGCTTCGTTTGTCAGCTTTCTTAATTTTCTTTACATACTTTTCTTTTATGCATTATCTTCATTGTTCTAAATCTGAGAGCTCTAATAGAGGAAGAATATTATTCTTAACTAGTCTTTCTATTCTCTCCCTCGAAATATGGCCTAAACGACAGTGCCATAATTTCGACGATGCATCGTGAGCTCTCTTATGCCACCATTTCCAGAGTAACTCTCTGTCACCAGCTGCTTTATCAGCTGGGTAGCATATGTCTTTGAAGAGCCAGTGAACTGACTCTTTATTTTATCGAGGTATTTGGTGACCGTATCACACTCTAGAATTGAACCCACAATTGCAGGCTCAATCGTGTTCTTTATCACAGCCAAACATTTCTTGTTAGCAGTGATCCACTTCCTATGCTTAAGGTCATAGGACATCTTTTAGGATTCAAAATCCCTCTCTTTAGTTACCCAAGCGACATCATCCTTGTTTGTCTCCCTCACCGGTGCCACAGGCTCAGTGGAACACGGTGAGGTGACTACCGAGTCCACCTCAGCCAAGATGAAGGTCAGGTCAATATTTTTCTTAACATAAAAATAACAACAATTGTATGCCTTGATTTCAACGTTGGTTAAAATCAAAACATACAATTGTTCTTATACATTAATTCTACATCACCGTTGGACAGAAATAGAATTAATGTATAAATCATTAAAATTTACAACTATTCTTATACACTAATTCTACATCACCGTTGGACAGAAATAGAATTAACGCATAAAATTATTAAAATTACGATATTGTTATTAACAACGTTGGTCAGAAAATAACAACATCATAATCATGTCAAAATCTCTTTTTCTCCAATTAAATATCACGTTGGTTCAAAATAACTGGAGAATAAACATTTCTTTAGCAGCGGAAACACTTTTTTTCTCTAATTAAATATCACGTTGGTTCAAAATAACTGGAGAATAAACAATTTCTTTAGCAGCGGAAAATGTATACTCAATTTCTTGAATTTTACCCATAGGGAAAAATTACTTTTCTATTTTCTTTGAGCTATTTTTTATTATCCAGAAATAAGCAATTACTGGAAAATAAAAAGGGAAAAACTGATCTTGGGCCGGAACTGGCATAGTGGCCCGGCCCAGCTCTGGCCTTTCACTCGCGCATGCGTGCGCTGCGCTGACCCAAGCCACAACCTGGGCCTGGGCCGGCAAAGCAGCCCGGCGCGCTCGCCTGCCTAGGCCGAGAGTGGCCCGGTTGATCTGCGCCGTTGGATCCGATCTGACGGACGTCCGCGCGTCTCGCCCGAACAAAAAACCCGCGTCGTGGCTCATCCCCAAAACCCTAGTTCATTTGCTTCATTCCCTTTTCTTTCCTCCTTAGCGGCGCAGTCAGAGGAGAGACGGAGCTGTTGAAAGGTCCTAATGGCTAGAGGGGGGGTGAATAGCCTAATAAAATTTCTACAACAACACTTAACAAAGTGGTTAGACAATTATGAGGCGAAGCGAGTGTTGCGCTAGCCTACTTAAAATGCAAGCCACCTACCACAATTCTAGTTTAGATAGTGTCTATTCACACAATAGCAAAGACACTATTCTATGTTAGTGTGCTCTCAAAGACTAACTAAAGAGCCACACCAACCAAGCAAGCAAGCTCTCACAACTAGCTACACTAAAGAGCTTGTCAACTAGTTTGCGGTAAAGTAAAGAGAGTGATTAAGATAGTTATACCGCCGTGTAGATGAAGTATCAATCAATCACAAAGATGAATAACAAAGGAGACCAATCACCTCGGAATCAAAGGATGAACACAATGATTTTTACCGAGGTTCACTTGCTTGCCGGCAAGCTAGTCCTCGTTGTGGCGATTCACTCACTTGGAGGTTCACGCGCTGATTGGCATCACTCGCCAAACCCTCAATAGGGTGCCGCACAACCAACACAAGATGAGGATCACACAAGCCACAAGCAATTTACTAGAGTACCTTTTGGCGCTCCGCCGGGGAAAGGTCAAGAACCCCTCACAATCACCACGATCGGAGTCGGAGACAATCACCTCCTCCACTCAACGATCCTTGCTGCTCCAAGCCGTCTAGGTGGCGGCAACCACCAAGAGTAACAAGAGAAATCCGCAGCGAAACACAATCACCAAGTGCCTCTAGATGCAATCACTCAAGCAATGCACTTGGATTCACTCCCAATCTCACTATGATGATGAATCAATGATCTAGATGAGTGGGAGGGCTTTGGCTCAGCTCACAAGTATGCTATGTCAATAGAAATGGCCAAGAGTTACAGCTTGAGCCGGCCATGGGGCTATAAATAGAGCCCCAATCAAATAGAGCCGTTATACCCCTTCACTGGGCAAAACGCGTTCTGACCGGACGCTCCGGTCAGACTGACCGGACGCTGAAGCCCCAGCGTCCGGTCGCTCGATGTCAGCCACGTGTCCAGACTCAACGGTCATCAGCCTCGACCGGACGCTGCTCCTTCAAACTGACCGGACGCTGAAGCCCCTGCGTCCGGTCGTTTACAGTAAGCTCCCGAGCATGATCGGACACGTCCGATAAAACTGACCGGACGCTGAAGCCCCAGCGTCCGGTCATTTCCAGTAAGCTCCCCGAGACATGTTTTTTCGACCGGACGCGTCCGGTCCACCTTGACCGGACGCAGACCAGCGTCCGGTGCTCAACCCTTCTCACAGTGCCGTCTGACAGCTCGACCGGACGCAGCCTTTCAGCGTCCGGTCGCTGAGTGACCCAGCGTCCGGTCAGTAGACCGACGCCAGCATCATTTCGATCAACTCCATTTCAACTCTTACTTCTTCACCCTTGCTCAAGTGTGCCAATCACCAAGAATTTTGCATCCGGCGCAATAGAAAATAGACATTTCATTTTCCCAAAAGCGCCGAATCCCGCCTCGCAAGCTCGGCGGGAGGGAGAGAGGGACCCAAACCCATCTCAACCCTGCACACACCTTGTGCACAAGTGTTAGCATATTTTCACAAATATTATCAAGGGTGTTAGCACTCCACTAGATCTTAAATGCATATGCAATGAGTTAGAGCATCTAGTGGCACTTTGATAACCGCATTCCGATACGAGTTTCACCCCTCTTAATAGTACGGCTATCAAACCTAAATGTGATCACACTCTCTAAGTGTCTTGATCACCAAAACAAAATAGCTCCTACAAGTTATACCTTTGCCTTGAGCTTTTTGTTTTTCTCTTTCTTCTCTTCAAGTTTAAGCCCTTGATCATCTCCATGCTATCACCATTGTCATGTTATGATCTTCATTTGCTTCTCTACTTGAAGTGTGCTACCTATCTCATGATCACTTGATGAACTAGGTTAGCACTTAGGGTTTCATCAATTCACCAAAACCAAACTAGAGCTTTCAGCTGTGTAGCAGTGCCATCATCGGTCCTCTTCGGCTCCCCCACAGCTCAAAGAGCAAGCGCAGAGAGCGAACGGCCATGGCGCCATCGTCGGCCCCCTCACCAGCGCGCGTGCTCCCCAACGGGTGAGCGCGCCGTCGTCGAGCGGCCTGGCGGTAGTGCCCTATCGCGCCCATGAGGGCTGTGCCCTAGCGGCAGTAGCGCCTATTCATCCCGTGCGATGGTGGTGTCGACAGCGGCAAGGCAGGCCTCTGCCCTTCCCTTTCTTCTTCCCCTTCCCCTTCCCCTTCTTCTTTTGGATTTGGATTCTACTTCTCTTATCCGAACCGGTGTTGGGGATTAGGGTTCAGATCTAGGGTTAAGGTTTCGGGTTTCATTGTTCTTTTTCCCCGTGATTGATTCATGGGTTTAGGGTTCGGCTTTTACCTTCTTAAGGCCGAAACCCTCTTCTTCTTCTTTCCTTAACCCAGTTAGGGTTAGGGATCAACCGAACCCTTTATCTTCTCAGATCCAAACCGGATCTGACCTTTCTCTCTTTTCTAACACCTCTGCCAAGATCTACACCTAGGGAAACAGCTCTGATACCATTGTTATAACTATATTATCACTAGGAGCGTAGATCTAGTCGGGTACTTCATGTAAATGGGTAGCATGTCCTAGTACATGTTCTAGACAGAGATTAGAAGGAGTAGAGGAACGTGTCGAACCTGACACCGCAGAGGAGGATCCGCTCGCGTCCGCCATGGAGTCGGTGTCTGTGCTAGGGCAGCGACGGTCGGGGAAGAGTACGGTGATGACAGTGGCGACCGGTGACGACGCAGTGAAGTCCGACGTTGTGGCGGCCCTTCGGTGTAGATGCAAAGGCGGTGCGGCTGGTGGCTTCCCGTCACTGGTTGCGCCCCTCTAGATCGGATTAGGGTTTAGAGATTTCGGTGGGGAGCTCGGCTCAGGCGAACCTCGTGACTTGAGCCGCCAGCCCCCACCTCTATTTATTGTGCAGTGTGACAGGGGCCCACCAGCCATAGTGGGCTGGACGCCTCTGATCAGGGCGCGGATCAAAAACCCAACTGGGCCGTTGG
Organism: Miscanthus floridulus; assembly: GCF_019320115.1. Classification (NCBI taxonomy): domain Eukaryota; kingdom Viridiplantae; phylum Streptophyta; class Magnoliopsida; order Poales; family Poaceae; genus Miscanthus; species Miscanthus floridulus. The sequence continues at coordinate 113,659,530 of NC_089581.1, read as the reverse complement.
GTTCAGTTTGGGATTGAGATCCTTCTAACATGGAGCAGCTGATGACTAAAACGCTAGTGTGAATTTACAAAATGGGGCGTCGTTTTCAGCTTCAACTAAATTCTGCATTGCTAACAGTGACAGGGACGCTCGGTACTGCTGCTGGCATTCAGCAGCCTAAAGCCTACGCACATCGGGCATGTTTGGTTGCTGCCTCCCAGGCAGCTCCGCCGCCAGGCAGCAACCCCAGGCGTTGGATTTCGATCGCCTGGGGCTGTGATCGCTTGCCTGGCAGGCAAACCCAGGCGAGGGCGGCAACTAAACATGCCCATCATACATATGCTTTGTACACCACCATGCCTGACTGCCTGTGAGTAATAATGAACAGAACCGTGGTCCAAGGCATGGACGACGATGACACCGGCCACGGCCGGGCACTCCTGCAGGCGCGTACGTAGCTGTCTGAACAGAACTCTGCAGGGATGCACACCCAGGCCTTGTTTAGTTCCAAAAAGTTTTCCCAAAAAGTGCTACAGTAGCCATCACATCGAATCTTGCAATACGTGCATGGAGCATTAAATGTAGACGAAAAAAAACTAATTGCACAGTTTGGTTGGAAATCGCGAGACGAACGTTTTGAGCCTAATTAGTCCATGATTGAATACTAATTATCAAATAAAAACGAAAGTGCTACAGTAGCTAAATTTTCAAATTTCACTCAACTAAACACAGCCCCATACCCATTGATACGCTGCTAGGACTAGGTTAGTAGGTTTTAATTTCTCTGGCCATTTTTATTGTTATCATCTCATCATGGCCGTTTGATAAGGAACCCACTAATACCCACATCTTCACAGAATTATTGGGGCCACAGCCCACAGATAACAAGCAATGGAACCAACACCAACACCAACACCAGCTAGTTTTTCTCATAAAGAAAGGCTGGTTTGTCTATCAGGCAGTCGGGCTCTGAGTGCCCGATACTCTATTTTGATGGCTGCAGCGGGCGGGATGGGTATTAATTGGACCTCAGCTCCCGCCGCAGTTGCGCCGCTGCCATCTCCAAGAGCTCAGCCACATTGTGACAATGCCGCCTAGCTCTACTTCCCTCTGTCCTGTTGACGCAAATATGATCCCATACCATGAAGAGATAGAATGTTCAGATCACAACGGATCAGTTTGGCGCAATCCTGCAGAAACCGACCTAGCCAGTTCCACGGATTAGCCTAGATAGTTTTACTGCGTTTCGCCCAAGAACCGATAACTTACGCACTTGCATGGTAAAGAATGGCTAGTTTTGTGAGTCCAGTGAAAGATAGTTCGTACATAATGAATAATGACTAGTTTGCTGACAAACTAGCAAAGGAACCCGCTGAAACCTCTCACTTGGGATGGATCTCATCAAGGCGTGGACATCAGCGGCTTGCCCTAAATAGCAGTCCGAATTTGTCCATGGAGCAACACAGAGGGCTTGAGAGCCATGACAAGGCCATAAATGAGTGATGTGATGCCATTACTGCCACTATGTCAACGCTACATTGCACCGACCCCCCCCCCCCCCTCCCCCACATCCTACATCATCACCCTTGCCCAACGTTGTCGCCTCGAACTACTCATCTTTTGACAAATCTAGATGCCAAGGCAACACCTGTAGTGAGCCATAGCTAGCGAGAAAAGTTACCATGCCAACCAAGACATAAACATGCATCAACACGGCCACACCAAGTTGTTGCGTAAGGTCAACGAAAACTAGTGGCAAAGCTAGGATCTAGATTTACGGGGGACAAATGTCAATAGGGGTGTCATTTTTCCTTTGAGTACATATATAGTAAATTAGCTTGATCATTATGGTCCCGTTTGCTTCGCTGAAAAAACAAGCCGAAACACTGTTTCGGCTGATTTGTTGTGAGAGAAAAACATTGTTCCGGCTGAAAAAACAAGTTGAAAAGTACGGATTATAAAACAAGCGAACAGGGCCTATGGGTTGTAATGGAAAAATACCAAAGTTAGAGGACCCCCTTGTCTTTTCCACTCAGTGACCGTCCACCGTTGCACCGGTCCACATGAACCACAACCAACAAAGCCATCACCAACCTCGACGAATCATCAACAGAAAGATCCGCCCGGTGAGCCAAGACATCTGAAGCTCAAATCCATTATTGTCCGATCGGAGAGCGCGGGCACGCCGACTGCCGCTCCATCCGACCTCCACGGAAAGGTGTGGCGCGTCCGGGATCAGAAGACAGCTTCCGCTGCAGTGGTGCCCCCCCCCCACCAGACGCTTGGTTCCAGGCAGCCGGCCATCCTCTCTGAAGAAGGCCATTTACTCTAGATCTGCCAGCTGGTAGGAAAGGGGAGAGGGCTCTGGAGTTATGGCGGACCAGGAAGACCAGCTTTCACCAAAATGGCAAACTCAGAGGAAAAAGCACTGGTGGAGGAAGGATGGAGCCATGAATACGGCGAAGATGGTGAGAGCCGGCGCTCCCGGAGCTTCCCCAGTGGACCGAGAAACTTATAAAAGGAGGCTTGCCGGACGTTGCTTCCTAGGCACAGACCACCAAGTCACCCAGTGCCGGGATCCGATCCGCTGCTTGAGGTGCAGGGGCGTTGGTCATCTTGCACGCTCCTGCCCAGACCGGCGTCGGCAGCCAATCTCAGCAAGCCTCCACTCCAGACTCATCTCTCCCCTGATAACATCCATAGCAGAATCACTTTTCCACCACTTCCGCCCAAACACCGCAGTCAAGCCACCCCACCACCACAAGCCAAGACCGCAGAGATGACGCTTGCTACTGGTCACCCCTCCCACCGCCCGGCCCTCAAGCGCATTGCCATCGCTGCGACAGAGAGCACGGCCCGTGCGGAGAACCACCTGCTGACCCACGCCATTGTTGTTTCTGCATCCAAGGAGGGCTACTGCCCCAACGCCCTGGAGGTCTCCTACGCTCTCAACCAGCAGCTGCATGTCCCCCGCTACAACATCACCAGGGTGACCCGCCACAAGCCGGGGGTCTTCATTGCTGACTTCAAGTTGGCACTGGAGCGAGACCGTGCCCTGTGCAAGGGTTCCATCGACATTGGGGGCTCCACGCTCTCGCTCTGGCCATCGCAATCTGCGGGCGGCAGCGAGGAGATTGTGTAGGGGTTCCATGTCAAGGTGACCATGGAGAACGTCCCCTTGGAGGCATGGAAGGAGGACGGCATCAAGCTGATCTTACGGGACGCCTGCGTCTTCGACAGGCTGGACAGCAAGACTCTGTCTCGGGAGTCATCAGTGTTAGTTTCATCTCCACTGTTAGCCCAACGGCCAATCCAACCCCTTGACCGCATCCTGATCGGGATGCTTAACCGATCACTGGTCAACGGACCCCTGTCACACAGCGCTATATATAAAGAGATAGGTGGGGGCCAGGTGAAAACTCTAGTTTGGTTTTGGTGAATTGATGAAACCCTAAGTGTTAACCTAGTTTATCAAGTGATCATGAGATATGTAGCACACTTCAAGTGGAGAAGCTAATGAAGATCATAACATGACAATGATGATGGCATAGCGATGATCAAGGGCTTAAACTTGAAAAGAAGAAAGAGAAAAACAAAATGCTCAAGGCAAATGTATAATTTGTAGGAGCTATTTTGTTTTGGTGATCAAGACACTTAGAGAGTGTGATCATATTTAGGTTTGATAGCCGTACTATTAAGAGGGGTGAAACTCGTATCGGAATACGATTATCAAAGTGCCACTAGATGCTCTAACTCATTGCATGTGCATTTAGGATCTAGTGGAATGCTAACACCCTTGTAAATATTTATGAAAATAGGCTAACACATGTGCACAAGGTGATACACTTAGTGGTTGGCATATTGGAGCAATGGTGGAAAAGTTAGAAGTGAAAACAGAGGTGATGCTGGCGTCGGTCAACTGACCGGACGCTGGATCCAAAAGCACCAGACGTTGACCGGCTGCGTCCGGTCGCGTTGACTGGCGGTACAGAGGCTAGGGTTTACCACCGGACGCTGGGCTGTGTCCGGTCGAGGTGGACCGGACGCGTCCGGTCGAGGAAAACTAGGTTTCAACCCTTACTGTACTTGACCGGACGCTGAGGCTCCAGCGTCCGGTCAGTTCTACCGAAGTGTCCGGTCAGCTTCATAGCCGTTGAAAACTGACGAACAACGTTTGAAGCTGGTGACATGTGGCGTCCATCTGTGGACCGGATGCTGGGTCCAGGGTCCGGTCAGTAAGACCGGAGCGTCCGGTCAGTGCGCAGTATGCCCAGTGAAGAGGTACAACGGCTCTATTTTATGGGAGCTCCTATTTAAGCCCCATAGCCGGCTGTGGCTCACATCTTTGGCCATTTTCATTGACATAGCAACCTTGTGAGTCTAGCCAAAGCCCTCCCACTCATCTCCATCATTGATTCATCATCATAGTGAGATTGGGAGTGATCCAAGTGCATTGCTTGAGTGATTGCATCTAGAGGCACTTGGTGTTCGTGTTTCGCTGTGGATTTCCCTTGTTACTCTTGGTGGTTGCCGCCACCTAGACGGCTTGGAGCAGCGAGGATCGTTGAGCGGAGGGTGGTGATTGTCTCCGGCTCTGATCGTGGTGATTGTGAGGGGTTCTTGACCTTTCCCCGGCGAAGCACCAAAAGGTACTCTAGTGGATTGCTCGTGGCTTGTGTGATCCTCATCTTGTGTTGGTTGTGCGGCACCCTATTGCGGGTTTGGCGTGTGATGCCAATTAGCGCGTAAACCTCCAAGTGAGTGAATCGCCACAACAAGGACTAGCTTGCCGGCAAGCAAGTGAACCTCAATAAAAATCATTGTGTTCATCATTGATTCCGAGGTGATTGATCTTCATTGTTATTCATCTTTGTGATTGATTGGTTCTTCATTTACATGGCGGTATAACCCTCTTGATCACTCTCTTTACTTTATCGCAAACTAGTTGACAAGCTCTTTAGTGTAGCTAGTTGTGAGAGCTTGTATGCTTGGTTGGTGTGGCTCTTTAGTTAGCCTTTGAGAGCACACTAACATAGGTTAGTGTCATTGCTCTTGTGTGAATTGACACTATCTAAACTACAATTGTGGTAGGTGGCTTGCATTTTGAGTAGGCTAGCACAACACTTGCTTCGCCTTATAATTGTCTAACCATTTTGTTAAGTATTGTTGTAGAAATTTTATTAGGCTATTCACCCCTTCTCTAGCCATTAGGACCTTTCAAGTGGTATCAGAGCCGAGGTCACCGTTATTTGAGGCTTAACAACCTTTGGTGTTAAAATGGCTCAAATCAACAACACCAAGAAGTCACCCCAATTTGATGGCACAAATTATCCTTATTGGAAGTCAAAGATGACCACACATATCAAGTCAATCAATAGAAAGGTGTGGAAGGTGGTAGAAACCAAAATTGAGATTGGTGATCCGGAGAATCCTACCACGGTCGAAGAAGTACTTCTCCAAAACAATGATATTGCTCTAAGTGCTATTCATGATACAATTGATGAAAGAACATTTGAGCAAATCAAGAATATTGAGATGGCACATGAAGCTTGGAAGAAGTTGGAAAAATCATTTGAGGGCACTCAAGCCGTGAAGGGTGCAAAGGCATACATCCTCAAAGAAAAGTTTGCAAGCTTCAAGATGAAGGAGGATGAAAGTGTGCTGGAGATGTTCCATAGGCTTCAAGTGCTTATCAATGATCTCAAAGCACTTGGGGAAGAGGTGAAGGACAAGGACTTCTCCCACAAGTTCTTGAGATGCTTGTCTTTAAGATTTGGTACATTGGTCACCATTCTAGTGAGAAGCGGTTTGGACACCATGACACTAAACTAAGTATTGAGAGATATAATGACTGATGATACCTATAGAGATGATGATGAGAAGGAAGAAAAGAAGGAGAAGAAAGATGAGAAAAAGGATGAGAAGAAGAAGAGTGTGGCATCCAAGGGCAAAGCTAAGCAAGAAACATCAAGTGAAGAAGATGAATCATGGGATGATGATGATGATGAGAAGATGACTCTATTTGTCAAGACATTTGGCAAGTTCATGGTGAAGAAGGGCTACCGTGCTAGAAGAAAGAAGTCTTCATCCAAGAACAAAGAAGAGTCAAGAAGATGCTTCAAATGTGGAAGCAAAGATCATCTTGTTGCTCAATGCCCATACAATAGTGATAATGATGATGACAACAAGAAGAACAAGAAGAAGCACAAGAAAGAAAAGAAAGAGAAGAAGGACAAGATGGCCTTCAAGAAGAAGAAGGGTGGTTCATATGTAGTCATTTAGGATAGTGATGCTTCCTCAAGTGATGATGATGATGATAGTGATGATCACAAGACCACCAAGAAGAAGGTTCTTGCAAGCATTGCCATCAATGAGAAGCCTTCTCTCTTCGAATCTTCATCATGCTTCATGGCTAAGGCCACTAAGGTACAATCTTGTTATGATGAAAGTGATGAAGAACATGTTGATGATAATGAACATGAAAATGAAAATGATAGTGATAGTGATGATGATGAACCTACTAAGGACGAATTATTTGACATGCTAGAAGATGCTAAAGAATACTTTAACATTAAGAGAAGGGAATGCAAGAGCTTGAATAAGGAGGTAAAAGCCCTTAAGCAAGCTCTTGATGAGCTCAAAGCAACTCATGAGAAGCTAGAGGTAGCACATGAGAAGCTTGGCAAGGCTCACAAAAAGCTTGAAAAAATTCATTCCACTTTGCTTAATGAACAAGATAAAAAGAAGCATGTTGAAACTTGTGATGTAGGTGTAACTTGTGATTTAATTGATACGTCACTATCTATGCCTATCATTGTCGCTCCTACTAACCCTTCTTGTAGCACTTCCACTTCTACCTCATCTAGTAGTGATGGTCTCACTTGTGATACCTCACTAGTGGTTGAGAATGAGAACCTCAAGAAGGAGGTCACTAGGCTCACTCACAACCTAGCTAAGGCTTATGGTGGTGAGGACCGCTTGCTTATGGCCTTGGGTAGCCAAAGAGCTTCTCTCTACAAAGAGGGATTGGGCTATACCCCCAAGAAAGGCAAAGCGGTCTTTGCTCCTCACGAGACTAGTTTTGTGAAGAACAATGGTCGGTTTTACACTAGTTGCAAGCAAGTTGGTGACAAAGAGCAATAATGCAAAAATAAGAACAAAAATGCTAATGTATCCTCCATTAAGCTTAATTCTTCCTATATGCTTGTTAAGGGTACAAATGGTGTGAAGGCTAAGTTCATTGGCAAACCACGGATGGGCTTAAAGAAGAAAGCCATTTGGGTGCCAAAGAGCTTGGTTACTAACCTTCAAGGACCCAAGCAAGTTTGGGTACCTAAAAAGAATTGATCTTTTTTTGTAGGTCAATTACAAAGCCGGAGGAAGGCATTGGGTTCTTAATAGTGGGTGCACTCAACACATGACTGAAGATGCAAGAATGTTCAACTCAATCAACACCAATGGCAATGATGGTTATGATAGTATCACATTTGGTGACAATGGCAAATGCAAGGTCAAAGGGCTTGATAAGATTGCAATATCCAATGACTTAAGCATATCCAATGTGTTGCTAGTAGAGAGCTTGAATTTCAACTTGCTATCCGTGGCTCAATTATGTGATCTTGGATTCAAATGCATATTTGGAGTAGATGATGTAGAGATCATAAGTGTAGATGGCTCTAACTTGATCTTCAAAGGCTTTAGATATGAGAATCTATACTTGGTTGATTTCAATGCTAGTGAAGCTAGATTGTCCACATGCTTGTTCACTAAGTCTAGCATGGGTTGGTTATAGCATAGAAGGCTTGGTCATGTTGGAATGAAACAATTGAATAGATTGATTAAGCATGACTTAGTTAAAGGCTTGAAAGATATTGTGTTTAAAAAGAATAAGCTTTGTAGCTCTTGTTAAGCCGGCAAACAAGTTGGAAACACCCATCCTAAGAAAAGCATGATGAGCACTATTAAAGCATTTGAGTTATTGCACATGGATTTGTTTGGGCCAACTCAATACACTAGTATCGGTGGAAACAAATATGGATTTATGATAGTGGATGACTATACTAGATACACATGGGTATTCTTTCTAGTGGACAAAAGTGATGTATTTGCAACATTCAAATCATTTGTCAAGGGCATTCACAATAAGTTTGAAACAACCATCAAGAGTGTTAGAAGTGACAATGGTAGTGAGTTCAAAAACACTAGAATTGATGAGTTGTGTGATGAATTTGGAATTAGACATCAATTCTCGGCCAAGTACACACCTCAATCAAATGGCCTTGTTGAGAGAAAGAATAGAACACTCATTGATATGGCAAGGTCTATGCTTAGTGAGTACAATGTGAGTCAATCTTTTTGGGCCGAAGCTATCAACACGGCTTGCTATTGTAGCAACCGCCTCTATTGTCACCGATTGAAAGAGAAGACACCATATGAGCTCTTGAATGGTAGAAAGCCCAACATTGCATATTTTCGGGTCTTTGGTTGCAAATGCTATATCTTGAAGAAAGGCACAAAATTAGGCAAGTTTGATAAGAAATGTGATGAAGGATTCCTACTTGGTTATTCCACTACAAGCAAAGCATATAGAGTTTAGAATTTGGATAGTGGTACTCTTGAGGAAGTTCATGATGTTGAATTTGATGAAACCAAGGGTTCACAAGAAGAGAATGAGAACTTGGAAGATGTTAGAGGCATTCAACTTTCAAATGCCATGAAAAACATGGATATTGGTGAATTGAGGCCTAGGCAAGTGATTGATGATGAAGATGATCAAGTGCAAGTACTCTCTAACTCAAATGAGCAAGATGATACAAATCAAGCTAGTGAAAGTGACTCTCATGACATTGATCAAGATCGAGTGGCTAGTACATCATCTCAACCAAATGATCAAGCAAGTGCAAGCAATCAACTTCCAATCCTTCAACCAACCAATGTTGCAAGAGATCATCCTTTGGATACAATCATTGGTGATATTTCAAGAGGTGTACAAACAAGATCAAGATTGGCATCATTTTGTGAACACTTCTCATTTGTGTCATCCATTGAACCGAAGAAGATAGATGAAGCTTTGAGGGATATTGATTGGGTGAATGCTATGCATGAAGAATTGAACAACTTCATAAGAAATCAAGTATGGGAGTTGGTAGAAAGACCATAGGGACACAATGTGATTGGAACCAAATGGGTCTTTAGAAATAAACAAGATCAAGATGGGATAGTAGTAAGGAACAAAGCAAGATTGGTAGCACAAGGCTATACACAAGTTCAAGGTCTTGACTTTAGAGAAACATATGCCCCAGTTGCTAGATTGGAAGCAATAAGAATCTTGCTAGCCTATGCTTGTGCCTACAACATCAAGCTCTATCAAATGGATGTCAAGAGTGCATTTCTCAATGGTTATATCAATGAAGAAGTATATGTTGAGCAACCTCTCGGTTTTGAAGACGACAAGAAGCCCAACCATGTGTACAAGTTAAAGAAAACATTATATGGCTTGAAGCAAGCACCTAGAGCATGGTATGAGAGATTGAGGGATTTTCTACTCTCTAAAGGGTTCATAATGGGCAAGGTTGACACCACTTTTTTCATCAAGAAGATTGGAAAAGATCTAGTTGTATTGCAAATCTATGTAGATGACATCATATTTGGATCAACCAATCAAGATTTTTGTGATGAGTTTGGAAAAATGATGGCTAATGAGTTTGAGATGTCCATGATTGGAGAGTTGAGTTACTTCTTTGGTCTTCAAATCAAGCAATTGAAGAATGGTACTTTTGTGAGTCAAGGCAAGTACATCAAGGACATGATCAAGAAGTATGGCATGATTGATAGCAAAGTCATTAGCACACCAATGGGAACCAATGGCAACTTGGATAGTGATACAAGTGGAAATATGATAGATCAAAAGTTGTATCGGTCTATGATTGGGAGCCTACTCTATGTGACCGCATCAAGGCCGGATGTTATGTTTAATGTATGCATGTGTGTAAGATTTCAAGCCTCACAAAGAGAAAGTCATTTAAAGGCTACAAAGAGGATATTGAGGTACTTAAAGCATACACCAAATGTCGGTTTGTGGTATTCCAAAGGAGCAAAGTTTGAGCTAGTTAGTTACTCCGACTTGGATTATGCGGGATGCAAGGTTGAAAGGAAGAGCACCTCAGGCACATGTCAATTGTTGGGAAGATCACTTGTTTCATGGTCATCAAAGAAGTAAAATAGTGTTGCATTATCAACCGCCGAAGCTGAATACATATCCGCCGGTAGTTGTTGTGCACAAATACTTTGGATGAAGGCCACTTTGAGTGATTTTGGAATCAAGTTCAAGAAAGTACCATTGCTATGTGACAATAAGAGTGTAATCAAGTTGACAAACAATCCGGTGCAACATGCAAGAACAAAGCACATTGATGTCCGCCACCATTTCATAAGAGATCACCAACAAAACGGAGACACTTGCATTGAGAGTGTAGGCACCGAAGATCAACTTGCCGATATATTCACCAAGCCATTGGATGAGAAAAGGTTTTGCAAGCTAAGGAATGAGTTGAACATATTGGATTTCTTAATTATGTGTTGATGCACCCCTCACTCATATGACATGCCTCTCCTTCGAGCAATCCAAGGTAAAAGTTGATTGGCATGGCATACATCCTTGCTAAGGACATGTTTAGTGCATCTAGTCATATTTTTAATCTTATTAGGACCTTTCAAGTGGTTCTATTTTATTAGGCTCATTCATGAAAATCAAATGATTTTGATGTTTATATGGTATCACTATTGCTTCTATGCTTGATATGATCTAGTGATAGCATATGACATGTTTGTGGGCTTGTAAACCTAGTGTTTAATCTAGAAAATGAGCTATAAGTGTTTAACTCAACATGGTACAAGATAACCCTTATTTGGAGGTGTGAAGAAGCTTGTCCTTGGATCAAACCGAGTTAAATATCTTTGGTAAATGATCTAGACTAGACTAAATTTGAGAAAATAATCCTCACCCCATTGATTGATATTGATAATCTTGACCCTACAAGTAATACTATCTATATTTAGAACCTTTGTGGTCATTGATGACAAAGGGGGGGAGAAACAAAGATGTGGGGGAGAGAAACAAAGATAGTGAAAAAGGGAAAGAAACATAGATTTCTCTTGACATATGGCATAGGGGGAGAGATATGAAAAAGAAAAGGGATCAACTAAAATTTTGAGCACACAAGTAGGGGGAGCAAGCTCATGAACTTGTATGGTGCATTTGTATGTGCATTTCATATGTTTGCTTGCATGGCATAAGTATTAAATTTACACATCCATGCTTGTGTGATGAATGTTAGTTGTAAAAGTGAATGGTGAAATGAAATCACTAGATAACTTCCATTTCCATGTAAGTCTTTACAAGTGATATCTCTTCAAAGTATGTTTCAAAGTGATATAGAACTAACCATGGTGCTAAGGATGGTATATTGGTGCACTCCGATTAGTATCACGCTTCAAAGGTCCATCTTTTATACCTTAGCATCATTTGGTAGACATTGACTCCTACATTTCCAATCTAAGCATATGTGCAAGCTACAATCCAAACTCTTAGCATATATGTAGGAGGAGCAATTGCTACCATTTGGGGTTCATGAAACTTGTCCATACTCTTTTACACATGGTAAATATGCTTGGACAAGCAACATTGATTCAATTGAATTTTAATTCATATCTTTCTATAAGGGTTGTCATCAATTACCAAAAAGGGGGAGATTGAAAGCTCTAGTTTGGTTTTGGTGAATTGATGAAACCCTAAGTGCTAACCTAGTTTATCAAGTGATCATGAGATAGGTAGCACACTTCAAGTGGAGAAGCTAATGAAGATCATAACATGACAATGGTGATGGCATGGCGATGATCAAGGGCTTAAACTTGAAAAGAAGAAAGAGAAAAACAAAATGCTTAAGGCAAAGGTATAATTTGTAGGAGCTATTTTGTTTTGGTGATCAAGACACTTAGAGAGTGTGATCACATTTAGGTTTGATAGCCGTACTATTAAGAGGGGTGAAACTCGTATCGGAATATGGTTATCAAAGTGCCACTAGATGCTCTAACTCATTGCATGTGCATTTAGGATCTAGTGGAATGCTAACACCCTTGTAAATATTTGTGAAAATAGACTAACACATGTGTATAAGGTGATACACTTGGTGGTTGGCACATTGGAGCAAGGGTGGAAAAGTTAGAAGTGAAAATAGAGGTGATGCTGGCGTCGGTCAACTGATTGGACGCTGGATCCAAAAGCACCGGATGCCGACTGGCTGCGTCCGGTCACGTTGACTGGCGGTACAAAGGCTAGGGTTTACCACCGGACGCTGGGCTGTGTTCAGTCAAGGTGGACCGGACGCGTCCGGTCGAGGAAAACCAGGTTTCGACCCTTACTGTACTCGACCAGACGCTGAGGCTCCAACGTTCGGTCAGTTCTACCGGAGTGTCCGGTCAGCTTCATAGCCGTTGAAAACTGACGAATAGCATTTGAAGCTGGTGACACGTGGCGTCCATCAGTGGACCGGATGTTGGGTCCAGGGTCCGGTCTGTAAGACCAGAGCGTCCGGTCAGAGCGCAGTATGCCCAGTGAAGGGGTACAACGGCTCTATTTCATGGGGGCTCCTATTTAAGCCCCATGATCGGCTGTGGCTCACATCTTTGGCCATTTTCATTGATATAGCAATCTTGTGAGCCTAGCCAAAGCCCTCCCACTCATCTCCATCATTGATTCATCATCATAGTGAGATTGGGAGTGATCCAAGTGCATTGCTTGAGTGATTGCATCTAGAGGCACTTGGTGTTCGTGTTTCACTGCGGATTTCGCTTGTTACTCTTGGTGGTTGCCACCACCTAGACGGCTTAGAGCAGCGAGGATCGTTGAGCGGAGGGTGGTGATTGTCTCCGGCTCTGATCGTGGTGATTGTGAGGGGTTCTTGACCTTTCCCTAGCGGAGCGCCAAAAGGTACTCTAGTGGATTGCTCGTGGCTTGTGTGATCCTCATCTTGTGTTGGTTGTGCAGCACCCTATTGCGGGTTTGGCGTGTGATGCCAATTAGCGCGTGAACCTCCAAGTGAGTGAATCGCCACAACGAGGACTAGCTTGCCGGCAAGCAAGTGAACCTCGGTAAAAATCATTGTGTTCATCATTGATTCCGAGGTGATTGGTCTTCATTGTTATTCATCTTTATGATTGATTGGTTCTTCATCTACACGGCGGTATAATCCTCTTGATCACTCTCTTTACTTTACCGCAAACTAGTTGACAAGCTCTTTAGTGTAGCTAGTTGTGAGAGCTTGCATGCTTAGTTGGTGTGGCTCTTTAGTTAGTCTTTGAGAGCACACTAACATAGGTTAGTGTCATTGCTCTTGTGTGAATTGACACTATCTAAACTACAATTGTGGTAGGTGGCTTGCATTTTGAGTAGGCTAGCGCAACACTTGCTTCGCCTCATAATTGTCTAACCATTTTGTTAAGTGTTGTTGTAGAAATTTTATTAGGCTATTCACCCCCCCCCCCCTCTAGCCATTAGGACCTTTCACCAGGGACAGATGACAAGGTTTACCACCGCCACTTGTCCACCGAAGTAACCCTAGAAGACCCCTCCGATCGTGGGCAGCGCTGCAAGTGACAGGAAGCACTGTCAACCGCCTCGACGCCACGCCGGACGTCTACACCACGCTGGACTCCACTGCGTCTTCTACCCCACCGGACGATGCCACCGACTGGACCTCGACATAGACTGCTCATCTTCCTCCAAAGCCAACGGTCAACCACTCCTACATCTCCCTCTCTCATAGCCTCCCTCTCTGTATCATGTTATAGGTCGAATTGAACTAAACCAGTAATGAATTCACCCTCCAATCTGCACCTAGATGAATCCTAAGGACTATCAATGGTATCAAAGCCATTGCTCTAGGCGTAGATCCGATAGGGGAAGTAGCAGTTTAAAAGGAGATGAGATAGATTTGGTTCGGATCGAAAGAAAAAAAAGGCAGAGGGTTCATCGAAACCTAAACCCTAATCGGGTGAAGAAAAGAGAGTAAGAAGGGGGTCTCAATTTTGAAAAGTACTTGAACCCTAACTCTAACTCGTCGGGGAAGATAAATAGTGACCCGAACCCTAATCCTTACCCCAAATCGGACAAGATCTGAGAAGAATAGAAGAAGATCCAAACAGAGAGAAGAAGGGGAAAGGGAAAGGGCTTGAGAGGTGGCTTACCTCGCCGACCTCCACTCATCGGAGTACTCCGGGAAGGGCTCCACGCCATACTAAGGCATGACTCCACGCTGCGCTAGGGCACCACCGCCAGGCCGCTCGACGGTGGCGCGCTCACCCATTGGGGAGCGCACGCGCCGGCAAGGGGGTCGGTGATGGCCCCATTCTTCCGCCGTGAGCACTGGCTTCACGCCGCGCTAGAGCACCACAGCCAGGCCGCTCGACGGCGGCGCGCTCACCCGTTAGGGAATGCACGCCGACAAGGGGCTGGCGACGGCGCCATTCCTCCGCCATGGGCAAAGCCGACGAACTGCTGTCGCTTGGCTACGCTGGGATAAGAAGGCGAGGGAGATGCAAATGAATTAGGGTTTGGGGAGCCGACTGCCGCTGCTGGTTTTGTTCTCGTGAAAAAACAGCTCAGCCGTCGATCTTGATCGGATGGCTGAGAGCTGTCAGGCTAGCTTTCGGCCTAGGCAGGAATGAGAAATCCTGGCCCGGGCCCAGGTTGCGGCCAGGGCGCGGGGGAGGGCGCCGTGCGGAGTTGGGCCTTGGGCCGCTTCTACTCTCGGGCCCAAGAGACAGTAAGACTTTGAGTCCATTTTATTTTTTCTTTTTCCAGTAAATATGTTATTTCTTGGAAAATGATTAATGGCTCAAGAAAAAAAATAGCAAAAGAGAATTTTTCTGTGGGTAAAATTCATCAATTATGTTTGAGTTTTCACTGTAAGGTTTAATGTTTATTATCTTCTAATTAAATTTGAACCAATGGAAGAATTTAATTTGAAGAGCAGTTATATTTAGTAAATTATGATTATATTTATCCTCTAATTAAATTGGAATCAATGGAAAAAATTAAATTAGATGAGTAGTCTGTTTTGTTTAAGTCGGATTATGGTATTATCATTTTCTGACCAACATTGATGATGATAATATTATAATGATTTTAAGTTTGATGTTTCAATCTCTAATAAATTTCACACCAACATGGTGAATTTTTTAGAAAGTAGATAAGGACCAAGAAATACTCCTGAACTAATAGAATGTATTTTATTAGCATGTTTCCGTTGTAATAAAGTTGATTATCTTCTAATTAAATTCGAACCAACGGAAAAATTTAATTTTAAAGAGTAATTGTATGTATTTCAAGTTGATTTATGAGTTTTTATGCATTAATTCTATTTTCTGCCCAACGGTAATGTAGAATTGATGTAGAAGCATATTGTATATTTTATTTTAACCGACGAGATCACTCGGCTGTATACCAATGGACTACAATACTAGGGTATGTGAATGAAAAGGCTTGAGTCAAGCCAGTTCAGGATAATTTTTTTGTTAATTTATTAATTTTCTGATTAAATTGGAACCAACGGGAAGATTTAATTGGAAAATAAAATATAAGTTAATGTTTTAGTCGTCATAACTAAGTTTTCGTATAGATGTGTCCCGCATGAGGAGATGTTTTGGCATAGTACTAATGCTAGTCAATCTTGTATGGCGGAAGAAGTTTTGTGATGATTCACATGTTTTGTATCCCGCGTAGCGAGAGAAGTTTGGGTAGCCCTTATGTTGTTCTAGTATTGACCTTTGTACAATAGAAATGCATCGTCATGGTCAAGACTAACCAAAAGATAAGAAAAGATGCAAGTGTGACTCGCAAAAATACTGCTAATGAAAGACCTCGTTGAGTTCTCGAAGTGAAATAAGGAAAGTGTACTTCTACACGAATCAAGAAATAACTATGTTCGCATGACATAATCATGTGAATGAAGTAAGTTATATATGTCTCCTCGTTCATAGGTTTTCTTAATGGTTCTTGAAATTATGGCAGTAAAGCTTATGCCATATTTCGAGGGGGAGAATATTAAGATTAATTAAGAAAAATACTCTTTATTAAGATTGAGATAAAGATTAATTAAGAAAAATACTCTTCATTAAGATTGAGATAAAGATTAATTAAGAAAAATACTCTTCATTAAGAGTGAGATAAAGATTAATTAAAAAAGATACTCTTCATTAAGAGTGAGATAAAGATTACTTAAGAAAGATACTCTTCATTAAGAGTGAGATAAAGATTAATTAAGATGTATGCGATCATCAGAGGAGTACAACGATCACAACAACGATACCCCTAAGCATAGAAATAGCTAAATTACTAGACCTTTTAAAGTTTCGATAGAAAAATAGCATAGTTAGCCTCAAAGATGTTAAGGTGGTGCTTAAAGCGCCATATGAGGCATTAATAGATTAAACCCAAAATAAGATATTTGAAGATACACCATCTTTAGAAAAGATGGGATGATCTAAGGGAGCATGGTATGTAGAGACCTAAGACTTGAAGAGAAGAGGGACTGCGTGCCCACTCCTATGACTCAGGAGCAACAAGTTTCTCAATACCTGTTGATGTTGTATGACTAATACAACACCTATTGTTAGCTCTTCGAAGAAGATGAATAATGTAAACAAGGATCTTATAATACAGGAGCCTGTAGAATCAATTGCCTCTTGACAATGAAGAGCAACAACAACCCCATATGAAAGTGCCAGTAGCTAAAGCCTTAGAAGGTCTCAAAGAATTAGTAAACCAGTTTTTCTGATGACTATGAAGTCTATGTTTGTAAAGAAATTCAAATAGAGGGTGATCCCACCTCATTTAAAGAAGCCATGAGAAACGTTTACTCATTTAAATGGCAAGAAGCTATGGAAGTTGAAATGAATTTGATGAATACCAACGATGTTTGGGACTTAGAAAAAATTTCTAATGGAGCCAAAATAGTAGGTTGTAAAAGGGTCTACAACACAAAATGTGACTCCAAAGGGAATGTAGAAAGATATAAAGCATGACTTGTAGCAAAAGGCTTTACGCAAAGAGGATGAATAGATAACAATGAGAGTTTTCTCTTCAGTCTTATGCAAGGATTCTTTTAGAATCATAATGATGTTAATGGCATATTATGATTTAGAGTTACATCAGATGAATGTAAAGACGGTATTCCTCAACGGGAATTTATATGAAAATAAAGTATAAGTGAATGTTTTAGTCGGATGAATAGATAACAATGAGAGTTTTCTCTCCAGTCTTATGCAAGGATTCTTTCAGAATCATATTGGTGTTAATGGCACATTATGATTTAGAGTTACATCAGATGGATGTAAAGACGGTTGTAACACCCCGGTGTTATGATCCTTTTTAGTGCTGCGATTTAGGCCTCAGTAAAGTTTTCGAAACGAGTTTCTCGGATTTTTGATTTAAAACATATTCGACGCGATACGCGAATCTAGTGTGACTTAGTTCGCGGACTCAAGTAAACGCTCAAGTTGAATCACGCCGGGCGTAGAAATAATTAGGAATGTCGAACGGCAATTCGAGCCAACCGATAGCAAACGGTTCGTTCTATTAGATTAAGCATGAAAAGCAGCGTTTATAAATGGAATAAAACCCATTCATAAAAATAGAACGATATACATATATATATATAGCTTTTTGAAGCAATTTAAATGCGAGTTTGCGGAAATTTTGCTGTGCCTAGACGTTAAAATTTGTGTAAAATAGTAAACCATTATATATATATATACATGTTACGGCAGTAACTCTTAATCAATGAACATGTAACGGTGTAGTTGATCTGCTCCTCTGCAACCTTGTCTACACATGTCTAATCTTGGTCTTGTCCGAAATTGTAATGGGAGCAGCAGCAATCAATGCACTTTTCAGCAAGCGAGCCAGGCCAAGTCTTCACGCTATTTTCCTTCAATTCTCTATTGCTGCTGCGTGCCTGCGTGCCTTGTCACAAGTCTGTCACTGTCGCCTGTCGTCTTGTCCTTTTTTCCCCGGCAGCCCACGCGCAACCGGACCACGTGTTCGTCTGCACTGCCTTGCCCTTGTTTTTCTTTCGCGCTACTACCGACGCTGCTTCTTTTATTTCTTTCCCTTGGCTTCTTGAATACGCCTGCCTGCTGTCTCCTGCCGTCCTTCTCTGTTTCCCCTTTTCTTCTACCTGGCCAGCAACCGGAGCATCACCTACCGAGCTTGTCGTCATTGTTCGTTGCTGCACTTTCCTCCCTGCTTTTACTCGCTCCTCCGCGCGGCTGAGGTTACTTCCACCGTCGGTCATGCACCCTTTCCCTTTTTCCCCTGCTGACCACGCACATGCGCCAGCCATGGCCAGCCACCCACGCCGCGCCCACGCTGGAGCCGCGGTCCAGCTACAACTTCCTCCCTCCTTGGTTCCAGCCACGTCTTGGTCCCGCGCTGGACCCGCTGTTCCTCCGGCGCCCGCCATTTCTTCTTCCTCGCGCGCGCGTGCACGCTATGCCGCGCCGTCACCGCCCGGGCCACAGAGCTCCGCCGTTGTCTGCGCCTGGCTTCCCTTGCTGCCGTGCGCCCTGCACTCCGTCTTGGCCGTGCCCTTGCTGCCTCTGCGCGCGCGAGCCCACGGCCGTTCCAAACCGCCACATCCTCCATGCGCCACTGCGCCGAGCCGGCCTCCCCGCTGTGCTGCCCTGCCGTCGCAGCTCAGCGGCGCCACCGCGCCTACAGTCGCCATGCCCGGAGCTTCGCCGTTCCGTGCCCCTCCCTGTGACCTGCTGCTGCCGCCCGCGCCCGCTGTGGCCGAGCAGCGCCGCAACGGCCATCCCTCCGCTCGGTGCCCTGCATGCCCGCAGCCGCCCATGCCGGAGTTCCCCCGGTCCACGCTGGACCGCCAGCCACTCCAACCGGCCGCCTGGCGCACGGAACCACCCTGCCAGCACTGCAGCGCCACCGCCTTCCCCGTGCGTGTGCCCCTCAGCCGCGTGCGAGCACGCCGTGGCCGGTCGGTGCTCCTCCCCTGTCGATGCTCTATTCTGAGATTGAAGAAGCAAGGTGAGGAGGGTATATATCCAAGCAAAAGAATTATACGGGGTCCTTTTTGCTAAATACGCGACTCATATAAACAGTACTGTGGACCTAGGACTGAATAGGGAGAAGCATAGGGGTCGTTTCGCTAATTGCTGCGCCATCAGTCCGCCTGGGCCGGCCGGTGGCCACCGACCGCGCCTGGCCCGTTGGCCTGCCGCCTGGGCCGGCCTCATGCAGCCTGGCTGGGCCGCTGCGGGTGCTTGGCCGGCCTGCTGCCGCGCCTTGGGCCACCGCACCGTGGGCCACTTGGCCGGTCTGCTGCCGCGCTGCTGGCCTAGCTGCACGGCTGGGCCGTTTCCACCGCACCCTGCCTGGGCCTCGTGGTCGCCCGTGTGGGCCGCGCCGGCCGTGGTTGGCCCAGGTGCCTGTCTTTTTATAGTTTTTGTTTAAATGGCTGGAACTTGTAAAATCAATAGCAAATTGTGTAGTTGTCCATAAATTACGAAACCAGTTTGGTTGAGTTCCTAAAATCATGACCTACCTGCTAGTGTAATTTATTCACATAGTGGGATAATAATCTTAGGAGCTATATAATTAATTTGGGATACCTAATATTGTGAAAAGGTAAACTTGTAGGAATTGTTATGGTCAATGGGTAATAGTATTAGGTCTGAAATCTTTACAGTAGATTCCTAGCAATATTAGCTGCTCACCATAATTTGTAGCTCTAGAATAATTAGTTGCTAGATAAATAATAATGTCCTATTGCGAATAAAGAAACACCTTGGTTTGTATAACTAAAAACAGTTGTTGGGAAATAACGTCTTGTTCGATGACATGGGTATGTAGCCTAAGTACAGTCATCGTTAGATCTAGCTCGTTAACTTGAGCGGCGTAAAGCGTATTTATACGAGTCACGATTTCAGTTGATTAATTACATCTTTGCATTTCATCGCATGCATAGCATATAGGTACGTCGGTGGATCACGGAGTCATCGGGAGTTGCTGGAGGGATGGTGCTTTGGAGATCATGTCGCCATGATGGAAAGCTAACTTCTGATTATATTTTCCCAGGCAAGCCCCGGTGCATAACCCCTACCTTCTGCAGTTTAAATTATATTTGTGCATTAAGTTTAAGGAGTTGAATGAAACCCACTTGCATATATATCTTTATCCTATGAGTCTTACTAGTATGACAGGATCGTGTAGATTGCTATGCTATAGGACTCCGGTAGAAGTCGAGTGATTGCCTATCACTCACGAGATATAGGAAATATGTTACTATATGATTATCACTTGCAATATAAAAATTGGTGGAAAGGAAAATGGTGACCGGGCAGGGATGTGGTTTGAGTATTGGTGGGTGTAAGAAGTTGTGTCGCCGCGGAGGCGGGTCATAGCTTGGTTACACCGTGTTTCCCTGTCTGGTCGGTTAAGGACCGATCGTTGCATATGACTCTAGGCAGGTCACAGACTTATTATCTCGAGCACATACTTGTGTATGGGCGCTTGGAAGACTTGTTGCTCTCTTGTCGCGGATCCGACTCTTTCCGGACCGACTGTTAGGGTTTTATTTTGGTGGAGGAGGTCCTTGCACCGCGCTGAGTCTGGGACTTAGGGGCGGGGGCTTGGAGTCCTAGTTTGGACGGGGACCTGGACACCCGGGACAGGAGAGTGATGGGTTGGTCCTGCTTGTGCCTGGGGTACAAGCGGGGCGTGTGTTTTCGGGGTACCCAGCTGGGGGCATTGATTCACGAATCGCCGGGCTATCCGGTACGGCTTGTCTGCGGTTTAGCATCGTAGTAAGAACTGAAGATGAAAGGTGGAAGATGGAAAAGGAAATCTAATTTGCTTATCACTTGCTTGAAAGTAGCACAGGTGCTTACATAGAATGGTTAGTTAATGAACCAATGCGGCTTTTAATAAAAATTGAATATAAGGACGCACGTTTAGTAATGCTTCCTGCAAATGCAATGAACCCACAAGCCAAATAGCTTTGCATATCTTTGGAGTCTTTTCTTTTCTCCTATCGGGTAAGTCTTGCTGAGTACAATTGAGTACTCAGGGTTTTATTCCCCCTGTTGTAGGTGACAGGTGGATGCTAGAGCTGACCTTTGTGTGTGGATTCCTCCTGGTGGGCTCAGTGAGGATTTCCTTTACGTTGAGATCGTAGTTGTTATTTATAACTCTCACCAAATGCTTTTATAAATGGAAGTTTACTAATCTGTTGTCGTAGTTTATATATCAAAACTTCATCATGTCATTAATAGAGGTTTATTTCCGCTGTAACTCTGATCACATGTTCATATTCCGCTGTTCAATTAAATTGTTTACAACTCTGATAATATGATTTCATTCTGCTGTTATATTAATAGATATTACACTCTGACATTGTATTAAAAGTGATGTAAGAAATGGTTACGAATGATGTAAGCTTTATTCTCTCATTTGTGATTCTGGTGGTAAAAATGTGGATTTTTGGGTTCTCCCCTGGGGTGTGTCCGACGGAATCGAGTAATTTAGTATTCTCCTTTGAGTGCTTAGTGTCTAATGGAAGACAAGCACTTCTGTGAGGTATTAGATTAGGCGGTTCTGCCACAACGGTATTCCTCAACGGGGATTTATATGAAAATGTTTACATGGCATAACCCAAAAGGTTTTGTCATGGAAGAAAAGAACATATCGGATGCCACTTGTAGAGATCCATTTATGGGTTAAAAATAAGTCTCTAGATAGTAGTATTTGAAGTTGATGAAAAAATGAGAAAGGTTGGGTTTTTTAAACAAAATGAGAAGGACAATAGCGTTTATGCGAAGTTCAAGAATGGAAAATTCATTTTCCAGATCCTGTGAATAGATGACATTCTACTCACTAGTAGTGATGTTAATCTGTCATTGGTGAAGAAGTTTTGTCCTCAAGTTTCAATGTGAATGGTCTTGGTGAAGCGTCATCGGTTTTAGGAATCGAAATTCACCGAAATAGAAGAAAATGGGGTATTAGGACTATCGCAAATGCATACTTAGAAAATATTCTAAAGAAATAAAGTATGCATGCGAGTAAACCTACGCCTGCTCCTATAGTCAAGGGTAATAGTTATGGGAACTTTAAGTGTTCTAGGAACCGATATGAGATCGATCAAATGAATAAGGTTCCATATGCTTCAGCTGTTGGAAGCTTGATGAGGGTACAAGTATAAGTAAGAACTTACCCTGACATAGTTTATGTATCCGCAATATTTTGGTAGAAGTCCAGTCCAGATAAAGATCACTGGAATGGAGTTAAAAATGTCTTGCAATTTTACAAAGTATCATAGGCCTCATGCTGAGTAAGAAAGGGCAAGTACTCTCAAATAGTTGTGGGTACAAATGTTATGTCTTGGTGAGATGTGTAGTGAAATCCACAGCAGTTGCTAACACTTGCAGTTGGAGCATTATTGTGGAAAAGCTCCAAAGAAACAGTTGTGGTGTCATCAGTGATGCATACCATAGTATAGCTTGATATGAGGCTTAAGGAACAGACAAAAGGAGGTTAAGGAAATTTATACCAGGATTTAACAATGGTAGACAACAGCAATAACCATTTAAAGTAAGTTAACTCCTAAGACAATAGGTCAAGTGTGCTGCTAAATACATTGACACTAAGTTATATGTTGTAAACAAGATAATCTAGAATCATTTTGAAAGTATTGAGCACATAAGTACCGAGTAAGTACTTGCGGATCCACTTATAAAAGGCTAACCACCCAGTGTGTTCAGAGAACACACAGTCAACATGGGTTTATGGGAAAGCCTATGATTTCTGAATATTAAGGGCCTAGTTGAGTATCTGTTTCAAAATAGAGAGAGGCATTGTAGCTGTTAAATCTAATGGCAACTAACCATGACGATGAAGCACGCTCTATGCACTAATCTGTGATGGAATGGGAACGAGATGAAGTAAGTAATTTAAGTTTAAGTCATAAGGTGAGATCAAGGGGGAGAATGTTAGGTTGATCTCCACCAACGGCCAATTGGGCCATTGATCCACGCCCTGATCAGGGGCGCTCAGCCTTTCTACTGGTTGATGGGCCCCCGTCGCGCAGTGCTATAAAAGGACGGTGGGGACTGGGACACATAACACGAGGTTTTACCGCAGCCATCAGCGCCCCCACCGCATCTTAACCCTAGTCCGATCTAAAGGGGCATTGTAAGCGACGGGAAGCACCATCGCCTTCGGCTGCCGTAACTGCACCGCGCCTGCACTGCTACGACACTGGTGGTCACGTCACTGCGGCGCTATGGCCGCAACTGCCTTAGGGCGAGGTACATCACCAAGCTTCCCCATCTAAGTCAAGTTTTATCCCCTGATCTATGATTCTAGAAGTACTATGGTCTTTCAGTCATATCATGAATTGCGCTTACCGGAGAGGGAGGCACTAGATTAGATCATGATTAACTGGATCCCACTAGCGGCCACCTATAATGATAGGAACCTATTGACGTGAATTACGTAAGCTAGATCGCTCAGTATAGTGCCTAGTCGACTTTTAGGTCAGTTAACGCCTAAAGTATGTCCGCATATGGACTTGGTGCCTCCAGCGATGAGTGCAATATGCAAGACATATTGCCAGAGGAGCCTCATCAAGAGCACGATACGCAAGACACAATACGATGATGAGGTCTCTTGAAACCCAACGTCCACACACACACACACACTTGGGAGGGACTCCGCTAGGACGTGCGGGGTTGTGGGTTGCCCTAGCCGTCCTGACCGCCCTAGAACTTCGGCGTCATCGATCCACTAGCCATGCAGCAGCGACAAAGAACGAGGAGGAGAAGTAGATGGGAAAAGGAGGATAAAAGGAGCAGTAGATGTGTTTTTTAACGATTGGATGTTAGATACCTCAATCGACCATGATCTTTCAATAAATAGAGCGGGGTGGTCTTATCCCATTAGAAAACCTTTCTAAGATGTAATCTTCAAGTTTCCCACGACACTGGAATAGTTCAGATTGAAATCCAAAAGGCTACATCCGAACGAGGTTTTCTTTTAGGTTCATCGAAAGTTTGTTTGCTGAAATATGTTAGGATTGTCGATATGGGAAGAAACTGGGAACCCTACAGATTTTTTTAGATTCATCGAAAGTTCTAATTCTCGGAACTTCTAGCGTTGGAGTATATTCTTGAGGGCATAATTTCTTCATCCATACTCTAAATTAGATGTTTCATATATATTTGTGTTACCATCTCAACGAAATTATCATAATGGCAAAGTTTATTTTAGGTTCTGACAACTTCACAGAATGAACAATTTTAGTTGCCAACGGAACCACGGCCCTAGACTAGCCTAGAAAGAAGGGAGAATGGTTTGGGACGAGGAAAATACGAAGAAAACAAAGCCACAAGGCCCATGCCCATCGTCCTTGTGGCAGCGTGGATGACGAGGGAGCAGAGAAGGGAAAGGGCCGGCGACGGAGCAGCGGAGCTGATGCCTAAATCCCCTTTTGCTAGCGACAAAATCATAACATTCCCAATGTGAATTATAGTTTGAAAATCGAAACGCTCGAGTGAGTTTCATTGTTTTTCTGGGGGAAATTACGAAACAGGCCTCGTTCGCGTGCTCTTAAACTCGGCTTGATCCGCTTCTTTTTTTATCCGGAAATGTGTTTTTCTCTCATAAATTCCTCCAAAATTCCTCCAAACCATCCAAATTCCTCCAGAACCGTACCATCCGAACGAAGCCACCAAACGTTCGTGGATCAAAATATCCACTTGTTATGTTTAGTGGTGGCACGCGGCGCCACTCGCCAGTCGGCCACGCCACGGCCGCTCGCCAAAATTTTCGGGGGCGGCAGAGGAGCCGGGAGCGGGGCCACGCGACGGGCCGGGCAAACGCAGGGCCAGCGGACAAGGCAGAGGGACAAAACCAGCGGCTGCTCCACACCGCCAGCACCAGAGCAGACCACAGTTTTATATTCCCCGCCACTATTTATACAACACGCGCTCGCCTCCGGACACTCATCACCTGCTGCCTGCCATCTCTCTCTCTGTCTCGGGTCTGTGCGCCTCTGCGTCAGCAGCGCGCGTGCCATCAGCGAGGAACAGTTGCCAATTTGGCATCTCAGTCTCAGTTCCGTTCCTCCGATTCCTCGTCCCCGATGGACCTGTCTCCCAGCTCGTCGCCGTCATCCGTGCCGGTGCCGGCGGGGCCGTGCCAGTGGTCCGGCGCCAGGCTCGGCTCCGCGGCGTGCGGGCTGGCCGGCAGGGTGCTCTGCGCCGTCGCCACCTGCGTCTTCGCGGCCGGTGCGTTGCTCGCCCGCGCTCGATCAGACAGAAGAGTCGCTCTTGTGTCTGACGAGCTGCTTGCCTTGTATGGTTTTCGCAGTGGGGTCGCTGGTCGGGGCGGTGACGGGGTCCATGCTCGGGCTGGCGACCGAGAACGGGATGCTGCGCGGCGCCGGCATCGGGGCCATCTCCGGCGCCGTCTTCTCCATCGAGGTCGCCGAGTCGTCCCGCGACCTCTGGCACTCGGCCGACTCCGGCGTCTGGTCCCTCCTCTACATGGTACGTACGCACTGACGACGCGCATTGATCTGCTGCTGCTAGCCTCGATCCTACTCTTCTGTCAAATCGGTCGCTGCCACTTTGCTTCAAAATTCTCGGTTTATATCGATCAGGTTTTCGTTGCAACTTGCAAAACTAACTGCTCACAAGCACATCATTCTCGTTTTCGCCGCCTAATGGGGCTTGATGTTGACCACCCCATGGATTCCGTGGGGCGATGCGCGGATAATGCTTGTGAATATCATGGACCCATGTTTTTCTTTCACCTGCACCGGTGAGAGTTCGGTTTCCTGCCGAAAACGAAATTAAACGCACTGCTGCATCGACTCGTCGTACTACTTTCTTCCGGTTTGCTCGGTGCCTGTCTCTGACCCAAGTGTTTGTTTGTGCACGCAGGTGGACATCATCTCCGGCCTCCTGAGCGGCAGGCTGGTCCGGGAGAAGGTGGGGCCGGCGGTTCGGAGCGCCGTGCAGAGTCAGGTATAGTCACTCTCTCAGCCTCATCTGAAACCAAAACGCACCAGGATTATTACGCTGGTTGCCTATGTTCATTGCACTGCAAGATCCTAAGTGTGGTACCGGTTGGTCCATTGGCTCTGTCGATCAACAAGAAATTTAGGTAGCAAAAGCATAATAAACAAAGGATATAAGTACTAGAGCTGGTATATGAGGATGCTTGTGCGCATAATTTGAGTGGTAGTTAGTCCATGTCCATGCATTGTCCCTGAAGCTAATGCGGTCCATTTCTTCCGAGATGGGGTAACAACAATTCAAAGGCACACACGCCCATTTATAGATCTTTAATACCTTTGTTTGTTAGTTAGAGAGGAGAATATGAGTTGTTGTTGCCTTAAAAAAGGGTGGTGCTGGCGCCTGCCATCTAGATCACTTTCAGTGAGGCCATCACCGTACCCTCAAGTAAAAACAAAAAAAGACAGTTTGGCATCAATGACAGATGAGATGACGTGTCTCAGTTAATTGCCCAACTGCTCTTCAGACCAGGAGTATTTCACTGCCAGCGACGCAAGAGCTCACTCATGGTCAGCGTCACTGCGTCAGCCTGCTGTAACTAACCTGTTTCCATCCTGTGTGTGGGACTGTGGACGCAGATCAGCGCCATGAGCTCGCCGTTCGAGGAGACGAGCGACCTGTTCGAGACCGGCAGCGTCAGGGGCCTCCCCGAGTCCGCGGTGCGCCGGCTGCCGGAGACGTTGATCGCGGAGGACACCGCCGTGGACGCGGCGGGCCAGGCGCTGTGCTGCTCGGTGTGCCTGCAGGACTTCCGGGTGGCCGAGCCCGCGCGGAGGCTGCCCGGGTGCCGCCACCTCTTCCACGTGCCCTGCATCGACTGCTGGCTCGTCAGGCACGGTTCCTGTCCGCTGTGCCGGCGAGACATCTGAACTGATCGCCGGCGGCCAGGCACGGCTCCTGCCTGCTGTGCCGGCAAGACATCTGAATTGATCGCCGGCGGTCGGTGAACCGCCGACGATCGGGTGCTAGTGTGGCTTTGGACGAGATTGTCGGTTAGTGGAGTAGGATTTGTAGTAGGACGGCACCTGGCATGCCCGTAAGGGAAATGGTGCGCTCTGTTAACGACGAAAAAAAAGAAAGCAACTCCCTAAAAGAATGAAAAGAAAAACATATGAACAAACATTGAGCGAGAAAATGGCACCAGTGACGATCGCATGCTCAGACCTGAGATTACGGATCAAATCTGCAGTTTCAGGCCGCGCTTGTCTGCGGATTCAGAATTATATATACGTAGTTATTAGCTACACCTACACATTGTTCAAGTTTAGCATCAACATTTGCTTTGCGCTGAGCTTGCAGTTGCCATATTCAGGCAGGCCTATACTTGGCCATATGGCCCGAGGCCCGCTGGCCCGGCCCACGGCACGATGTTTCGGCCCGGCCCAGGCCCAGTGGTTGGCTGGCCTGTCCCGGCCCTTGGCCCGTGCCTGGGCCTCACTTTCGGCATGGCGTGCCGGCCCGGCCCGACACTTTGCAGGCCCGGAAATGGCTTCACAGTATATATACGTTGAGCATAACTGAAACCCTAACTCTCTCCGTCTCCCTCAGGCGCCGCGCCCTCCAACCCTCTGTCTCTGTCTCCCTCGGGTGCCGCTCCATCTCTCTCGCTCTCTCTCCCTCCCCCTTAGGCGCAACTCCATCCCTCTAGCTCTCCCTCATCCCAAGCACAACCGAGCGGCCACGGCCACGGCCAGGGCGCGCTCTATCCCTCTCCCTCTCCCTCTCCCGATACACCTGACGGGCCGTGCCGGCCCGATGACCTCCGGGCCGTGCCGAGCACGGGCCCGTGCGGGGCCAGGCCGGCGCGGCCGGAATGGCCATCTATAGGCAGGCCCCGTACTGAAACGGAAACAAGACTGATTACAAACACGTTGCGACGCTTGTTTTTGTGTCAGCCGGCGGGCTGGTTTGGAGTCTTGGAGAAACTGCAGCTCAGTTCGGTTGCCCTGGTGCTCTGCCTAGACGTTCCTAAATGACGCAACCTAAATGAGTGTGCCCCTCTATCGTGTTCCTTTTGTGATTCTTATATATTGGTATTGTGCGCTGCTTTTGACCAAAAATTTTCTCCACCTCATCAGCCTAGACGTTTTATTTCGGACTAATTTGGCCCATATAGCAAACATATTCAGCCCAAGAGTGAGTTTGGTTGGATTAGACAAATTGGTTTTGAATTTTTTCGTCTTTTATTTTTTTTAGAAAAGGATTGTCTTTTATTTTTAATATCATGAAGCTGAAATAATTCTCTTCCCAATCTGGAACAATTTTTCTATAAAGCTGGAACGCTTTCTCGAGAAGTTAGAACATTTTTCTGCTGCACTAATGTTGTTGTAAAGCAAGAACATCTGTCTCTCAACCTAAACGAGTGTAATCGAGAAGCCACAGTGTTTTTTTTGGGACAATTCTCTCTTTTAACTAGAGACAAAATCGCCTAAATTTGAAACATTTTCTCGTATACCTAGAACATTGTTTCATTGATTAATTTTTTAAATCAATGTTCTAGTTTTACAAGAAAAATGTTCTTTGGGAAATTTAAAAAGCTCCCATGAGACTAAGTTACGCGTAGATAAATTACGCCTCCTTCGGCCAACAAACCCACCCTCGAGGGGGTTCGAACTCTGGCCGGCATGGTGCAAAGCGCATAGCCAAACCAACTGGTCTAGCATTCGTTTGCATTCTTTGGGAAATTGTTGTCCAAATATATTCAAGTTGCGGTTTTATTGTAAAGGTCTTGTAAGAAATATAATGGTTGGAACTAAAATTTGGAAGCACAATTTTAGAAACTACGGTCTTAAGTTTCGAAACTTTTGAATCGTGTGGTCATGTGAGAATTTGCTCCACTAGCTGTTTTTGAAACGTTCTCGTGAAGCCAACCAAGCCCAATTACGAGTACAAAAGCCCATCAGTTAGAAATTAAGCAAAGCTCAAAGATGATATGCCTGTTGAGCTGCTCTTTACAACCACAACTGCTGCTTGTAATCTATAGGGAATGCTTAGAGAAAAACAGCTACAGCCTGCAGTGGCAATGGCTGTAAAGGGCAGCTGAACAGGTTAGTTGCGTTGGGTGATCGATGCTCGATTGCATTCTAAAAACAGAAATATGTGTCCACTAGTTTATAACATTGTTCACATATAACTGAACTAGTGGACACATAGTGGAACATTGTACACATAAACTAGTGGACACATAGCGGAACATTGTTCACATAAACAGGAATACTCCAACTTCTATTTTCTACTACCTCCGTCCCTAAAAACATGGAAATCTTGCTTTTCGAGCCTGTTTAGTGAGGATATGAAATTACGCATGTACCCTCTTTGTCCTTCGCCGCACCACAGCAAGTGTTTGCCGAAACTTCGAGATTAAACATCGGCGACGGTGCGAGCGTTTCTCTCGATTCTTCGCATCCGCTATTTTTATTCCGGGTGCGGAAGGCCGAAAGGCTGCCTGCGGTGCCTGAGAGAATCACAGATGGATGGATGCATGGATAGATCGTGCGGTTGCACGCGGTTCTTTTTTTTTATTGGTGGGTCCCATAAAAAAGCTGATCCTCGCCCACATTTGACATTTACATTAATTTTGAGACAACATTTAAACACTAGGATCACATCTTTTCTGGGACGGAAGTAGTATTTGATTTTAAGCGTTCCTATGTATATGTGAACAATGTTATAAACCAGTGGACATATAGGGGAACACTACTGAACCCAAGAACTAGTGGAAATGTTATACCTTAGTGGGATGTCGAAATATGTTCTATTTGAGCCGAGTCATTTTATTTGTGTAACTAGGACACGCTTTTCTTATCACGTTGGAAAATATTTTTTATCTATAACAATATTTGTATGAACTAGGACGATTTTTATTTTACATGATTCAAAATATTTTCTCTTGAAGCTGAAACATATTTGTTTTTATATGTTTGAAGCTGGAACATCTATCATTTTAAGCTTGAATAATTTTCTCAAGAAGTCGAAACATATAATGTATTAAGCTCAAACTTTTCTAACAAAAGCTAAAAATGATAGATGTTATTTCGTGAGGTTGGAACATTTTTCATGATGTTTGTTATTTACCATGTTTCAGAAACTTTATATATTGATTTCCCGGAAACAATTTACTTTTAAAAAAACTCAAAAAAGCATTTTTTTCAATTGAAAGCCGGAACAAGTTAGTGGGCTCGTGGAAGAGGCCTGGAAGCTAGGAAAACGGGCCCTATGATATAGCCCGAGGAAATCGGGACACTGTTCTTAAAGTGGGCCGCGAGGCAATGCGAAGGATGTTCATTCAGATTGCTCTTGTAAAAGGGGCCCAAACGCTCGATGGGCCCAATTTATTCCCCCGTGCCATTGGAGCTCTGCCCATCTCCAGACTCCGGGTCAGCAGTTCGTCGTGGCGTTGTCGTTGAGTCGTTGACGACGGAGATCGGAGCTGGCCTGCTGGAGTGATCGGCAAACAAACGTGCAAGGGAAAGGAAAACAAATGATTCCATGACAAATCCGTGCACGTTCTTTTCAACTTTCAACACCCTGTTTGCTTCAACTTATCAGCCCGGCTTATCAGACATGGTACAATATTTTTCTCTCGTAACAAAACAGCATTAGCAGACTTATCAGCAATAGAAACCATCACCCGAAAGCCTTGGCCCAGGACCGGGAGAGAGAGAGAAATTCCGGCAAAAACAACTGTGGTAGGTGTAGCTAGGTTTGGGCACCTTATCGCCGTACTTTATTATACACTCCTAACTGTAGTTGTATATTGTTAACACGAAGCTCCCGCGCGTGATTCTCATTTTGACGGCAACCGAGTCACTACGCCGTGCTCTACGCACGTTTCCACAAATATCATCATATATATATACCGTACTAAATGCGACCTACAACTACAAGTCCATCGTCCTAATCATATTGTCCCCAATGATCTGAATCATCTGATGGAGGAGAAAAGGAAACCCACCAAGGGCAATTAATGCTGAGGCCTAAGAGGAAAATCATTTATTAGAGGACTTCCATAGGTAAACGTTTTAGGTATTGTTTGGATGAACTATGACTAACAATTAGCTAGTAATAGTGATTAGTTGACTAGTAGTTAGCTAGCTAAAGCTTAACACATTCCTGCTTAGATCCACAGCTAACTGTTACTGGCCGCATCATTCCTTCTCTCTACGTTGGCATTCTTTTCAAGCCTTGGCTGGCCGCCGGCAGGACTGAGAGTCTGGAGTGAGAGATTCCCAGCTTGCGGCAAAAACAACTCTGTTGTAGGTGGCTACTGATCTCGCCGTACTTTTGTTTATTATAATATACAGCTCCTAAATGTATTGTTAACACGAAGCTCCCGCGCGTGATTCTCATTTTAACGGCAACCGAGGCATTAAGCCGTGCTCTACGTTTCCACAAACATCATCATATCGTACTAAATGCGACCTACAAGTCCGTCGTCCTCATCATTGTCGCCAATGATCTGAATCATCTGGTGGACAAACCCACCAAGGGTAATTAGTGCTGAGGCCTAAGAGGAAAATCATCTATTATAGGACTTCCATAGGTAAACGGTTTATTGATTTAGTTTCCGAAGGAATTTCTACGAAAGGTTTTATTACTGTGGCCCTGTTCGCTTCTCTTATAATCCATCTTTTTCAGCTTGTTTTTTCAGCTGGAACAGTATTTTCTCTCACAACAAATCATCCGGAACAATGTTTCGACTTGTTTTTTTCGGCGAAGCGAACGGAGCCTATATAGTCATCACAACCAACCACTGGACAGCGACCGACTTGTGTGTACATAGCCACGCAAGCGAGTGTAGCAAAGTCCAGATCAAATGTTAACATACTAGCTTGTGATGATGAGCAGCTAGCAACCATTTTCCTTTTCCTTTGAAACTAACAAGAAAGGAGGGCAGCAGGGCACGTAACCAGATAAAAAAATCTATTCAGACTGCGTGCTGTTTCTACGGTATTAGTACATGCTAAGAACAATGGTGCTAATGCACTGTCCTTGTATGAATGAATGAGACGGCCGCCCGGATAGATCATAGGTATGATGAGTGATGACCGGCTCTTGATGGTTTTTTCTTCTTCTACGAATCGAAGGGGACGTCCCAGTCTGCTTTCTTTCCTTGGCCGGCCGTGGCTGCTGCGGCCGGTGCCGGACAGTGCCAACTGCCAATTAATTAATATAATACTACTAGTACTAGTATCGGTTGCAGACCATTAGTCTACCACGGTGCGCTCAACGTCGGTGGTTTGACAGTACTACTGATCACCTCTATTTCCCTGTCGTCTGAGTTCTGACTGAATGGTCAGGAACTGGAACTGAAACTCTGCATACGGACCAGGCATTCAGGTCAGTGTTAGATCGATCGAGACTGAAAGCATTGAACTTCACCACCAACCGTGGACCGTGGTTGGTCCAAGTTCTGGAACCGATTGTTTTTATATTGGTGACGAATACTGGGTTGAAACTAATAAAACCCAAATCGAGATCATAATACCGTAGCGTAGATAAATGCGACTGTAGATGCGTGAATCCTTTGAGTGCAAGTGGTGCACTTGGTGTTTTTTTTTAAAGGGGAAAAGACCTGAAAACCCACATGTAGTACATCGTCTGTCCTAGTACTTCCGCCCCATCGACCTGATACATAAGTACATGATGATTGCTGTCCAAGACCAGACAATAGGCACACATGGTGGTGCATGCATTGAACATGTGACCGACTGCTCATTATTTGTAAAACTTCGAGGTGGGCATTGACCTTGGGCATGCAGCGGATATATATATATATCTACTCGAAATGACCACATGGATCGATCAGACAAGATAACCACACATTAGATGACTAATCAAACGTGCACTATATATATGATTTCCACGGCCAGTCAGTACACGATATATCGTCGTTTAGTTCGATAGATGATGTGCAGCAGGGCTGCAGGCTATCGCGCTATCTGCATTTGACCTTATCGGTGTTGCTTTCATGGGCCGGCTAGGCCGCTAAGAACGACTTGGCGGGCGTGTGTCAATCTGTCAAGGGCGCAGGAAATCTAGCTCCGGATTTTCAGCCGTGCATGTTTCAGAGACAGAGAGGCTGAACGCACTTGCATGCGGCCACCACCACCCCTGCCCGGCTGCCGGCCAGGTCCCGTGGCATTCAGGGTTTGGGGAGGCACGTGGATGGATCTGACATCGACCTGACCTGCAACAACAGCGCCCGCCGCCCTGCGCTGTACTTGCGGCGTCTCATTCCATGTGCCGCGCGCATGGGTGATGGGTCGTCGTACTCGTACGTTTCCCGTCTGGGCGGCGTCTGCGTTGACCGCGCGCACGGGCGGCCGTCTCACGCGCACGTACGGATCGGACGGGCAGGAGCCCCGTGAAACGTGACAACGCTCGACTCGTCCGATCCGGCCATGCTTTACATACATCTCACATCGATCACATGCATGCTGATGCATTCTTGCTACTACCTCTGACCTAAAAAAGATTCCAAATTTATATTGAGATTTTCAGTGATGATGAGGGACAATCTTACATACTTGTACAGGAGTACAGATGACAAATACAAGCGTACAGCTACGTCGTTTCATTCCAGAAAACACAAGTAGGACACATCGATTGATTTCAGCCTGCGCATAATGCCGGTACCATGCATGCATCATGCAACAGCCTGTTCGCTTGGTCGTAAAGGATCATAAATTTCCAATCAAAACCGTATTTTTTTCTCACACCAAACCAGCCAACAATAATAATCCACGATCATATACGATCATTTCAGCGCCAGCCGAACAGGCTGCGTGATGCTAGAATGGTTCAGGCTACGCGTTGTATTGCGTAATTTACACAATGCATGATGCTAGAATAGATGCATGATGCATGTGCGCAGGTCAGAGTTGGCAGGGCGATCGCGTGCGTGCCGTGCTCAGTTTTGTTTTTTGATTAAAAAAAACTATCGCGTGCTTAGTGGCTTCCTTCCTGCTGCTTAGAACAGGGACACGACCACCAATGATCCTTCACGTACGCTGCCCTGATGCGTCAGCGTATCCATCGGCCCCCGCCGCCGTATATAGAAAAGAAAAACGCAGCGCCGCTCCCGCTCCATTCCAAATCCGTCACCGAGTATTCCTATATAATATGCTCTCCCTGCTTTACATTGCTCTAATCGTAGTTTGCACTCCAGGCTAAAAACCAAATCACCCGTTTGACCAGTTTATCCGGCCTCGACTACGAGGCAGGAGAACGTACCTACTCCCTCGGTCAGTAAAAGAATGCAATTATGGGACGTGTGACGATCAAACTAACTCAAGTTTATAGTAAATAGTATCAGTATTTATATTTTTAAATAAATTTATTATAAAAATATACTCTATAATAAATCTAATGATACTTATTTTATATCATGAATATTAGTACTTTTTATACAAATTTAGTCAAAGTTTGTACTGTTTGACTTCTCGAAAAACGAGAATTGTATTCTTTTGTGGACGGAGGGAATATATATATATATATATATATATATATATATATAATTGCACAATGTTTTTCTTGATTCCTTTTCTTCACTGCAAAGTAATCAAGAAAACATAAGTGTCAACGCTCACACTCTATCATAATAAAGCACTAGCCTACTACTCTATATATGTTGCTGCATGGCAGCTAAAAGGCGATCCTGATGGCTTTCTAGATGCGGTGCAAGATGCCCACCACGTACGATTTGTTTTCGTGTAGCGTAATGCATCAATGGACCTGCTAGGAATTAGTAAATGTCTCTCTGCCTTTTGTAAAGCGCATTTCAATTATTGTACCATGAGTTCCACTTCACGGCAATTGTTAAAATCCATCATATACCCATAGGGAAAGTTGAAAGTTGGCACCTAGAAGCCATTTAAGCTAGCTCACTTCCTCGGACACACTCGGACCTCGACACAGTCTCTAATTTAACACTTTGCATTGACTATTAATCTCTATATAAAAAACATAAATGACTTCCAAAGAGATAGCTTACTCCTAGATTATGAAAGTAACTTTTTTATAGAGAATCTAATAACACCATTGTTGCGTGTCTTGTCAATCTATATAGAATGTTAGATATTCATATGTTGTCAAAAAAATGTTAGATATTTATAATCAAAGATAAAAAGCTTGACTTTATATATCAAATAAATGTGGTTCATATCGATTAATAGACTATTGAAAACACTGCTTAATAACGTGCGCACATCACAGCACGAGAATTTCTTTTTTCATATAAAACCCAAAGTTGTAACCTTTCCCTTGTCAGTTTCTTTTTTGTTTTCCTTCTTCTTTTTCCACAGCCATCTTCAGATAGTTCTACTTATCAACAGGGTTTGTTTTTCCTCCATGTGTATACATGGCCGAGAGAGGGCACTAGATTGTCTATAATAACTAACTTACAAGCAAGTGACGATGTCTTCATCCAAGTGCGCGGCAATGCAGGAACTCTTCCCCATGGCTGGTGCTCACAGGAGGCGGGCGACGACGCAAGCGTCTTGACGGGCTCTCTCAACGTCGCAAGCTCTTCGGTCGCACTTTTAGTTTCTTAGTTAGTTACAACAGCGTGTGTTCCACCGCCTAGCGGTGCCTTGTGTTTGTGTTCAACCCCATTGTTCATGGCACCTCGCCGTGATGTGATGTTGAGCATGTAAACCTTCTAACTTCTTCTTGATGAAACACGTGCTACGCACATTCTCGAAAAAAATATTAAAATAGTAATATGTTATGACAATACCAGTCTTAATTATATCGTTAATCTGTATATTCTTTTAGATATTGTTTGTCAGTTTTGTTTAAAAAAAGTTGACTCAGGACCAACTTGGGGAACAGATAATTGTGATAGGAGGAAATTACATAAATCTATTAGCATTCAATTGATGGACTTGCAGTGAAGGAGTTTGCCCCGAGTTTTTCTCGAACGTGAAAAATCCCTAGCACTCTTGTTTTCATCTATGGCATTGCACTTCATCAAAACATTTACTTAAATGCTTCTTTTCGCACACGCTGAAATTGGCATGCACACACTAAAAGACAAAAAAAATCAACTCATAGTAGCCGAAGACAAAGACCTCATTGGCGTTAAGGTTTGAGGCTTCAGGATCTCAGGGGGTTTTGTATGGCTACATCTTAGAAGGGGAGCTTCCGTGGAGGCCGTCAGACTGGCGATGATGGCAATCGAGACAGCTCGATGGCGAGACAGCTCGATGGCTAGGGTGCCGCCCAGTGGGGCGGTAGGGGAGGTTGATTGGACGGTGCAAGCGGTGGGAGAACTGGCTAGAGAACAATAAGGAGACTAGGATTAGTGGCAACGACGGCAGCGAAGGCGTTTATACGCCGCTGTAGCCGGCGGGAGGCTTCAATTTAGCAAAGACGGCGATGTAAGCGCCGTAGGAGCCGGGTGGAGAGACAAGGGAAAGGGGGAGAAATAACTAGACGAGAGAAGGTGAGTAGGCCCATGCAGAGGCAAAGCTTAGTTGGGGCGAAAGGTGGCCATGGCCCTCCTGTTGTTATGAAGTTTCTTTAGCAAATAATTAAAATTTTATTGAGCGAAGCAAATAATTAAATTTACTATGTATTGAGTGAGTTTTGAGCTCCAGTCTTTTAACTAATTGCCAAAAGACGGATTAAGCCGTTACAGCAAAGAGGATGGCATACCATCTGAAACTTCACCGAGCATACTTCCCACTAAAAACATCTCAACCAAACACGGAACATTCTTTTTAAACTATATATATATATATATATATATATATATATATATATATGAAAAAGTTACGTAAGCGTGTGCGTAAAATCCGTTCGTTTCTTCATGACGAGAGGTAGCCTCAGTTAGTTCTTCACCGAATCAACACTAAACATCATGCGGCCAATGGAAAAAGCGTGTGGTTGGTCTTGGTCAATTCGGCTGTCCCTGCTGTGGTAGTAGGAGCCATCCCGTTCCTGCATCTCCCATCCCATGGCCTTATCGTCATCCCACACGGTAACCGTACGCTATGCACGTGAGGACGAGGAGAAACGTGGCTGGCCCCCGGATATGCATGCATGCTACTCCCCCGTCTCAAAATATTCGTCCATTTCGTTTTTTTTGAACAACTTTGACAAAAATATATATTAAAAGATATTAATATTTATGGTATATTATCGGTGTCATTGGAAGATCTTTAAATCTAGTTTTTTAATAAATTTATTTAGAGATATAAATGTTGCACGTATTTTCTACCAATCGAGTCAAATTTATGGCACGAAAATAAAAAACGATAGATAATTTGGAATAAAGAGAGTAGTCGCTAGTGTGACCTCGAGTGGTTTGACCAGGGGCAGGCACTGTCAGGCAGTATCATCGGTATCCTGCCAAATGCCAGCCACATCCACATGTGTGGTGGCACTGCAAACGGGAGAACCAGGCGGTACGGTACTCGGTACATGCCGTGCGATGGATCCGCACGCATCGGATCTCCATCGGACGGCCTCGGAGCGTCGTGGAGACCAGCGAGGCCACAGCTAAGCGGAAGCATCAGTGCGCGGGCACGGATGCGGGTGGTGGCGGGATGCGTCGTCGGACTGACACGCAGGCAGACGCGATGGCCAGCCGACTGCACGCCGCACGAGGGGCCGCCGGGCCCCAGCTTCCCCAACCCGATCCCCATCCCCATCCCGAATAATCTGCCGTCGGCCCGGGTCCGGGATACCAACGATACCGCCGGGCGGGCAGGCTCCGCCGCTGTGAAATTGGTGGTGTCTGCTGCTGATTTGCCCTGGGCGGCTGGGCATTGTTTCAATCTGAATGCACCAGCGGATCTTGGCGGCCCTCACTGCTGACTGCGCATCGCTTCACCGCATTGACCACAGCAGCCGGCCCAAACACAGAGGAACGTCACAGGAGCCACCCAGCATCAGCGCCAAGACTTTTCCAGTCGCTCGCTCGGGACTGCCAGCCAAGCCAACGATGCGAATTCGCTCCTGCTGCCTAGCCTAGCTAGCGAGTAGCGACGTGGTGGCCGTGTCGTCCCGTGCCAGCCAGCCGCCCAGCCGTGGCGGCGTCAATGGACCATGGCCACGCGCGCACGCTCAGTCGCTCACCACGCCAAAGGCGCGCGCCCGCGGCTCGGGCGCCCCCGTTTTCGGCGGCAGGGGCGTCGTCCGGTTCCGGTCTGGGGAATTTTCCACGAAGGTCACTAGGCCGTGATGCGGCGCACTGGAGGCCCATCCGTCCGTCCGTCCCTCCAGCCATGGGGTTTTGTTCGGATGAGTAAAAAAAGAACTGACAAAGTGGCCGCGCTAAGTACGGCCGTCTCATCGTTTGCACGGAGAAAATGATACTGCCATACGGCTGTAAGAGTGAGTATAATAACACGCTGTAAGCTGGATAAATACGGAGATAAAAGAGAGATGAGAGAAGGGAGAAGAGAGATGAGGAATAGACTATATGCTTATAGTCGGTTTAAATAGAAAAATTAATAAACTTTGTGAGAGAGAAACGTGGACCATGTATTAATAATAAAGATCTTAAAAAGAGATAGACACCTTGTTCGTTTGATCATATCAATCATGCTTATCAATTATGATATAGTATTTTTCTCTCGTAATAAAACAACATCAGTTAACTTATAAGGCCATGTTTGGTTTCCATAAGTCAGGTGACTGAAAACCAGTGACTTATAAATCATGCCTGTTTGGTTGTAGATGACTTATAAGCTCATTAAAGGTGTGGGCCCCACGCGAAAAGGATGACTTATAAGTTTTAAGCAGGGGTGAACCAACTTAAAACTTATAAACAAGGGTGACTTATAAGTTGGTGGTGTTTGACAAAATAAGTCATTTTTTTATTTTTTAACTTATAAATAGGTGACTTATTTAAAACCAAACGGGACCTAAGCCACAGAATATAAGTCACGGACCATTGTGGAACGAAATACTATGTGCGCACGCACAATGACCCATGAATACTTGAGCTATTCGTGACATCAGCGTATGAGGCTGTTCAGCTGGCTGACTGTGGCTGCGCTTTTTTACTTTTGATTGCCTATGGATGTCAGCCTGCTACTTGCCTCCTTTCGTATGTGTGGGGCTACTGCAACAGTAAAATTATATTTATATATTGATTGGCGGCATAATATTTGGATTACTGGATTCACACTAATACTTTATAGGTCCATTCGTTTCGCCGAAAAAACAAATCGAAACACTGTTCCGACTGATTTACTGTGAGAGAAAAACACCAAACTAAAAAAGACGAATTATAAGAGAGACGAACATGACCATAATATATAACTTTTTTTGTATGGTAATTATTTTTTTAAATAAAATCAGGAGGGGCAAGCCCCTACTGGTTAAAATACTATATTAAAAAAGAACGAGCTGTTTACAACTATGATAATCATTTCAAATAGGAGTACTTTAATGGTATAGACTTACATTTTGGATTGTAGGAAATATAAATACCTTTGATCTCTGACTTGCATTTTTATTAGGAAAAAAATCCTAGCAACCCATTTCTAGACATACCACTTAGTAGCTGTAACATTTTTCACCCACGCATGAAAATCTAGTGATGCAAAACACAGGTCAAACGAGGAGGCAGGCAGAGCAAGGCGAAAGATGGCTGGATAAAGGCTGCCTTTTCTTTCTGGGGAAGAATGGCGCAGTGCAGAGGGAAAAAATGGATTAATGGAACGGAACAACAACGGTGCAGCAGCACAAGGGAAGCAGTCGCCACCACTCCCAAGTTCCCCTCTCGAGAAATTAGGACCGGTAGAGCCCATCTCTGAGCGCGGCCTTGCTGGCCCTGCATCAGCTCCCTCCCCTCTCTCATCCCTCTTCCCTGGTCTGGTTTGGTTGCTTCTCCTGTAGTTTTTGGTCTCCCTCTCTCTTTGCTTGCTTGCGCTCTCCATATATCCTGTGGACCGGAGAAGATGCTCTGATCTACCTGTCTGTTCTTCGATCGAGTCTCAGAGATTTGGGAGGAGGAGGGGGAAGCAAAGCGAAAGAGCCCATCTTTTTTTAGTCTTTTCGGTTCGGTTTCCTGGTTGCTTCTTTTGGTTCCCGCGGAGGAGCCCACCGTTTCTACAAAAACCCAATCTTTGCTGCCTTCCCCGTGCCCGAGATCGATAGGTTTCCAGATCTAAGGCTGCTTCCTCTGGCTGTGAGATCGCAGGCGCAGCAATCCGGGCGCGCAGCTACTAGGGAAAAATATCCGAGAAAAGGTAATTCCTTTTTTTTTCTTTGCTTCCCCTCCCAATGCAAGGAAAGTATGGTGGACTTGCTGGCCTTCCTCCCTTCGATCATGCAATTTGGGTGCTAGATTCGCGGTGGTTGATCTTCATGTGCGTCCTGTTTGGTTCCAATTGCAGATTTTGTTGCGGAGACGGAGCGAGAACAAGTTGCTGGACAAGGAAAGAGTAAAGGAATGGTCTTTGTCACGAAGTGGGCGATGGGGAGGCGGCGGAGATGAGGGATGCTATCGGCTGCGATGGATTACTTGAAATCTTGCTGGGGGCCGGCATCACCGGCCGGGCGCCCCCGCAAAGGATCGGACGCCACCGGCCGCCAGGACGGGCTCCTGTGGTACAAGGACGGCGGGCAGGTCGTCGATGGTGAGTTCTCCATGGCCGTGGTCCAGGCCAATAACCTGCTGGAGGACCATAGCCAAGTTGAATCCGGGCCGCTGAGCACATCGGAGCCTGGACTGCAAGGCACCTTCGTCGGGGTCTATGATGGGCACGGTGGCCCGGAGACGGCGCGGTACATCAATGATCATCTCTTCAAGCACCTGAGGAGTAAGGCCTCCACCGCTGCTGAAGTCCATGCCTTAGATCAAATAACAATCAAGCTATGCTATCGGATTTACGATCAATACATCTAATATTCTGATATGCAAGCTGTGTGTATGAGTTGATGATGATTGCTCTTGAGTAAAGATGTTTGCCATTTCAGTGACACTTGATTTTATGCATGCATTGCATAGAACGTGGTTCTATGTGTATTGACATGGAAAAGCGCGCACAAATTTGAATGCAGTTATGTTTAGATAAAGGCCAAAGTTATCCTAAATTCGATCTTGATATAACTGGGAATAGAATGGAAGCACATCATTGCATGGAATAGTTTGGTAACTGTAAAACTGCTAGAAATTATTGATCATTGCGAAAGGATAGTGTCTTCTGTCACATCTTCTAGTTATATCACAATTTGTTTTAACTACTTACCTTTTCTCATTTATGCTTTTGCATGACAAACTTTGGTTTCCAGGATTCGCATCTGAGCACAAGGGCATGTCAGCAGATGTGATTCGGAAGGCATTCCGAGCGACTGAGGAGGGTTTCATTTCTGTAGTTAGTGACCAATGGTCAGTGAGTCCTCAGTTAGCAGCTGTAG
Source organism: Miscanthus floridulus (assembly GCF_019320115.1). Lineage (NCBI taxonomy): Eukaryota > Viridiplantae > Streptophyta > Magnoliopsida > Poales > Poaceae > Miscanthus > Miscanthus floridulus. Next base: position 113,618,022 of record NC_089581.1, on the reverse strand, counting down.
GCTCTTGCTGTCTAGTTGGCGTGGTTTGCAGCGGAACTTTATATGTTGCAAACCTTGGGGACTCCCGTGCTATTCTTGGGAGACTTGTCAAGGGAACTGGAGAGGTTTTGGCAATGCAGCTCTCAGCAGAACACAATGCATCCTATGAGGAGGTTAGACGAGAGCTGCAGGCATCACATCCTGATGATCCCCATATTGTGGTCCTAAAACACAATGTTTGGCGTGTAAAGGGTATTATCCAGGTACATTAGCTTTTGCATAAGATGAAGTTGGCAGTCTTTTGTCTATTCATTCTGACCCATCAATCCAAATATTTTTAACAGTGCAGAAAAAAAAAACTGCTGAGACCTTTGTTCTCATCATAGCTGAGATTTGCATTATGTGGGTAGCCAGCTTTATCTTCTGTGGTTGCATTTTCGTTTTATCTTGATGTTATGTTATCACTTAAGTATATTTATTTGTATTCAGGAATCATGAGTATTACTATAGCCATGGACCAACCTTTTAAAATACCTATGTGGGTGCAGTAATCTACAATGTTATTATGACCGATGTGCTGTAAGGTGTTGAATTTAGTTTTCATATTGCATTCTCCCCTAGTGATTTTTTTTTTTATTTTTATTTTTTGATAAAGTGACCTTATTATTCATGCTGCACCCTTAATGGAAGTTAGTGCATGAGTCATTCAAGATAGGTATAGGTGCATATTCTAGGTTAATCATTTTGTAAGTGATCTTGGTCTGGTAGTAATGGTAACTATGAAATCAGCTTTGTTTTCTTGTAAATGCCATTCCAATTACTTGTGCTGCGTAGTGCGTATATGCGTATGAGATTCTGTCATGCAATCTTGCTTGTTGAATTGCTTTGCTTCCAGGTTGCGTCTCACATGGTATGATCATTTGTTGCAGATAACAAGGTCAATTGGAGATGTGTATCTGAAGAGACCAGAGTTCAATAGAGAACCTTTGCACAGCAAGTTTCGTCTTCAGGAAACTTTCAGAAGACCACTTCTTAGTTCCGATCCAGCAATTACTGTACACCAAATACAGCCAACTGATAAGTTCATCATTTTTGCATCTGATGGACTCTGGGAGCATCTTAGTAATCAGGAAGCGGTTGACATGGTCCAAAGTAGCCCGCGTAATGTATGTATTCTAATCTTATGTTTAGTTTCTGTAACTTGGTCTTTTCGAGACTCAGTGCTAAATCATGTTATTACTTGCCTGATAAATACTATACATGCAATTATAGTAGTTTAATCATATTTTGACATTCATTTCTGTTTAGGTAATGGATGTATTTTTGTCTAAGAAATTTGAGAACAATATTTGTGCATTTTTAGAAGCCTGTCCTAAGTTCATTCAAGATGCTATGGATTAAGCATTCCCTCTGTTGTAGGCCATTAATGGAAGCCTGTTCTAAAAATGCACAGTTTATTTAAGCATTTCCTCAGTTGTAGGTGATTAAGCATTCAAGTTTATACAGACCTACTATTGTTGTATGATTGATTATTGACTGTCTCAAAATGTAACTGAAGAAACCGTACTGCACTGTGGCTCACGCCGCTGCAAGTTTGTACTTTTGGCTGATACTGAATTAGACCATCTCCAGGATAATCTGGGATGCTCTATCTTCATTGTGTGGACCATTTTTGTGTCACTTGAATCGTTGTTACTTGAGTTGAAGGTTTACATGCCTAGTTTTGGTTGTTGCCGGTACAATTTAGTAGTTAGATACTTCCTCCCGCCACGGTACATGCTGTTCCGGACAGTGATACAGGATCCAAAATGTAACTCTGACCATATATTTCTGTTGGGGGTAGGGGCGGATGTGCCTACCCCCCCTCCATGTAAAAAGGCCTAGTGCCTAATAGGTTTGAGGACCTTCATGTAAATTCGTGAACTATAAGGGGTGGGGAGGAAGATGCACCTCCCACCTCCCCTATAAATAGAACCCAAGGGCAAGGGGGAACTCTCTTCCCATTCCATTCTCCTGTGTGGGACTAGCACCCTAGCTTTCCCTTCACCCCGGTGAAGGTACCTTCGTCTGTCTGGGTGAAGGTACGAGCGAAGGGCTATATCCCAACAATTTCTATTGTACTTCCTCTGTCCCAAATTATAAGACGTCTAGAAAAAATTATGAATCTAGAAAAGCCAAAACGTCTTATAATTTGGAACGGAGGGAGTAGTATGTTTATAAAACCAAACAAAAGTTGTAATATCATGAAAATACTTTTTGAGATTAATCGCAAATGATTTTCAATGTTACAGACCCTGATATTAAAATGATGTTTATTGACAAAATTTCAAAAGTTGACTTAATGTATTTTAAAAAGACATGTATCTGTATCTCGAGGGAGTCTCATTTTGTAAATCTCATACAATTGCAGTGTTCTTAAAAGAACATTTTTTGCTACTATATTATTATGATAATAACAGTCAAGGTTTATATTGGATACTGTGTCAATGGCATATAAACATGTAATGATAGAGATAAGGGAGTATTTTGAGAAAGTACAGTGACGGCTCCACAAACTTTCTCAAGTTAAAATCGTAACCCCTATTACATTATTTTTGTTGTTTTATTACTCTTTACACAATGACACCACTTGCCGTTATTTTGATGCCACTCTTAACTTTTATGTACCAGGGAATTGCTCGAAAGTTAGTAAAGTCTGCAATGCAGGAAGCAGCAAAGAAGAGGGAGATGCGGTATTCAGACCTCAAGAAAATTGATCGGGGGGTGAGGCGGCACTTCCACGATGATATAACTGTCATTGTGGTGTTTTTCGATTCAAATGCCATGACAACTGCTGCCTGGAGCAGACCCTCGGTCTCTCTCCGAGGGGGTGGGGTTCCAATCCCTTCAAACACCCTTGCTCCATTCTCAGTTCCCACAGAGCTAAACAACTCTTACTGAAACCACACTGGATGTGAAGGGCCAGGTAAGAGGATAAAAAAAAGTAAAGGAAAAAGGTAAAAAAGAAGAAGAAAGAAGAGCAGTTGTGATCAGCTACAGTGTATTTCACCGTTTGTGTTCATGTAAAACCTTTTTTAGATTTTCAACCTGGTGACTAGCGCAACTGATAGCAAGGTATAAGATTAGATTATTCTTAGCTTTTTTGGCCCTCTTTTTCTTTTCCTTACCCTTTAGAATCACTTATGGGATATCAGGTGGTTGTACATTCTCCGGATCAACTTGTGATAATAGTTCATCGCCCCCTTCTTTCGCCATAAAGTGCTGTTCCGTCATGTCATCCCAAGATTGATCTGGTTGTCTAGCTGAGATGCTCTCCTATCTCCACGCACCAGGGCATTGTTGCCTGGTTTGTTGGGACTTGGGAGAAGCCTCTCGACACTTTTGACATGGTGTGGCACATGCATAGCAGATTTGGGCTTGTTTGGCAGGGCCTCTCAAGTCCTTTGGAGGAGCCACTTTTGACGGCTCCTGCTCCTGGTGGTCCAAAAACAGCTCTGGCTTCTCTATTATTTATTTTGCCCTTTTTAGTTCTCAAACTATTGTCAGTCTGATTTTGGAGCTTCAACAAGACAATTTTGATCCTTAGACTATTGAAATCGCAAAATGGATGTTTTCAGCCCTTAGCCTATTAGCCTCCGTTTGATATGCCGGCATGGCAAACAGCCCTGTTTGATCCCTATAGATAGTAGTTATCTATTAATAATTATGTTTTTTTTTTATCAAAACAGATATAGATTAATCGACTAGCTAATTGTTAGCTTGAGCTTTAAATAACTACTATCCCATTAGTTGAAACAAATCAGATAATAGCTATTAGCTAGATAGCTATTATAAATAGTAGTTTGCATATGTCGGCCTTTCCTACCTTCTTCCTGCCTTTTCTTCTTGTCATGGGGTGTCGTGGCCTACAACAGCAAGGCCACGCCGCTCCATGACCTCGCAGGCTCGCACAAAGACATGCCGCTGCATCCAGAACCGCTCGGCAGCATCTCAATGAAGCCTCGTTCATTTCTACGCTAAACCAAAGCGGGCTGGAGAAAATTGGAGGGGATTGAGAGAGATTTTGACCGTAGGGTATTAAATTCTCCTTATTCCTCTCTAACCCTTTGGTTTGGGTTAGAAACAAACAAGGCCTGAAGGAAACACGTACGTCTTTTTAACTATTAATCTTATTTCCTAAGAAAACGTATTCAACTTTGACCAAATATATAAAAGAAAATATTAATATTTATGTTATAATTAATATCATTAGTTATATCGTTAAACCTATCTTTATAATAAACTTATATAGAGATATAAATGTTATTATTATTTTTATAATCCTAGTTAAATTTAATAAAGTTTGACCAGCACAGATACCAATCATAATAGAGACGTTTGAAAAAGCATCATTGTCCACCGAATCGACAAAGATGTTGGCGAGATTTCTGGATCATTCTCCACCGAATCGACAAAGATGTTGGCGAGATTTCTATGAAGCTCGAGCGCCGCTGTATGTAACATATTGCGATTTGCGACGGTACTATATATGTACGAGTACACGTATGGGCCCGTTCAAGAGAAAACTACGTGTAGTAGTTAGTACTCCTTAAGCTAGAGCCAACTATGAAGCGCATGCCACATACACCGCGCATGAATTTCCACTAGTTAACAATTGCCACACTTCATATAGGAGTCTGGTGAATCGTGGTAGAGATATGACCAAAACACGTACTTTGCGTATTGCCAAGCAGACTTGCATGATGGACCATGTATGGGCTATTCACGTGACCAAGTGTTTCGGCCTATAAACTATTCGTGGCCCAAATTGATTTTCATGAGCAAGATGTTTTTTTCGTTCGTATGGGAATCGACATGGTTCCACTCAAAAAAAAAAAAAAAAAAAAGTGAAGGACAAGTGGGGAATGATGTAGCAATTTTTTTTCACAAGCAGCCGAACAAAATAAACTTGATCATCTAAATTCTAAATAGCCTATCTCATGAAAAGCTTTATGCAAGCATCATTGCTGAAGAAAAGACCAGCTGAACAACAAACTGAAACATGTTATGAAGTGAAGAACATCCACACACCCAAGCATCTGCCGACAACAAAGAGAGATAGGGCTCAACTGAGCAACCAACACGCTAACCAAAATATGCGAAGAGCTGATCCTTAACAACTGATCCACTCATCATGGGAGTCACAAATCGTCAGGTGGAAGAGAACGATCAGTAGACTGGGCACGAGATGTGGCTATAGTCGGCTAAACAACATCACCTGCCGATTGCCCAAAAACTTGCACAGAAGATGGTAGCTCCAAAACAGAAAGAAAAGCAATCTGTACAAGAAACCAACCGTTGCTGGATAATATAATTTCATGGCAACATTTTTCCACTGCCATCAAGAGCTACATCTAATGATGTTAACAGAAGTATATCGATCATCACATCATCTCGTTTATGCTAATGAGAAATTACACCTACTCATCTTATGGACCACTCGTGAGATGTTATGTACGGTTTTCATGCTATCCCCACGGTTCTCTAATATCCTCAGAACGCCTGCTTCCTTTCTGCAAACATCACAAGGCTCTCTGCCATCTTGCCTTTGCTTTGTGCTCAAGGACCCAGCAGCTTCTTCCACCAGGCATAACAAAATAAGAGGATGGTGATTACAAAGCAGGCGGATGAGGTGCCCCCGACAAATGGCCAGAAGAGGCTGCCATCAGTGATGTTGTACAGAGAGCTCGGGATGTTCATTGCAAAAGCTCCAGCAATGAAAGTGTTGGCAGCTATGCCAAAGGATACAATGGTCAGTGTAAGCTGGAGTTGAATGAGTTCATTACGCTGGTTGTCCAGTTGAATGTTGACGTAGTCTTCTGTGTCATCAATATACTCCCGAACCTGTTTTATTTTCAAGGAGAGATCATATCAGAACAGAAACAATCAAAATCTTGTAGTCCCTCCGTTCCAAATTGTAAGTCATTCTGTTTTTTCTACGTACATAGTTTTTGCTACACATCTAGATACACATGATGTCTAGATACATAACAAAGCTATGTATCTATAAAAGCCAGAATGACTCACAAATTGGAATGGAGGGAGTACTACTTTAACTTGTATAGACTGAGCTCTGTGTTTGGTAGAAAACAAGCATGTGTATTCTCTCTAGCATAAGCAGATTATGTATCAGGAGACAGCATCATATAATTACATAACCAACAATACAGGGCAATACATGCTATTTCAGTGTGGATAAAGAGACTAACCGACAAAATTCTGTTGCGAATTCCATCCAGCTGCATGAAGTAGGCCTCAAGTAACATTTCTAGGTCTTCCACATCATTATCCAAATGCAAGCTGGTAGCAATGCTCATGCTACGCCGAAAGCTAGAGTTCAGCCTGGGCACACCTGTTCCGGCAGGAACAATGCTGTTGGAAGCAGCAGATGACATTAAAGCCTCAACCTGTTGGTTTTGTACTTGCTTCCTTGTTAGATACAGATGTTCCATGTCTTCATTATCATCTAGAAGGTGTTCTATTTCATCCCTGACCTGATAAGATACGATAAATAAATGCATAACAGATCCCAGTACAGCAGCATATGAGATATCACCAAGATTGTCACAAGCACAACAGAAACACTCAGCAGCTCACCACAATATGATGTAAACAATAGGCTTAAGAGAGAACGAAAGAAAGCCCTACAGTTTAATTCCAAAAACGAAAATTCAATGGCTTGTTTCTATTTGTCTTCCGGCAGCTAAAATTAATCATGCCTCTTTTACAAATCCATAGTGGATACACAACTGTAAGTACATCGAGGAATTCTTTTTGCATGAGCATCAGGCTAGATAAGAAGAAGATCAGAGCAAAAAGTCAAGCTGGATTGGTTTGTGACTCTATGCACAAAGCAACTAAAACTATAGCAATTTACAACATGAGGCAATCTAAGCTGCACAGTTATAAACAGACACGGTATACAGGGCTGTTTGAAGAACTCAATCATATTTCCATTGTTGCAAACAGAATAGACTGTTGGAAACCAATTAATTAGGATTATCTTAGTAATATACTTCAATGGTATTTTGATCTACAAAATTGACATGCAACAATAAGAAACAACCATGGTTATAAACTACTCAAATTCAGGTAGACTGAGGAATTAAGCACACATAGTCTTTCTTTAATGATACCTTTTGCACACGGGCAAGCAAACGGGTAAGATGACTCTTAAGGCTCCGCACTCGCTCAAGGTTCCTCGTGCTCACATTTTTGGTCAGCTCGTCAAGCACTGGAGTAGCATGCCTCTCAAGGTCAGCCACGCTAAGGTCCAACGATGAGCACACAACCTCAAGCGCGACCTCCAGCACATGGAACTCGAATGGCAGCTCGTGCTCTGCACCAGTCGCCTCATTAAGACAGGGCACCTGGCCTCCAGGCGAGCCCTTCTGCTTTTCCCCATTGCCATCAGGGGCACATTCACCATTCCCACCCACCAGGCTCCTTAGAGGCAGGTGCTGCCTCAATTGGTCAACGAAAGGGAGCACTTCGTGCACTAGAGGGTCCAACAGGAGCACCTCCTCGGCAGTCACTATCACCCTGATGAATTCGAGGTTGATCACCATCGCCTTCTCCCTAGCTGCAGAATAAATCATTGTACATTACTAGGACGATACCAAAGTTTGCGTCTTCTTGCTTTTATCACCACAAAAAACAAATGATCGAATATTAAATAGGGCGGGGAGAGGGGGGTGGCGGGGTGTGCTCACCGAGGATTCTGGAGGAACGAGAGAAAACGGGGCCGAGGATGCGTAGGTCGCGCGGGGGCAGTCCGGCGCGGCGGATTATGGAGGCCTTGTCGAGCTCAATGACCTCGGAGGTACCCCAGCGGTCCAGCCGCATCCACAGGCGCGCGCTGGCCTTCTTCTTGGTGACCTTCCCCGACACGGCACCCCCGGAGCCCGCGGTGGCCGAGAGGGGAGGGGGCGGCTGCGCGGTCTGCCCCGCCGCCGCAGAGCCCGGGGTCGCAGACGGCGAAGCGGCGGAGGGGGAGGCGAGAAGAGCCCTCGTCGCGTTGTCCTGCTTGGAGGGGGAAGGGAGGCGGCGCGCGGAGCGATTCCGCTTGGAGGAGGACGACGAGGAGGAGGATCTGGTGAAGAACGGCAGCTTCCGGCCGCCGGATCGCTTCCCCATGGCGTCGCGGCGGCGGCGTGCCGCGGCACGGCACGGTCCACGGGGGTGAATGGGGTCGGACGGCGGGATCGGTCGTCGTGGTCCAACTCCAATCTGTGGTAGATGAGTGGGCTGGCCAGGGCCAACCGCTCCTGAGCGGAAGCCCTAGGATGCTGATCGGACGGCTGAAATGGCGTGCAGCGTCAACGCACCAAGCAGCCGCGCTGGCAAAGCGCTAGCGAAAGGGAGACCACAATCCACAAGCTAAGAGGATGATATCTTCCCCGTTCTCGCTGCCGGCGCCGATGGCTGCAACACCCGCTGCCGCCGTTCTGCTCCCGCGTCCGCTCACCGCAAGCTCTGGTGCTTCCACTTTCCCCGATCGTGCGCGGGTGCCGCGCGGTCCCTCCTCCATCTCGGTGCGGCCACTGAGGAGACGACGGTGCCAGTGGCGCGGCTCACTCCGATCGCTGCCCCGCGAAGGTAATATGCGTAGTGTGGTGGTGGAAGCTGCGCGCTTCAGCTAGCTTGGCAGTACTCGGTTTTGGTTCATTTATGTGATAAACCCGTGCGTCTCAGGAGCTCCGGCCGAGCTGATGGAAGAGGACTCCAAGTTTGTGCCGTTGAACGCGGATGATCCCATGTACGGCCCACCGGTGAGTCGCAGCTCGCAGTTGTTCTACACTTCTATCGTTGCATGCCTATCATGCGAGTACATGGAAACGCTGCAAATTACAGTATATCATACTCCTATATGTGAATTTCAGGCGCTATTGCTCATCGGATTTGAGAAAGGCGAAACTGTCACGGTAAATCAGTGATGTCAATTTGCAGAGCATTAGTATCTTTCTCCATTTTTGCACTATTATTACATTTAAAAGAACCAAAGCGCTTCAATGATGGTGCTCGCTGCTCAGTAATTTTTTTAGGGAAAAAAGAAAGAGACTACCTCTGCCTTGAAGAGGATGCAATTCTAGCTCTGTACTTAGTAAAAAAAATCTAAAGTTTGACAAAATTTATCAAAAAGATAACAGGTATATATGACACCAAATAAGTATATTCATGATGGATCTAATAATACTAATTTGGTATCATAAATATTGATACCCTTTGTATAAACTTGATCAAACTTTAGATGATTTGTATAAACTTGGTGAAACGCTAGAATTGCATTCTTTTCAGGACAGAGGGAGTAATATTTGGTAGTAAAATTAAAAATGATCACACATAAGGCTGTGCTTCGTCAGATTCCACCAAGCAGATGGCTTCCCTGTATATTGTATACCTGAGTTCTAGATACTCTATGTGCCCCAGGTATAGTTTTCTTGCAAAAATTTCATGTTGCCATGTAGGCATCTGCTCAGAAACCTGAACGTTCATGTTTGTTTAAAAAAAGTGGTAGAAAAAAATCATATATGTCTTGCATTTATTGTCATTGGCAGTAGTAAATAATACTCCCTCTGTTCCAAATTAAGACGTTTTGACTTTTCTAGATACATTGTTTTTATTATGCATCTAGACATAGTGTATATCTAAGTGCATAGCAAAAACAACGTATCTAGAAAAGACAAAACATCTTATAATTTGGAATGGAGAGAGTACTTTGTGTTGTGTTGCCAGTTCCACCTTACGTGAGTTCCACAATTTGTGCAGATTCAGGCCTTCCTGAAAGAGCTTGAAGGTGAATTCCTCAAGGCAAGTTGTGCATCGGCTGTCACTGACATGCGAGAATGCTCTATCCATATACATGTTGATTAGAGTGATGAAGTCACTTGTTTATTCCATATACTGTCAGCAAACTAGAGTAACCTTTTAACAGTTTGGCCATTCATATGTAATTATTCTGCCTAGGTTAGCTGTCAGTTTGCTATACTAGAGAAAATAGTTCTGCTATATGTTATTGCAGATGGTACATGAACTGAACAAATATATGTACTCTCCAGCAAGAAAATAAGTGAAATAAATTTGAGTTGATGGGTCAAAGATTTACTTTATTTGTGATGTGTTGTAAATAAATGTCAACAATGGTACACTTATTAGCAATATAGTTCAGTTTATAATGCCTTTCTCTTGTTGTTGTCCTTAGTGCGATTGCAGTTTTTAGTTGGTAGATGCAACCCTGAAAATTCATCCAAGTTTGTTTTGGTTTTGTTCTCACAATACTTTTAACTTGACTCAGGTGATTCATTGTACAGAGGAGATGACAAAGCAAACCTTATGGGATGCCATGCACACTGAGCAGCCTGATTTGGAAGCTGTCAAGGTTTGCACCAAGACATTGTAAACATATTCTTTAGTTTTTAGAATGCTAGTGCATATACTTTTATTGAGAATTTAGTTTGCGACATTTATTGGTATTTTATTCCCTACTCTTAAATTTGTATCTAAAACTCTAGCTAAGGCGCATGTCCAATTCACAGATTGCAGGATCACTGCCGAGGATATGCATATTTTCTGGTCTGACTGGTGAGGAGATGATGATGTTCATCAATGCCTTCCCAGAAACTGGTAAGTCAAAAGTTCTGCCTTAAATTATGAAATGGTGAAATGTATAAGGTGAAACTCTGTAATCAAATAAATAAACTGAACTTCAACGCTTTAAGGTCAGATCTCATAAAATTGTCAGCTTTTTATTTACTTCTTTTCAGGGTTGGAACCAGCTGCTTTTGCTGCGCTTGTTCCTAACAGTGCAGAGAAGGTTCTCGGCGAGGTGATTGAGGAAATAATGGGAGACCATGAGATGCTGGTTAGTTCTGATTTGTACTAACATCATAGTAATTGTTCTGTTTTTCCTGCTCTGAGTCAAGTCCTCCATTATGCTTGCAGACAGGAAAGGATTCCAAATGAGAAAAATCTGAAGTACACACGTAAAGCAGAATAACATGGCCTATGAAGAAAATTCAAGCACTGGATAAACCATGGAATGGTTTCCTGACATCACCAAGTCCAAGCGTTAGGATTCTGGCTTTGTTAAGGGAGACCAGTAACTCGTTTTGCTACGTATAGAACTACCAGGTAATGAATAATGATAGTGAAGCCACATAGTTTGTGACCACTTTGCATTCTGATAGATACAAATCTAACTCTTACTCAAATTGCTGCAGGAAGCTGTGCATGGGAAAACTTTTCGAGATAGAGCTGTAGAAGAACCATCAGTTTAACTTTTCTTCTGATATAAATGTGGATCCTTTTCCATCTGGTAGAAGCTAACCCCTCCAGAATTTGAGATCCTACTTTCTGTTTGTCGTACATAGAATAGAATCTGCAACGACCAACAAGCCTCACGACCGACCACTGAGATATGATGCGTTTGCAAAGCTGGGCCTCGTTTAGATTGCGAAAAAATTTCAACCTGATGAATAGTACCACTTTCGTCTTATTTGACAAATATTGTCCAATCGTGAACCAACTAGACTCAAAAGATTCATCTCGTGATTTCCAACTAAACTGTGTAATTAGTTATTTTTTTTACCTATATTTAATACTCTATGCAAGCGGCTAAAAATTGATGTGATGGAGAGAGAGTGAAAAAACTTGGAATTTTGGTGGCATCTAAACAAGGCACTGAGCTGAATATTTCGGGACTTCTCTTGATGATGGTCCTAAAATCTTTTTTCCCCTTTTCCGACTACTTTATTGTTGGCCTGCTCAGAAGTGATTGCTGCAGACTGCATTTACTGTAAAAAAGCTGCTGCAGGTGACTGTAGAAGAAGGGCAGCCAGGCAGCCCCAATACCTTAGCATCGCTATCCAGACAAGTAATATTTCAGACGGGGCCATTATGCGTGCATATGAAAAAGCAACAGATATATTATGCGTGCCTATTCAGTGACTATTTTCTATGCATTTTGGGAGGCTGATACTGCAGGCGTCCTGACTCCGGAGTCCTGAGTGACATGGGCTGAAGGATGGGCGGGTTCGAATATTCCAAGGATTCGTACATACGTTTGTGACTAACATTGTACTTCCTTCGTCCCGAAAAAAATCAGTTTAATACTATTGAGTTAAATCTTTATGAGTTTGATATCAATTAATATTTATGATAAGTAACATTTACATTTATTATGAAATATATTTTTGTAGCATATGTATTTGTTGTTACAAATGTGTGTACGTCTTTCTATAGAGTTAGTTAAACTTCAGACAGCTTTGACTAATCAGAAATAGAATTGTATCCTCTTTTTTTTTTTGAAAGGAGGTAGTATGTTATGAGCTGTGCAGTAAGGATGTATTTCCACTTGTAGTGTTCGTTGGTTGGTGCTGGTGCTGGTGCTGGTTTGGCTTGGCTGGTGCTGATTTTTTATGAAAGGAAAACATCATTGACTGATTGGTTTGGGCTGGCTGAAACCAACAAACGAACAGGCTGACGCAAAAAGCTCATGTGCTATCTCTCTCGTCTGATTGTCTCTCCTGTACGGGTACGACAAAACAGCGCACCTCTTTGTATTTTCTACTCCCATCTTCTGCTCTTCGTCCTGGACAGATCAGCGAGGGATAAGGTAGCAGGTCGGGTGTCCTTTGGATGTTATTCGTTGGACTCACGTGTGAGGACCATACCAACCAGTGTCCAGTGGATACTAGACACTAACAACAAGGACAAGAATAATTAGCCATGCAACTTGTCATCCTAAACTACTCCACAACATATATAGGGCCAATGAAAGGGAGCTGGAGTTAGGACTCATCCAGGAGATTAGTTTCAGTTCAAGCCTTTTGTGAGCGTATATATGTTAGCAGAAGAAAACCTTCTTAGGATGCGAGAAGACGAGAGAAAAGCCCATGGAAACTTATAAGCTATTTTCAGGTGAAACCAGGATTACTATAGCGCATTGCATTTGTATAGGCACATAAGTAAAAGCACAGGACTACATCAGCATTAAGCTAGGTTGGTTTTTGTTTTTGGTGATGACATGCACGAGTGGCTCCATTGAGTTAGTTTTATACTCCGTATATGCATGTAGAAGACTAACCAAGATCAGGGCTTGTGAGAGCATCAGATGTTCTGGTCTTCCGGAGAGCTGGAATGTTTTGCCCTTTGTATTCACGCAGAAACTATGTGCCAACGGAAACAGCGGCACCACAGTGGTTTGGTTTCTCCGTTGGTGTGGTCTCATGTTCCATTCGTACTTAGAGTAAAGTCTTTCTGAAATTTACTGTCTAAATTATTATTTAGAGTAACAATCGCTTTTCTATATCCGTGTACTCTTCAACAACTTTTTTTTTATCTTGTGCGTATTTTGGAGAGTCATTTTTGCTCTTCATCTTTGGCCAGTGAAAAATCCGGAATGGAGGATATATATTTCGAGATCTAATTGAAGAGACTATCGGGGTTCCTATAAATTAAGAAGCATATAAAAAGTCTGTTGAAATTGTTCTTATGATATGGATACACTCCGTTCCAAAATAAAACTGTACATCTTATTTTTTGAGAAGTCCATTTTTTTTAAATATGACTAAACATATAAAAAATATACTAATACTTATGATGTGTAATAAATATTATCAGATTAATAGTGGAATGTACTTTCATAATAAAAATATTATGAGATATAATGTTGATAATACTTTTTATAAATTTAGTCAAACTTAAAAAAATTCTCTAAAAATAAGATGCACAGTTATTTTAAGACGAAGGAAATAGTACATAGCTCTGGCCCATATGCAGGCATGAATCAGCATCATATCAACTACTCTCCTTCCTCTCAAAAAATTGTCATCCTAGGTTTAAACTAATTTTAATTTTCTTAAATTCTAGGTTTATATAAAATAATATCAAAATTTATATCTCCAAATAGATTTATCATAAAAATATATTTAATTATTTATCTAATGCTACTTGTTACATGACATAAATAATATTGAGTACCTTTTGCATATATTTAGTCAAACCGGACATTGGTTTAATCTTAAAAAAACAAGAATGACATTTTCTTCGAGACGGATGGAGTACATCTCGTGTGGACTCTACAGTCTGTATGTAAATTAACCATACATACAGCTCTTCTAACCCTCACAAAAAAGGTACAACTCTTTTACAACTTGCTTGGAGATCAAATGGTTCAAATCACTTGAGTATTCACTCACTTTAATTTAAAAGAGTATACTTACTGTCGGTGCGAAAAGTGACCAACAAGTAAATATTTGTAGTTTTATCGTGCGTTGTGATCGGATGTGGCCTAACAGTCAATGACACAGGATTTATACTGGTTCAGGCAACGTGCCCTACGTCCAGTTTCAGTCGGTTGGTGACTTTATTCCTGAGCCCAAGTGCTCGAAGTTTGCTGTGGGTTACAAACGAGTAGGAATAAAAAGGGGGTGTTAAAGGCCCGGTTGGACTCTGAACCAAAGGGCCGAGAGTGACGTGGGCTCTAACGTGCGCTAAGTATTGGAGCGTATGCTCTGTGTAGCTTTAGAGTTCTAGAGCTATTAGCTATTCGAGTTCTCAGGTCCTCGAGTGCTCAAATCGTCTAGCTTCTCTTTTTTGAGGAGAGCCAGAGAGCTAGAGAGAGCTTTTTAGGAGAGAGCTCATCCCCTTTTATAGTCGAAGGGGATGGCTTTACAAGTCAGAGAAAGAGAGAATGTATACTTGTGCTACCTAGTCTTGTTGTCCACGCTGTCGGGTACGAGACGGTTGTCGGCGCCCACAATATTGTTTATGTCCTGATGCATGTGGCAGGCTCTATCGTGTTCACCTGGTATGACAAACGCCAGCGCCTACAATACTATTTGTGTTCTAACACGCCTAGAAGGTTGCATAGTGCCCATCTGGCATGGCCTGGTGGCATCATCCTGCAGGTGCGTAGGGTATGATAGGGTACGGTCATCGATATTGCGGTTTGACTTGAGCGCCTTACCTTATCTGCTTCGCTTGATCCCCGGTCCCTCACCGAGCGGGCGTCCCCGGTCGGTCGTTCCTAGTCGGCCCCGACCATGTCAGTCGGGGAAGAGCCACGAGCAGAGGTCCGATGTATCCCCGGTCAAAAAAGGAGGTTGGAGTCAGACTGTGTCCCCACCTTGGCCAGGCCTTCCGGTCGGGGATCGGATCGTTCTCCCGGCCTATCATTATGTATCTAGGCTGGCCCGGGAGGCGCGCGTTGTCGCTATGCCATCTGCTAGGCCAAGTTTTTGCAGGGAAGTGGGTCTATTGGGGACTTCGGGTTTATGAACCCGACAGGAGCCCCTAAGCCCTTTTGGGACTTCTGTGAAGTCGTGAAGGGGTTGTTTACACTCGTTTCACGAGCGCACCCGGTGGGTGTAAGATTGTGGGTCGCCGTCGGACGAGACGAAGCGCAAACCCAAAGTGTCGTGCCTAGCCGAGGGGTCGGGTGAGATGGAGCGCCAACCCAAGTGTCAGGCGTGGCCGAGGGGTCGGTCTAGTTTTGTGCGTCACCCCGTCCGTGGTTTCCACAACCGAAGGGGTTGAGCTAATGTCGCTTGCCTCGATGGCTTAAGTGACATGCTCGGTGAGCTTAATAACAGGTACGTCTGAGTGGAATCTAGGTCCGTCGTTCGTAATGGGGTCGGCATAGCCCTCATGTGGCATTCCACTGCTCCTTAACCTACCTCTCGGTAGATGCCTGAGCCGTTCCAAAGACCGACTCAGGTGACCCGCTGGCCTCCCCTCGATGGAGATTCTGTGGGCATGGCTCGAGGTCAGGATCGAACGAGAAGGTCGAGATGACCCTTTTTGCTTCTGAGTGGATAGGGCGAGGGCCGCTGGGGCTCATCTGCGTTTTCTCCCCTAGCTCTATTTGACACAAGGAGGCCTTGAGCCCTTTGTGGGTCAGTCTTTGAACCTCGATCGATCATTGCTCATATCGAATGAGGCGGCTACTGCTTCGTGACACAACACAAAGCGTTGTGATGCAACAACTGCATATGTAATGCTTGGATGTATAGGATGAATGTATGAATGCATGCATGAGAATGGATGAATGAATGATTATGCACTAGAAAACAAAAAAAGGGGGTTTGGTAAGGTTACCTCGATGGCTCGAGTGATGGGTCTAGGAAGCTCCTATCGAATATGTTCGAATGGGATCCGTGTCCATCATTCATGATGGGGTCGGCATAACCCGCATGAGGCATCCCGCTGCTCCTTACCTATCTCTCAGTAGCTGCCCAAGCTGTTCGATCGACTCAGGTGACCCGTTGGCCTCTCCTCGATAGAGATTCCATTGGTGGGCCCTTCCAAATCCTACCTAGGAAGGCGGAGGATCGTTTGCGTGCGGTTGCACCTTATTTCCCGCTCCTGGGTTGCTGTAGTGGTGGGTCCTGCCTAGGCCATGTCCCGCTAACTGGGCGATGTTTCATCGGGCAGGGCACGTCCCATCAGCTAGGGCCACATCTCGCCGCACGCCTTTCTGCATTAAATAGGGGAAAAGAGAGGATTTCCCTCCCGTTCTTTCGCCTTCCTTCAACCGCTGTCGTTCCTCCTTCCTCATTTTAGCCAAGTCTATTCATGTGCTGTGGTGGTTTCTAGGAGAGAGGAGGGTAGAGCAAGGGAGAGGAGAACTCATAAATTCATTCATAAATCTGAGGCGCAATGTTGAACTAGAGGCCTTCCAACGTGGATGAGGAGGTGCTGGCCGCCTTTGCCGAGAAGGGGCTGCTCTCATCGAAGGAGGTGGCGCATTGGAGGGCTCCTGTGCCGAGGGAACATGTTCCACAACCCTAGGCCGACAAGATCATCTCCTTCCTCACCTTCCACTAGCGCGGGCTTCGGTATCCTGCGCACTGGTTCCTGCACGGGCTCCTCAACGAGTGGGGCCTGGAGCTGTAGCACCTCAACTCAACTGGGGTACTGCACATCGCCAGCTTCGTCACCATCTACAAGGCCTTCCTCAGGATGGAGCCGCATGTGGACCTCTTCTGGCGGATCTTTAGTGGGCGAGCCCTATTCGAGGGGAAGCCGCCCAGAATCACGCCAGTTGGGGTATTTGCCTTGTAGAAGAAACCAAAGCCGTCGGTCCCCTACCCTACATACTCCCCCTATGACTCCAACCAAGGGTGGCACGGTGAGTGGTTCTACATCAGGAAATCAGCGGAAGCGCCATTCCCGACGTTCACCGAAAAAAGGCCGGAGAGGAGGGAAAGCTGGTCGTGGGGTCTCGTCGGTCGGTAGAACAAGTTGGAGGTTATCGAGACAAAGCTTTAGAGGCTTGTGCAGCATGGCCTCGATGGGTTGTGGGTCTTCCATACCTTCTTCCATTGTCGGGTTGCCCCGTTGGGGGAAAGAACGCCACCGATGTGGGAATACTTTGGCCCAATGGATCACAACCGCGCGTCGCCGGAGGAGTTGCCAAAGGATGAAGTCTAGAGTTGTCTTGATCGGGTACTACAGTTGAGGGATAAAGACTCCCTCAAAGGGATGCCCGGTCCCCTTCATGCCACGAATCTATCCAATTTGGTATGCCCCACCTTTTTTGTGACCTTTTTCTTCTTGTTTTGATGTTTTGATTGATTTTGAGTTGCCCATTTTGAAGGGACTCGTGGGCTATAAATCCTGGACGCATCTTTCAAGAGGGCTAGAAGGTGCAGCTCAGCAAGCTGCCCAGAGGGAGGTGATGCTTGCCAAGAAGAAAAAGAAAGCCAAAAAGGCCCAGAGGAGGTTTGATAAGGAGAAGGAGATCAACCGATGGGTCCAGGGCGGGGGGGGGGGGGGGGGGGGGGTGAGAGCCAGAGTGATGTGGAGGTGGAGCTCGAGTCGGAGGAGCCCATAAAGATGGGTGATGACACAAGTGCCTCGAAGGATGAAGGAGTCAGGGGCGCTATTGTGACCTCGGTGGAGCACCGTGAGCCCATGGCTGCGTCTATCGGCGGTGAGCGTGATGTGGAGACGTGCGGCGATGTTCCTAGGTCGAGGAAGTGCATTGTGAGCAAAGACATCGCCCTTGAACGAGAGGTGAAGCGAGCGCGGTCTCCGCGCCCTTTGAAGGTGTCGTTGGCTTTGTGCCCCCCTGCTCCGAGTGTGGCGGAGCACGCCGATCGGTCGAGGGGACATGATTGTTTCTCTGCATCTTTAAGGTCGGTTGCCCTGCTAGTTGCTCTAGTGGTTTTGCCATGAGCTGGCGGTCATGGCCGATCAGGGACCGGTCGGGTCGGCCCCTCCCTCGACCGATGCGAGGGGGCATGGGTCATGACCCGCGAGTGATCCTCGTCCAGTTGGCTCATCATCAGCTAGTTGGGGCTTCAGGGCTTTGTCGCTTTCATCTAGGTATGCATTCATGCTCCTTTTTGTTCTCATAGTTGAGTTTTTGAGTGTGACTAACCTGCTCTTGTTTGACAGCGGCCAGGGGCTAGCGGGACTAGGAATCTCCCCACCTCCCGTACGAAATGAGTAGAGACCCAGCCTATAGTGGGTCACAACGAGCGGCGGGGGAAGTAGGTTGGCGGCGGTGTGACCTTCCCTACTAGGGGTTGCATCTTCCTGGCTGGTCACGAGAACGACGACAATGACGATGGCTATGATGGTCGCGATCCTATGGTGATGGCAGAGGTTGGGTCAGAGGTGACTCTCACGATCCCTCCCCCAATAGTTGTGGATGAGGAGAGGAGGGAAACTGGGCTCCCTGCCTTGCCCAGTGGAGGAATGCACGGTTCACCCGCCTGGTCAAAGCTAGAGGGGTTGGGAGGAACCGCGGCCAGGCCGAAGGTAGTGCATCCACCGGTGAGCCGTGGAGTCCTAGCGGTGGACATCCTCTTCTCCGACGAGGAAGACACTAGGGTGGAGCCATTGGCCATCCCACCATCCTAGGAGCTAGTGATGATCCGGTCATCGCATGATACTATGATGGCTGGATCTTCCAGCGGGTCAAGGGTGACCCATGAGCTAGTGTGGCCTTGCCCCAGCGAGATGGGAAAGACCCGGTTTGTCCTTCATGACAAGGAAGAGGTGAAGCTCTGGCACCTGCTCGGGGAGAGAGGACTATCGATGGAGTCCGATCTTGCCCTTACCAAGTCAAGGCTCATGAAGGCCTTAGAGAGGGTTGAGCTCATCCATCAGGCCATGTCAGTCGACCTACCATGCATTACAGAGGTAAGTTCTCTTTTTTGTTTTGTTTTGTCCTTGACTCCTTGGCCTTTCAATGGCTGTCTCAGCATGCCTGCTTCTTGCCTCATAGGATCTGGAGATGATGTTGATCCATAAGTCCTAATTTCTTTAGGAGGAGCATGGTTGGATGGAGCAGGAAGCAATGGTGTCATGGCGGGTTGATGAGCTCAGGCACTAGCTAGAGTCCACCCACCATGAGTCCCAAGACCAGGTGACTGAGGTGATGGGAGCACAGGCGGTGGAGCTATGTGTGGTCGAGCGGGTGATTGCTGCCGAGCGAGAACTTGACACGGTGAAGGTCCACTTGGCGGAGACCGAGGCAGTGCTTGAAAAGTCCTTGGAGGCTCTGGATGCGGAGTGGAAGGCCTGGTCAGACACTAAACAAGAAGTGGTTGCGCTCTAGGGGTAGATGCTTGGGGTAGAGGAGTCGAACGCTCGACTGCTCGAGAGGGTGACCCGACAAGAGGAAGGGCTCTCCATTCTCAAAAGCATCCGCCTTGGTATGTATCTGTTCCACCCTCGGTTGATGCCTTGATTTTTTCCTTTCCTTTGCTTCTAAATTTGTTGTCTTTTTGTAGAACTAGGTGGAAAGATCGGGTCTCTAGAGCAAGAGCTAGAGACGGTCAAAGCGGCGGTCGGTCAGGGCATGGAAGTGCTAGCCCAGTCCCTTAAGGAGCAACGCGCTCTCGAGGGGGAGCTCGACCAAATTCACAACATCACATAGGTGGTCATCTCCGAGGTGTTTGGGTCAGGACCAAGCACCAGTACGCCCATCATCCAGCTAGCTGAGGTCCCGAATGAAGTTCAGGCACTCATCTCTAATGGCATGTTCTACAGAACGATGGGGGTGCTGACCTTGGTGGCGACCCATCACCCTGATCTAGACTTCACGGCCATCTACAGAGGATACACCAATGGGTGGAGCGCAGACGAAATCCATGTGTTGGGGGAGAGTTTGGTGCCACATGCATAGATGGTTGTCGAGCAGGTCACCGCACAGTGGGTGATGGAGGCTCACCGTTCGTCCGTGGTTGAAGACGTGCACCGGGAAGATGTCATCCAACCTATGGAGGGAGTGGAGACTAGGTCAAAGGCGAGCATCGTCTTGCCCCCAACAGAGACGAACATCATCCCGACCGGAAGCGAGCCACCTTCATCCTTGTCGATCGTACCATCAGTCGATGCCACCGGGAGGCCATAATAGAGTTTAGAGTAGAAATAGTCAGTTCATGTAAAAGATGAGTTTGTGGGGGAGCCCTCGTGTGAACAGCTTTATATTCATGAATATTCTAAGTTTGTTTTGTGATGAAATCACTCATGAGGGAAAGCTTGTCCCATCCGCCCTTGTTTTTACCCTAGCGTAGCTTTGTTTTTTGTCCTTTCTTTTTTGCACCTGCCCATTGACCCATAGGCTGCAACCTTAAGAACCCAGGCATGGCCCACAAGGCTCAACTGCTCATAACTGTAGGTCATGGCGGGGTGTGATTGGTCAGGAGGTTAAAACGCAAGTTATGTAGGGTAATCAAAGGAACGGAATGCCCTGTCATTTGGGCGACGCCCTTTCATTTGGGAAAAAGTATTACTATATGATAGTAAAAGAGGAGGGTGGTATCACACCCCCATGGAGCCCCGAGCGACCTAGGCCTAGAGTGCTCGGGCTGGGGTGCTGTAGGAGCAAATGTTGAATGGAAAGAGAACAGTAAGACCGAGTTTTAAGGGAAGAAACGACATAACTGTTCGATGTTCCATGTGTTGGTGAGAATGTTGCCATTGTCATCCTTCAGTCGGTAGTGTAACACCCAAAAATTTTTACTACAAATTAGCAATTAATTCTTAGCATTTATTAAACTTTCTAGGTTTTTTAACTTAGGCCAAATAATTAAACATTGGTTAATAAAAATAACTATAAGGTTTAGAAACATGTTTGTTGCATTCATGCCGAAGCATATTGTTTTTGGTTAGGTGTAGGGCTAGATGATTTGAAGTTGAATTCAAATTCCATTTGAATTTGGCTTAGAATTGAAAAATAGATTTGGAAAAGAATTTGATTTTGAAAAATTTACCTTTCTGCATTTTTAGCCCAGCTCTAGATCTGGCCCGACCCTCTTCTTCCTTTCCCTTCCCAGATTTGGCCCGCTAGCGGCCCAATAGCCCTCCCTTTCCCTCCTTTCTTTTTCTCCTACGCCGGCCCGCTCCACGTGCCTCCATCTTTCTCCCGCGCACGCACCACATCGCACCGCGTGGCCTGCTTCGACACCATGTGGCCTAGCTCGGCCTGCTCCGCTCGGCCTGCCTCACACGCCCACACCTAAAGCACCATGCTCGTCCACTCTCTCCTTCTCACTGCACACTGGCCCCACGTGTCAGCGCCTTTCCTTTCTTCTTCGCCAGCGTTTTCCTTTCTCTTCACCGGCGTACCTTCCTTCTTTGGCACGCGCCGATGGCGTGGCCATGCAGGGCAAGCGGCCACCGTCGCCCACACATGGCAGGAGACCAATCCCGCCTGCTCCCCTTCCTTTTCTGTGCACCGCCCGACCTATATAGCTCCACGCTGAGCCCTTCCCTCTCCCATCCTCTGCTCTCGCTTTCCAGTCATCGCCGTCGCAATCCATCCTCACTCGCGCCTCAATCGCTGTCGACGTCACCACTCGGAGCTCCACCGTAATCCCCTGCGCCCGTAGGTACCATCAATTTGAGGTTTTGGTCACAGTTTGATCAGCTTCATCCTCACCCGTGCCATCATCATCTTTCCAGTCGCTATCGCCGCCGTCGACCCTACTTTTGAAGCCTGCCCCGAACACCGAGCTTGCTTCCTACTGATTCGTGGTGAGATCCCGATCCTCCCTGTGCTTCTCGTTCATCTTTTGGCCCACTGGAATGCCATATCGGTGACCTCTAGACCAGCTGGCCATGGTGCCACCATGGGCTCAGCACCCTGCCGTGTTTCCTTGCCTCGATTTACATTCCACTGTGTTCGCAAGGTTCCGTAGGTCCTCCTCGTGCATTTTGTTTCGATTGGGGAAGTCCAGAGCGCCATTCCGGCGATCGCTGCCATGACTGCCTCACCATCGGCCATGGCTTGCTCGCTGGCGGTGCTATGCAGCGGCGTAGGTCTCACCTGCGCCTCCTGTGCCATTAGATCGGCACTGGACGGCCTAGATCCAACCATACCGGTTGGATCATAACCGGTCCACCATGGACCCATAAACCCAGCCATAGTGCCGCGTCAGCAGGTCCACCAAGCCATGTGGTGCACTGAGCGAACCCCATCTCGCCACGTGTCGTCCAGTCAGCGCTGCGGTCAACATTCAGTCAAGCCGCGTACAATTTTGCAGAAAAGCCCTTCTGTTTTCATAGAATCAACCCGCAGTCCAGATTAATTCAAAATAATTGCATATCAGTCCTATTTTTATTCATTTAGGCCCCTGTATTTTCTAGAATTAGTACCCGCGGTCCTATAACCGTGTATATTCATATTTTTAATTCTTTTAATTCAAAATTAGTTCAGTTTATTTACAGGAATGCCATTACACCTTATTTCATGCATAACTTTCACGTTTTAAGTCTGATTTGAGTGATTCTTTCGCTTATGTGTTCGTAGCAATACGTAGAATAGATTTACAAGCTTTTCAACTTATGTTTTTACTATTTGGTGTACTGTTCTAATAGAAGTCTATCTTGTATGTATGTAATGATTGGAATGATGCGTGATTGGTGATTTGGAACACGATTTGAGAGTGAGCCATTTGAGGTGACTGAGGACCCATAGCAGGATCAGCATTACTTCCAGGACAACTTTGAATAAGGCAAGTGTACCAAAGGCCCCTTGTACCTATGAACAATTACTATTCATATTCATGCATGTGTTTAATTTGATATACCCTTAAGTACTTTGTCTAGATGAATTCTTGTACCACAAATCCTTGTTATCTAGGGTTTGGGTATGCATTTTGGATAGATGCTGCAGTGCTAAACATAGAATAATAGTTAAAATGACTAAAGGCATTATGCAATATGATAACATGAAGCTTTTTAGTAACAGATAGGGGGCTAGAGTACGGGGTTGAGTACTCTAGTGCCTCTCCATAAGGACTTAATCCTAAAGCGGCAACCCAGGAGGTTCCATACAACCCCGAGTGTCATATGGCTCTAACTTTAACCTGTTAACTAGATTGTACTAGCTTGTCTGTAGCTTCCAGTAAGGGTAAGAGGGTATCTTTTCTTTTTCTGCTAGGATGTGTGTACCGTGCTACGATGCCCACGTGTGCCACTCCTTAGTAGCTATGACTTGTTCGTGCAACTAGCTAAGGGTTTCATAGTGAAACCCTGCCACACTTCCTAGGTAGAGGTGTAGTGGGCCTTGCAAACCCTGGCATTGGGAATCATGGCTCGGTGGGTAAAGATGTATAATTTCTGCATAAATATTTGACCTATTATAACAGCCGTGCTCACAGATACGAGCGGTCTAGATCCTTCAAGATTAGTGGTTACTGTGGGTGGTGGATGGTTGGGAATTGAGCTAAACATGACTATACTTTAATATCACTTGGGAATTGGGATTGTTCATTAAAGTAGTGATTCAAGATGCTAAAATTTGATCAACTAAAATTATGAACCGTAGTCAAACAGTGTCAAGCCTTTTGAGCCTCATAGATCCCTTTGATATATGTGCTAAGCATGGTGAGCTTACACTTGCTTTACATCCAATGAAAATCCCAGATGGGTGATAGATAATGGATATGAAGAGTTCCTAGAGGATGTCCAGGACTACTAGGGAGATGTTCACCAGTTGGAGTCCCTGTGGCTATTTGGGCTAGTTATTCCGCTGTGATTGTAATAATATTGCCATTGAGCAAACTTTGTATTAACTTTATGATGAGATATGCGATGTAATAAATACTTTACTTTGATACTATTGCAATTTGTGATATATGTGTGTGTTTGGACATCCTAGGCGCACATATATGAGTACTTGGTTTTGCTATACAAAATTGGGTGCGACAAATTGGTATCGGAGCTATAACTGACTGTAGGACAATCAACCTAGTTAGAAATGGACGTTTCTAGGATCACATTATCTTTATTTTACTACCTTTAATTTGCTATAAAATTTTTGCTTATATTCTGTTCTTTATCTGTTGCCAAAAATTACTTTATTCTAATACTCAACCCTTTCATTCTTATAGATGGCCTGCACCAAGCAGACCCCACGCAAGAGGACCATCGTGATGCCCACCAGAGGACCAGGTTCACATTGGGCAAGCATGTCCCGGCACATCTAGTGGAAGTTCTGAGGAACCTGGAAGAGGAACCGCCTGTGGAGGTGCCCATGGGGGAACCTCTGGAGGACGTGCTAGAAGAACCAATGGATGAAGAAATAGAAGAGGGGCCCATGTTTGAGGAGCCCATTGAGATAGAGGAATTTGGGGAGGATCCTATGGAGGAGAATGGACAAGGTGGCCAGGAGGGAGCTGGTGATCCTGATGATGGAGATGACTTAGATGATTCTGATTTGGATGGAGGTGATGATGGCGGACATTGTAATGGTGGTGATGATGGAGGAGACGGTGGAAATGGAGGTGATGATAGTGATGATGATCATAATGCATTGTTGGCTTAGGGGTGGACCGTGGAGATCCACTATGACTTGGAGGGTGATGCCTACTACCACCCCAAGCTTCTCGCACTTGTACATCGCTACCATGCCAGAGGCATAGTTCAGTACAGGACGGAGCATTAGACCCACCCTGACTACACCGGCTTCTAGGAGATAGAAGTGTACATCCGTGAGGGGACTCGGGTGCGCTACATCCACCATGCCATCATTGCATGGCTCACACGTGCGGCCATCATCAAGGATGCAGCTCGATAGGCATTGGTCGTCAACCACGACCGCCACTTCAACGACATCGCCTGGGAGGACGACCGATATCTTCCTCGCTATCGGAGCGGTCAGTCTACATGCAACATCATTGCACCACTTGGAGAGGCGAACCTAAGGCTAAGGCCTACCTTGTTGTGCTTGGCTAAGACCAACACTAACTTGGATCAGGCCTATCTACTTGGCTGAGACCACTTGGAGAGCTCGATGTCATAGGGAAGGCCTATCTGTAGCTTGCCCGTGAGAACGCTACACTAAAGCAACAGCAAGGAGGTCTAGATGTGGAAGCGCTAGGTGTACCTACTCAGTCACCCCAAGGAATAGAGGAGAGTTTGGAGACCCCAACACCAGCACCAATGTCGACCCATACCCATAGGAGGAAGTCTTAAAAATATGTAATAAACACGCATAGATGCGCGAGAGAGTGTTTAGTTTCTTTCTTTTAATGGTTGAATAAGTGTTATTTGCATGGTTGAATGTTTATCATTATGAACAATGCTTGATTTGGATCTTTGATATGATTGTGATGACTTATGGGCATGTCCACGGTCATTTAGTTAAGGTTAAGGTTTAAGGATATTATGAATAAATAGTTGGGTTTCATTTTATCATGCTGTCTATTCTGTATCATTCTGAGCAGTCCATCTTTATCAGTTTGTATCTCATGTTCTAGTTGTCATGAAAATTTTATGGAGATAAGTAGACTTCAATATCTTTCTTTTGGCTCTAGAATAACCTCAATACCTATTATAAATTGTGAGATACAACTGTTGTAAGTTGAGGTTTCTGTGCTGTCAGAATTCTAGAACAGTACTGCTTGTCGTCTATATTTGACTAAGTAAATGTTAGAATCTGAAAAAGTGTTCTAAATGAAAGTTGTAGAGAATTTCCTAAGCTTTCCAGAAGGTAAAATACGCAATCAGATGATAAACAAAGAGTGAGATATGCTCGTTTTACTGCACTGCTATTGCCCAACTCACCAGAAAAGTTTAGAACAATTATCTTCTTGTATACCCTATATATATCTCTTGTCTTGATCTTATGACACCTACTCTTGTTATACCATTATATTTTAAGGGTTATATGCTTGGACATGTGAGACTTATATAATGCATCTACAGATGGTGAACACCAGGAGGAACAACCAGAGAGGCGAGGACCTGCCACCACCTCCTCCAGTCACTATGGAGTAGCTTATGATGATGCAGACACAGTTGCTTTAGCAAATGGCCCAGAATATGCAGAATGTGGGGCATGGGAATGGGAATGCACCCCCTCATGTCAGAGATAAGAGGGGAGAGTTCCTAAAAGGACACCCACCTGTATTCAAGCACTCTAGAGGCCCACTCCAGGCTGACAACTGGCTACGTGCCATTGAGAGGCAACTAGAGATTGCCCAATGTGATGATAAAGAGAAGGTTCTATATGCTTCTAAATAGTTGCAAGGAGCTGCACTAGATTGGTGGGACTCATTCCGCTTCGGCCGTACCAAAGCTAATCCCATCACTTGGGCTGAGTTCCACAGTACCTTTCGCTCTCACCACGTGCCAACGGGACTGATGAAGCTAAAGAAGGAGTTCTTGGCTCTCAAGTAGGGGAGCATGACTGTTGCTAAATATCATGACAAGTTCATACAATTGTCATGGTATGCATCAACTGAGGTAGATGAGGATGAGAAGAGGCAGGAGTTGTTTATGGAGGGCCTAAATGATGGTCTCCAGTACCAGTTGCTGTCTCATACTTTTGCTAGCTTCTAGCAACTGGTGGATAAGGCTTTGGTGATCGAGAACAAGCGCCGCCAGATGGAGGAAAAAAAGAGGAAGTTTCAAGGACAATAATACGGGAGCAACTCTCGTTTCTATGCCAACCCTCAACAAGCTCAACCTTAGCAGCACTATCAAGGTCAGCCAGGTCCAGTCAACCGCAACCAGCAACCCCAGTGTGCACAGTAGCAGCAGTAGCAGTACAAAGCATCAGCTCAACGCCAGCAGTAGTCCAACAATGTACCTATGAGGAATAATGCCCCCAATTGATGAGGACAGGCCCGATCTTCCGAGAGGTAACCGGTAAGTTCGATTTGTGGAGATCTCAACGTTGGCGATCCAGCTTCAAATCAGACACGATTCAAACCCTGCAACCATTACACCACTGCTCCATTGGTTATCAACCAAGCACAACTTGATTGACCTCGCCAAGAAGGCTTTTCCTACAAGCGAATCGAAGAGCACAAGCAAGAAGGTAAAACACACAATCTGAAATTGCAAATATGAATGACACGAATATCAATAGAGGGTTCAAGAACTCGGTTCCAAAGGACTAATAGACACAGTGGAGGAGATCAAGAACAGGGGCCCTAGATCACTGTAAAAGGATTTATCACCACAGTTACAATGAACGATTTAGTTTCTCGATGGAAAACTAAACTCTAAACAAAACCCAATTGTGTAGCAGCGGTGGCGGCTGTGTTTATAGTCTAAGACTCGACCTAGGGTTGGGGACAGCCAGGGGTTGGGCACCCACAACTTGGGCTTAAGGCCCAACACGATACATGGCCAAGTTGGCCCAAATAGGTGATGCAGCACCTTGCCGTGGTCACACAGAATGATCCATGGACCTTCTGGAGCTGGGACCAGATCCAAAATGACGGCGTCGTCGTCCCCTTTCCAACACATCCAAGAACGGCCCATTTCGATGTCGTATGAGAAAGTTATGACCAAAACAGTGACGACATGTTTGCTGAATCCGAGGGCGACGTGGCAGCTGAGTTGGGGACAGATTGCAACTTGGGGAAGACCATGGTGTCGGTGTGTCCAGCATGACGATGTCCTCATCATCCTCCCCTTCTCGAATTGGAGTCATCCTTGACTCCATCTTGGCGATGTCCTCATCATCCCCTCCTAGAATTAGAGTCGTCCGCGACTCCATCCCATCATCAGCGAACTCCTGCAAAAGGTTAGTGACAGCAGGTAATGCACCAGACATAAAAGGTTGACAAAACATAGGATAACATGGTGCATCAGGATGATCACATAACTCAACAGTAGCAGAAGTTGTAGCAAGAAAAGCACCTCCTTTTAACTTAATCCCATTATTATTTTTAGCAATGTCTGTTGGAGGTTTATTTTTAATCGCATTAGCATGTTTAATAATATCCGTAGGAGACAAAGGCAGCAATGTAATTTTCTTGTCCTTATGTATGATAGTGTATGTATTAGTTCTACCATGGTGTAAAGCATCATTATCAAATTCCCATGGGCGACCTAACAAAATGGAACAAGCTTGCATAGGGACAACATCAAAATCAACAGTATCATGATAAGAGCCTGTGAAAAAACTAATGCGTGCTGATTTAGTTACCTTAGTCTTACCACTATTATTGAACCATTGAAGTTTATATGGATACGAATGTTGTCATGTGGTCAAGCCAAGCTTGTCAACCAAATCTGAACTCACCAAGTTGTTGCAACTCCTGCTATCAATGATAGTGAGAACATGACAACTCTGCACAATGAGATACATGTGGAACAAATTATGGCATTGGATCTTCATCTCTTCTTCATGTCCCACACGTGTACTCAACACACGCTGCACAAGAAGGCTAGGGTAGTCCACGGCAGCAGCCACGGAGTCAATGGTGATGGCCTCCTTGTCTTGATCGCCCTCAGTGGGATCTGCATCAAAGTTAGCAGCAAGGGCTAAATCATCTTCAATGTCACTAGCACTTACATATCCATCCTCGGTAGCAATGAAAGTGCGACGACTGGTGCACTCCTTCATGACATGTCCCATGCCTTTGCATCTGTGGCAAATGATTTTAGAGCTGGATGAGGAGCTAGTAGAAGCACTCGGAGTGGCACCTTTCTTCAGCTGTGGAAACTGCACATTAGACAATTTACTTACCCCGGAAGAAAATGGAGGTGTAGATGGCTGTGGTGCAACAGGAAGCTTGGGCGTCTCCGGCTCGGAACGCTACTGAAAATTCCTCCCATTGGTAGACCTAAAAGGCTGGTGTTGTTTGCGTCCCTGTACTTCTCGTTCTTCCTTAATAGCAAGATGATACAATTGGGAAAAATTGTGCCATTCTTTGTAATCAAGTATGTTATGTATATCATGGTTTAAACCACCAAAAAATCTAGCACTAGCATCATTATCATCTTCATTTATACCACAACGTGCTAAACCAATAAGCAATTCTTGATAGTATGCTTCTACTCCTTTATCACCTTGTTTTAAAGTTTGTAGTTTCAATCGTAAATCACGTTGGTAATAAGGAGGAACAAAACGAGATTTCATACGTTGCTTTAAAACATTCCAAGTTTGAGGCACAGCAGCAGCATTATTGGCATTGAAAAGATCACTCCACCAGAACAAAGCAAAATTAGTAAACTCACTAGTAGCAAGTCTAACTCTATGCTCAGCAGGAACATTATGAGAATCAAAATTTTGTTGAATAGCAAGCTCCCAATCTAAATATGCCTCTGGATCAACATTACCAGCAAAAGGAGGTAGACTAAATTTAATTTTAGCAAAAGGATCATTATTACCATGATTATTACCTTCCATATCATGACGATTGAAGTTGAGGCGGCGACGGGCACCACCGTCAGCATACACATCTTCATCACCAAAAGCATCCGCATCTTCATCATCAGCACGATAAGGTGGAGGGCGTTGCTCAAGCTGTTCAATGCGGGTGACCAGATTGTTCACGTTGCGCGTCAGCTCGGTCATAAGATTGCGTTGTTCGGTCATGAACGTTGTAAGCTCACCCTTGGACACACACTCATTGAAGTCCATCGGATTTCCTGCCATGGTTAGAAGATAGAAAAAGACAACACCAAAGTATTATCCCTATCAACTAAAAGGAAACAAGTGGTGGTGGTGATGGTGGTGAAAGTGGAATGTAAAATCACAAGCAGCTTACCACCGTCTTGCCTGTATTCTTACCAACGCCAAACAGGAGCAAAACCAAAGTGGTGAAGCAATCTGTTGTCGAGCGTGGATAACAGTTGTAAGATGAACCTGTGCTGACAGAAGAATATGTGGAGCTATGGGTAGGCACACAATATGACAGCAAGGATTAGCAATTAACGAGTGCAGATTAACGATTGTTCAATCCGGATCCAAAGTACAAATCACAGGTGCTGGCTAAGACGTGTCGAGACATAGCGCAACAAGGTGAAAAGAAAGGATGATCGAAAGAACTCACAGAACAAGCAAATAGCCCGGATTTCTCCTTTTTTCCGGGATTTTCCAAAAGGCACTAGTAGGAAACAAACTTTTTTTTTATTTTTTCACTATTTTTATATACTTTTCTTTGAACAAGGATCACAAAAGATGCAACCACAAAAATTGGCACCTACAACTGAGGTGGGATGTGGTCTACTAAAATTTAGGACGTTCTCTGAAATGCGTGCAAAAACTTTGACAATTTTTTTTCTTTATTTTCCCAAATTTTTTTGGCAATTCTGATGAAACCAAATAGGGCAAAGCCAAGTTTGGGTCGGCTCCAAATGGTGTCAAGAAGCTGCTAAAAAATTTCAGATTTTTCGGATAAATGAGCAAAAAGTTATGCCTGTTTTACCGAAGGTATCTCAAGGTATGTTTTCCGGGAGGCACAACACGGCGGCGGCAGTTAGAGCAAAGCGTCCCTAAACTCTAACACCGATCATAGGATCGTCACTGTGACTAACAGCAGTAGGTATTCGCTTGATAATGTAAGGAGGGCTGCGATGCAGGCAAAATAAGAGCGGCTGGCAACCTATCTAGGGTTTGCGCGGCGGCGAGAAGTTACACAAGGCGGCTAGCGGGGCAAGTCGAGTAATGTGGTGGCTTCGACTTGTTGTTTGGGAATGGTGGATGGGATAGCGGCGGAAAACAAAAATCACAGCAACGAGCAATTGAACTACGACCACGAACACAATCCTAAACCAGCAACAAGACTCGACCACGGACACAAACTCAACAACACGAATCTGAAACGAAATTGCAAAGGCACAAAGGGCGATAGGACAGCGGAAATTGAAATATTTTTGGGCTTTTTGTGGACTCTAGGTAATGAACAAATATGAATATAAGGCAAACGAGATTATACCTCGTGGTAAACCTGAAATATCTGATACCAATTGATGAGGACAGGCCCGATCTTCCAAGAGGTAACCGGTAAGTTCGATTTGTGGAGATCTCGACGTTGGCTATCTGGCTTCAAATCAGACATGATTCGAACCCTGCAACCGTTACACCACTGCTCCGTTGGTTATCAACCAAGCACAACTTGATTGACCTCGCCAAGAAGGCTTTTCCTACAAGTGAATCAAAGAGCACAAGCAAGAAGGTAAAACACGCAATCTGAAATTGCAAATATGAATGACGCGAATATCAATAGAGGGTTCAAGAACTCGGTTCCAAAGGACTAATCGACACAGTGGAGGAGATCAAGAATGGGAGCCCTGGATCACTGTAAAAGGATTTGTCACCACAGTTACAATGAACGATTCAGTTTCTCGATGGAAAACTAAACTCTAAACAAAACCCAATTGTGTAGCAGCGGCGGCGGCTGTGTTTATAGTCTAAGACTCGACCTAGGGTTGGGGATGGCTAGGGGTTGGGCGCCCACAACTTGGGCTTAAGGCCCAACACGATACATGGCCAAGTTGGCCCAAATAGGTGATGCAGCACCTTGCCGTGGTCACACAGAATGATCCACGGACCTTCTGGAGCTGGGACCAGATCCAAAACGACGGCGTCATCGTCCCCTTTCCAATGCATCCAAGAACGGCCCATTTCGATGTCGTATGAGAAAGTTATGACTGAAACCGTGACGACATGTTTGCTGAATCCGAGGGCGACGTGGCAGCTAAGTTGGGGATGAATTGCAACTTGGGGAAGACCATGGTGTTGGTGTGTCCAGCATGGTGATGTCCTCATCACCAATGCTCCATAGAAGAATGGCGCATCAAAAGCACCAAATGTAGTTAATGATAATAAATGCTTCAATTGTGGAGAGCTGAGACATTACTCCAACAGATGCCCCAAGAGGACGGCTAACATGCAACAGAATTATGTTCGGGGGAAGGTGAATCATGTGACTGCTGAAACAGCTCAGGAGGCACCGGATGTGGTGATCGGTACGTTTCCGGTCAACTCAAACTCAGCTATAGTACTTTTTGATTCTGGTGCTTCGCATTCCTTCATAGCATATACATTCATAAAGAAGCATGGTATTACAGTATGTGTTATGAAGAAACACATGTTAGTAAGCTCACCTAGAGGGGAAATGAAAGCAAAGTGGATATGCTTAGCTGCTAGTCTTAACATAAGGGGGGTAGAATTTCAGGCAAACCTTGTAGTCATAGACTCATCTAGTATTGATGTCATCTTGGGTATGGATTGGTTAAGATTGTAGAAGGCAGTTATTAATTGTGGCAATAGTTCCATGAATCTTACCACTCCATCCGGAGGGAAAGTTGAGTATGTGGCAACACAGTCAGCTACAGAAATTTGCCGGGTTAATCAGTTGGAGGGCACAACCTTAGAGGATATAAGGATAGTAAACGAGTACCTAGATGTCTTCCCTAAGGAATTACCAGGTATGCCACCTGAATGAGACATCAAGTTTATAATTGAATTTTTACCTAGAACTGCACCCATAGCTAAGAGGCCCTATAGGATGGGAGTGAATGAATTAGTAGAACTTAAGAAACAATTAAGGGAATTGTTAGATAAGGGTTATGTTCAACCTAGTTCTTCACCTTAGGGTGCATCAGTACTATTTGTAGAGAAGAAAGATGGTACACAGAGAATGTGCATAGATTATAGGTCACTTAATGAGGTCACAATTAAGAACAAGTACCCACTACCTATAATCGATGACCTGTTTGACCAATTGAAAGGGGCTTGTGTGTTTTCCAAGATCAACCTTCAATCTGGATACCATCAGTTGATGATAAGACGTACTGACATCCCCAAAACTACTTTTGTGACCCGATATGGACTATATGAGTTCATAGTCATGTCCTTTGGTCTGACAAATGCACTTGCTTACTTCATGTATCTAATGAACAAAGTGTTCATGGAGTACCTTGACAAGTTTGTTGTTGTGTTCATTGATGACATATTAGTGTACTATAAGAATGAAGAAGAACATGAAGAACATTTGAGGTTTGTGTTGCAATAGGTTAGAGAACATCAGCTTTATGCTAAGTTTAGCAAATGTGAGTTCTGGCTAAAAGAAGTATATTTTCTTAGTCACATAATCTCTAATGGAGGAGTAACAATAGATCCCAAGAAGGTTAGAGATGTGTTGAGTTGGAAGCCACCTAAGGATGTTAGTGAGATTTAGAGTTTTCTAGGTATGGCTAGGTACTATAGGAGATTCATTGAGGGATTCTTTAAATTAGCCAAGCCCATGACTACTTTGTTAGAGAAGAATGTTAAATTTGTATGGACTAAGCAATATCAGGACAGTTTTGAGGAGTTGAAGAAGAGACTGACTTCTACCCCAGTGCTCATCTTACCTAATCTCACCAAAAGCTTCTCTATCTATTGTGATGCCTCACGACATGGTCTAGGCTGTGTTCTTATGCAAGAGGGTAGAGTTGTTGCCTATGCATCTAGACAGCTGAGAAAACATGAGTTAAATTATCTAACTCATGATCTAGAGTTAGCAGCTATGGTACATGCTCTCAAGATTTGGAGGCATTATCTGATAGGTCATAGATTGTGAGATTTATATGGATCATAAGAGTTTGAGGTATATATTCATATAGTCAGATCTAAATTTGAGGCATCGTAGATGGCTAGAGTTAATCAAGGATTATGATTTGGATATACACTCACCCGAAAAAGGCTAATGTTGTAGCAGACGCCTTGAGTAGGAGGAGTTATGTGAACATGTCCTATACAACTCAACTACCTACAGAGTTGTGTGAGGAGTTCAAATACCTGAATTTGGGTATTGCGGCTAACACCATGGAGTTAGAGGTAGAACCTACTCTGGAACAAGAGATTCATAAGGGACAGCTGAATGATGAAAGGATCAAGGATATTACTGAACGTATAGTAATTGGTAAAGCCCTAGGATTCCACATGGATGATCAAGGGACAGTATGGTTTGGCAAAAGGATTTGTGTGCCAGAAGTGAAATCTATTAGGGAGGCTATTTTGAGGGAAGCTCATGACTCAGCCTATTCCATACACCCTGGGAGTACTAAAATGTATCTTGATCTTGAAGAGAGATACTGGTGGTATGGACTAAAGAGAGATGTAGCTGAACATGTGGCTATATGTGATACATGTCAAAGAGTAAAGGCAGAGCATCAGAGGCCAGCAGTTTTGCTACAGCCTATGAAGATACCCGAGTGGAAATGGGAAGAAGTTGGAATGGACTTCATAGTTGGATTACCCTATACACAGATATGATTTGACTCTATCTGGGTAATTGTAGACTATCTAACAAAAGTGGCATATTTCATTCCGGTCAAGATAACTTATTTGGGTGCAAAGTTGGCAGAGTTATACATGGAAAGGATTGTATGTTTACATGGAGTACCAAAGAAGATTGTTTCAGATAGGGGTACACAGTTCACATCACATTTTTGGTAGAAATTGCATGAGTCAATGGATACGTAGTTGAACTTTAGCTTAGCTTACCATCCATAGACAGATGGGCAGACCAAGAGAACAAATCAGATCTTAGAGGATATGCTAAGGGCTTGTGCTCTATAGTATGGGACAAGTTGGGATAAGAGTTTGCCCTATGCTGAATTCTCCTATAATAATAACTACCAAAAGAGTCTTAAGATGGCACCGTTTGAGGCATTGTATGGCAAAAAGTGCAGAACCCCATTGTTTTGGAATCAAATGGGGGAAAGTCAAGTCTTTGGACTAGATGTTTTGCAACTAGCAGAAAAACAAGTACAAACAATAAGGCAAACCTTGAAGGTTGCACAGTCTCGACAGAAACGCTATGCGGACACGAGAAGAAGAGATTTGGTGTTTGAAATCGGTGACTTTGTTTATCTCAAAGTTTCACCTATGAAAGGAGTTAAGAGATTTCATACCAAGGGAAAGTTGTCACCTAGGTATGTGGGACCATTCAAGATCATCAATAGGAGAGGAGAAGTTGCTTACCAGCTTGAATTACCGGAGCAGTTTTTAGGTGTTCATGATGTCTTCCATGTGTCACAACTTAAGAAATGTTTGAGAGTACCTGAGGAACAACTACCCTTGGAAGAACTAGATATCCGAGGGGATCTATCATACAAAGAATATCCTATGAGAATCTTGGAAACAATAGAGAGAATCACAAGGAGCAAGATAATAAGAATGTGCAAGGTTCAGTGGAACAGACACTCTGGATGAGGCA
This sequence comes from Miscanthus floridulus, assembly GCF_019320115.1. Classification (NCBI taxonomy): domain Eukaryota; kingdom Viridiplantae; phylum Streptophyta; class Magnoliopsida; order Poales; family Poaceae; genus Miscanthus; species Miscanthus floridulus. Next base: position 113,582,590 of record NC_089581.1, on the reverse strand, counting down.
ACTTGGGAAAGGGAGGAAGATCTTAGAACTGACTATCCCAATCTCTTTGAACCATCCGAATCTCAAGGATGAGATTCATCTTAAGGGGGTAGGTTTGTAACACCCAAAAATTTTTACTACAAATTAGCAATTAATTCTTAGCATTTATTAAACTTTCTAGGTATTTTAACTTAGGCCAAATAATTAAATTAATAAAAATAACTATAAGGTTTAGAAACATGTTTGTTGCATTCATGTTGAAGCATATTATTTTTGGTTGAGTGTAGGGCTAGATGATTTGAAGTTGAATTCAAATTCCATTTGAATTTGGCTTAGAATTGAAAAATAGATTTGGAAAATAATTTGATTTTGAAAAATTTACCTTTCTTCATTTTTAGCCCAGCTCTAGATCTGGTCCGGCCCTCTTCTTCCTTTCCCTTCCCAGATTCATCGAGCTAGTGGCCTAGCAGCCCTCCCTTTCCCTCCTTTCTTTTTCTCCTACGCCAGCCTACTCGCACTGGCCCGCTCCACGCACCTCCCTCTTTCTCCCGTGCGCGCACCGCATCGCACCGCGTGGCCTGCTTTGGCACCACGTGGCCCAGCTCGGCCTGCTCTGGTCGGCCTGCCTCACACGCCCACACCCGAAGCACCATGCCCATCGGCTCTCTCCTTCTCACTATGCACTAACCCCATGTGTCAGCACCTTTCCTTTCTTCTTCCCCAGCGTTTTCCTTTCTCTTCACCGGTGCACCTTCCTTCTTTGGCGCCCGCTGATGGCGCGATCATGTAGGGCAAGCGTCCATGATCGCCCACACATGGTAGGAGACCAATCCCACCTGCTCCCCTTCCTTTTTTCGCACACCGCCTAGCCTATAAAGCTCCACGCTGACCCCTTCCCTCTCCCATCCTCTGCTCTCGCTTTCCAGTCACCGCCGCCGCAATCCATCCTCACCCACGCCTCAATCGTCGTCGACGTCACCACTCGGAGCTCCGCCATAATCCCTTGCGCCCGTAGGTACCATCAATTTGAGGTTTTGGTCATGGTTTGATCGGTTTCATCCTCACCCACAGCATCATCGTCTTTCTAGTCACCGCCACCACCGTCGACCCCGCTTCCGGAGCCCATCCCAAATGCCGAGCTTGCTTCCTACTGACTTGCGGTGAGATCCTGATCCTCCCTGTGCTTCCCGTTCATCTTTTGGCCCACTAGAATGCCATATTGGTGACCTCCAGACTAGCCGACCATGGCGCCACCATGGGCTCAGCACCCCGCCGTGTTTCCTCGCCTCAATTTACATCCCACTATGTTTGTAAGGTTCTGTAGATCCTCCCTGTGCATTTTGTTTCAATTGGGGAAGTCTAGAGCACCATTCCGGCGATCGCCGCCATGACTATCTCGCCACCGGCCATGTCATGCTCGTCGGTGGTGCTATGCAGCAGTGCAGGTCTCACCCATGCCTCCTGTGCCATTAGATCGGCACTAGACGGCCTAGATCCAACCATACCGATTGGATCATAACCGGTCCACCATGGACCCATGGACCCAGCCATAGTGCCGCGTCAGTAGGTCCACCGAGCCATGTGGTGCACCGAGTGAATCCTAGCTCACCACGTGTCGTCCAGTCAGCGTTGCGGTCAACATTTAGTCAAGCCGCATATAGTTTTGTAGAAAAGCCCTTCTGTTTTCGTAGAATCAACCCGTAGTCTAGATTAATTCAAAATAATTGCATATCAGTCCTGTTTTTATCCATTTAGGCCCCTATATTTTCTAGAATTAGTATTCACAGTCCTATAACCGTGTATATTCATATTTTAATTCTTTTAATTCAAAAATAAGTTTAGTTTATTTACAGGAATGCCATTACACCTTATTTCATGCATAACTTTCGTGTTTTAATTCTGATTTGAGTGATTCTTTCGCTCACATGTTCATAGCAATATGTAGAATAGATTTACAAGCTTTTCAACTTATATTTTTATTGTTTGGTGTACTATTCTAGTAGAAGTCTATCTTGTATGCATGTAATGATTGGAATGATGCGTGATTGGTGATTTGGAGCACGATTAGAGGGTGAACCATTTGAGGTGACTGAGGACACACAACAGATCAACGGTACTTCTAGGACAACTTTGAACAAGGCAAGTGTACCAAAGGCCCCTTGTACCTATGAACATTTACTATTCATATTCATGCATGTGTTTAATTTGCTATACTCTTAAGGACTTTACCTAGATGAATTCTTGTACCACAAATCCTTGTTACCTAGGGTTTGGGTATGCATTTTGGATAGATGCTACAGCGCTGAACATAGAATAATAGTTAAACATGACTAAAGGCATTATGCAATATGATAACATGAAGCTTTTTAGCAATAGATAGGGGGCTAGAGTACGGGGTTGAGTACTCTAGTGCCTCTCCATAAGGACTTAATCCTGAAGTGGCAACCCAGGAGGTTCCATACAACCCTGAGTGTCATATGGCTCTGACTTTAACCTATTAACTAGATTGTACTATCTCGTATGTAGTTTCTAGTAAGGGTAAGAGGGTATCTTTCCTTTTTCTGCTAGGATGTGTGTACCATGCTGTGATGCCCACGTGTGCCACTCCTTAGTAGCTATGACTTGTTAGTGCAACTAGCTAAGGGTTTCATAGTGAAACCCTACCACACTTCCTAGGTAGAGGTGTAGTGGGCCTTGCAAACCCCGACATTGGGAATCATGGCTCGGTGGGTAAAGATGTACAATTTCTATAGAAATATTTGACCTGTTATAACAGCTATGCTCATGGATACAAGCGGTCTGGATCCTTCAAGATTAGTGGTTACTGTGGGTGGTGGATGGTTGGGAATTGAGATAAACATGACTATACTTTAATATCACTTGGGAATTGGGATTGTTCATTAAAGTAGTGATTCGGGATGCTAAAATTTGATCAACTAAAATTGTGAACCGTAGTCAAACAGTGTTAAGCCTTTTGAGCCTCATAGATCCCTTTGATATACTTGCTAAGCATGGTGAGCTTACACTTACTTTACATCCAATGAAAATCCCGTATGGGTAACAGATAATGGATATGAAGAGTTCTTGGAGGATCTCCATGACTACTAGAGAGACGTTCACCAGTTGGAGTCCCTGTGGTAGTTTGGGCTAGCTATTCCATTGTGATTGTAATAATATTGCCATTGAGCAAACTTTGTATTAACTTTATGATGAGATATGCGATGTAATAAGTACTTTACTTTGATACTATTACAATTTGTGATATATGTGTGTGTTTGGACATCCTGGGCGCACATATATGAGTACTTGGTTTTGCTATGCAAAATTGGGTGTGACAGGTAGGTGCTAGGCCGGATCACCTCAGTCATCGTGTAGGGTCCTTCCCATGGTGGAGAGAGTTTATGTTTCTCTTTGGTTGACTGGGTCCTTCAGAGTACAAGGTCACCGACCTTAAGGATCCTCCCCCTGATTTTGCTTTCATGGTACCTACGAAGAGTTTGATGGTAACAAGGGGAGCAGATGACGATCATCTCATGAGCCTCCTTGAGCAGGTCGATCGCATCCTACTGAGCCTCTATGGCTCAGTTTTTGTTGAAGGCCTTTACTCTCGGGGAGTTGTGATCGAGGTCGGAGGGCAACACTGCTTTGGCTCTGTATGCAAGGAAGAAAGGGGTGAACCCTATGGACTGGTTTGGTGTTGTTCTTAGGCTCTAAAGGATTGCTGGAACCTCTACAACTAATCACCTGGCATACTTCTTGAGTTGGTCAAAGATACAGGGCTTGAGTCCTTGAAGAACCATGCCATTGGTGTGCTCGACCTGACCATTGGTATGTGGGTGCCCGACTGAGGCCCAATTGATCTTGATGCCATATCTGTCATAGAAGTCTAGGAACTTCTTATTGATGAAGTTTGTTCTGTGGTCGGTGATGATATAGTTTGGAACACCAAACCGATACATGATGTCGAGGAAGAACTTGACTGCCTCTTCCAAGCAGATATTAGTGATGGGCTTCACCTCTATCCACTTGGTGAATTTCTACACCGCTATGAGTAGGTGAGTGAAGCCGCTCAGGGCCTTTTTGAGGGGTCTGACCATGTTGAGGCCCTAGACCACGAATGGCCAAGTGATGTGGATGGTCTGAAGCTCCTATGCTGGCAGATGAGTTTGCTGAGCATAGACTTGGCATCCTTCACACCTGCGGACAACCTCCTCTACATCTTGTAGCGCAGTGTGCTAATAAAAACCTTGGCGAAACACTTTCTTGACCAGCGACCTCGGGGCCACATGATGTCCATAGATTCTAGCATGGACCCCAAGGAGGAGCTGTTTCCCTTGGTCAGTTAGGATTGTAGTTCATGAGTACTCCCGATGGACTTTGCTTATAAAGTTCATCACCGATGGCGATGAACATCTTGACGCATCGAGTGATTCATCATGCTTCAGTCCTTTCTGGTTGGAGAACCTCCTTGGGGAGATAGGCGAGTAGTTGTGCTCTCTAGTTAGACTAATCGAGTGCCACCACAGCAACATCGGTGGGCGACGTTGTCATGGAGGTGCCAAGGTCGGAGCCCCCGAGCACTTGGTCAAGGTCGGGGCATGTCGAGAGGTTGAAGCCCCTGAGTGCCAGATTGGTGTTAGAGTGTGTCTAGATTGGATCCTCTAGAACGCGGGTAGATGGCTCAGACTTCCTCACTGCTAGTGCTAGATACCTTAGTCTCTAGGAGCCTTGGAGCGACTTTCAGTGAGTTGATAGGGCAGCCTACTCTGCCATATTTACATGTCCTAGGTCCTTCTATAGTTGTACCTATTATTGGGACTACAGAGATGCTCCCTTCTTATGTTGCATCATTAGATCCACCTGCTTCAGTGATACCTGCACAGTTTACGGCCGCTCTAGTCCTTGATATGACCTAGACCACTTCAACATCGCTTCTAGATATAGAGGGTCAGACAGCTCAGAGCTCAGGGTTAGAATCAGATGATGATGGCACATAGTTCTAGCTCGCTCCTTGTACCTCAGTGCCCGACTCATTCGCTGCAGCCCTGCCAACTGACCCTTAGATTTTGGTGTTTGACGCCAAAGGGGGAGAGGGATCGAGTATGTTAGACTTAGGGGGAGCAACTTAGGAGGAGCTTAGTTTATCTATTATGTTTGGTTTTTATGTGTGATACACTATTATTCATTTGTGTGCTTACTTTTGTGCATCAAACTATATTTATGTGATAGTGATATCTACGTGATTGTGATATTTGACATGTGTGCTCTCTATTTTGAATCTTGTATATGTCATATCACTTGTGTTATGATCATTTACTTTGCTTTCGTGTTTTACTCCGATGCAAATGAGCTTTATTACTTGTACTCATGCTCATTTCATATCTTTTGAGTACATCATGTTTGCTTGGGTCTTATAAGCTTGCCTAACTCTCTTGTTCTTATTGTCAAAAGCTTATATGAACCAAGCATGTTAAAAACCTCATCTCTTTCACATACTCGAGGTGGTATTGTCATCAATCACCAAAAAGGGGGAGATTGAAAGCATCTAGGCCCCTAGTTGGGTTTCGGTGATTAATGACAATAGTGATTACTATGACTAACGTGTGTTTTGCAGAGGTAATTAAGTTAGGTCATGGTAATGGAGATCGATTGGGCTATCATGGTGGTCATGCCCCTACGATGGAAATCGTTTCAGTTTTCAAAGGATGGACGACAAGGTTAAGGATGGACTAGTTCTAAGTGTTGATTGGAGTTGAAGAGACACTTAGAGTAGTTTAGGACTTTGTTTTTCCTTTGGCCGTACTATTAAGGGGGGTATGAACGGGTAGCTTGACCTAGGTGAGTCTAGTGAGTTAGGTGTTGTGCACACTTGCTAAACCTAGCACTAGGTAGCTCCTAAAAAGCCCTTAGATCCATTGGAGCAAACTTCATTCACATATGATCGAGAGTTGGAAGTGAATGGAGGATCAGATACTGACCGGACGCTGGCTTCGGTGTGATCGGACGCTGGCGCAGAGTCCGATCAATTCATTTGATCAAGGTGAAGTCGTCTGGAAGTGACCAGACGCTGAGAGGTGAAGTGACCGAATGCTGGGTCCTAGCGTCCGATCAACTGCAGTAAGGTTCTAGAGAGGGAAAATCATAACCGGACACATCCGGTCAGTGTTGATCGGACGCTGAGTCCCAATGTCCGGTCAACTCTAGTAAGGTTCTAGAGAGGGAAAATCATGACCTAACATGTTTGGTCACCACTTAAACACTGGAGTTCGGGGAGAACCGATTGGAGCATCTGGTCAACATGACCGGAGCATTCGGTCACCCCGCAGAGGCACATAACGGTTCATTTTTCAGCCATGGTTATAAATACTTCCTCCATTCATGTGTGGGGCTACTTTTGCTCATTCCAATAGCTGAGAAACACCTTTGAGAGTGCCAAGAAGAGTATGGTCCTAGTGAGGTGATTGAGATTTGAGAATCCTAAAGAGAGCCCTCGTTAGTGAGATCAAGAGTAGCAAAGTGTGCATCCACCTTTCTCATTAGGCTTGTTGTGGTCAAGTGAGAGTTCATGCTTGTTACTCTTGGTGATTGCCATCACCTAGACAACTTGGTGGTGATTGGGAGTTTGGTGATCATCCGGTGGAGCTTGTGGATGACTCAACTCAAGTTGTGAGCGGTTGTGGGTGATTCACCATGATGGAGTGTTCGAAGAATCAACCCATAGAGAGCACTTGATCCTTGCGATGGATCAAGGGGGAGCTACACCCTTGCGTGGGTGCTCCAACGAGGACTAGTGGGGAGTGGCGACTCTCCGATACCTCGGCAAAACATCGCTGTGTTCCTCCTTCTCACTTTACTTTGAGCATTTACTTTGAGCAATTCAATTCTTGTCATTTACATTCATAGAATTGCCATGCTAGAGTAGGATTGGAACATAGGTTGCTAAACTTTTGTGTGGTAGATCAATAGAAACACTTTCTAGGCACAAGGGGTTAATTGGGCTAACCATAGGACTTAATTATTGCAAAGAAATTTAGAATTAGCCCAATTCACCCCCCTCTTGGGCATCTTGATCCTTTCAATTGGTATCGAGCCTCGTGCTCACGTATTTAGGCTTAACCGCCTAGAGAAAGATGTCTCACGGGGATGGACCTCCTCCTATCTTTGAGGGGGATGATTTTCCATATTGGAAAATCCGCATGGAGGCGTATCTAGAAGCTCTAGATGTTGGAATACTTAGAGCCACCTCACAAGGCTTCCCAAAACCTCAGGATGCTACACACCTACAAGGCGATGAGGTGAATTACGAAAAATAGAATGCAAAGGCTCGAAACACCATCTTTAGAGGCCTTTGCAAAGATGTGTTCAACCGGGTGAGGAACCACAAAGACGCCCATGCACTATGGTCGGACGTTTGTGCGCTCCATGAGGGAACAAAGAGTGAGCGTGAGGAACGCTATCATCTTGTCATGAAAAAGCTTAACTCTTTTGAGATGCTTCCTAAAGAATGTGCTAATGAAATGTATTCACTGCTTGAATGTTCTTGTAGAGGAAGTCAATGGGCTTGGACTCACTCAAATGCAACCATCAGATGTTGTAAGAAAGATCTTGAGTGTCCTCCCCATTGACAAATATGGGCATATTGTGACCGTGCTTCATCAAGGTGATCTTTCCACCGCTACACCAACACAAATCTTGGGAAAGATCAATGCTCATGAGATGTACATGCACATCACACCTCAAGATGGCTCATCCTCTACAAAGAAGAAAGAAAAAGACTTAGCATTCAAAGCTAGCCAAGAGAAGGGCAAAGCAAGGCTTGAGTATGAGAGCTCAAGTGATGATGAAGTTGATGATGCAAGCCTTGCTCTCATGGTGAAAAGAACCAGCCAAGATGCTAAAGAAGCTCAACAAGAGTGGCATCAAGTTCGATGGCAAGAAGAAGAAGTTCTTCACAAGCTCTAGAAGGAAGCCAATCTCCGAGATGGATTGCTACAATTGTGGAGAACTTGGTCATCTAGCACATCAATGCACAAAGCCCAAGAAAGACAAGTACAAGAACAAGTACAAGGGCAAGAAAGATGACTCAAGCAATGAAGAAGAAGATGAGAAGAAGAAAAACAAGCCATACAAGAAGAGAGATGGCAAGAAGAAGGACTTCCACAAGAAGAAGAAAAGTGGAAAGGCATACATCGTCGGTGATTGGCTCATGGACATTGATTCATCTAGTGGCTCATCCGATGATGATAGTGACAACGAGAAGGTGGCCGCCATTGTTATTGACTCTTCATCATCTTCACCGCCACCACCGCCATCATCCCCTACACACCTATGCCTTATGGCCAAGGGTGATCGCAAGGTATCAAATGATGATAGTAGTGGTGATGAACATGCTAGCAATGATGATAGCGATAGTGATGATGATGAATATGAATCACCTTCTTATGATGATCTTGTTAAATTGCTAAATCAATACACTAAGATCATTAGAAAGAGTAGAGCTAAGAATGAAAAACTAGAGGCTAAGAATGATTCACTTTTAGCAAAATGTGATATAGCCAAAAAGGCTAGTGTTGAGCTTAGAGAAGCAAATGATGCTATATCATCCAAACTCAAGGAGCTCAAATCTTCTAAGAAAGAGCTTAAAGATAAACATGATAAACTTGAGGGGATGCACAAAGAGCTCATCACTAGCCACAACAAGCTAAAAGAAGAATATACTACTCTTAAGATTAATCATGATAATCTTGTCATTGCTCAAGAATTTCTATCCAATGAGCCACATGATGCTACTAACAATGTTGTTAAGATTGATATAGCTACATCATGTGATGATTTGATCATTGAGAGCATTGAGCAAAGTTCTAGTAGCAAGGGCAAGCAAGTGGTTGAGGCCAATGATTATGATGAGTTTGTCAAGCTCAAGAATGACAATGAAAAGCTCAAGAAAGATCTTGAAGAGCTCAAGACCACCAACACCATAGTGCTTGAAACTAGTGATCATGATGGTGACTTGATTCTTGAGAATGAGAAGCTCAAAGAAGAGAACAAGAAGCTCAAGCAAGAGAAAAATAATGATGCTCTCAAGGAAGAGAACAAGAAGCTCAAGTTGGAGAAAGAGCATCTCAAGATTGGATTGAGCAAGTTCACAAGAGGCAAGCATCTTCAAAGTGAGCTACTAATGAACACCGTCATGAAGATGGATAGAAGTGGCATTGGGTACATGGCAAACAAAGAGAAGAAGGCTCAAGCTCAACAACAACAAAAGCCAAAGCCAAAGAAGTGTTTTGAGTGTGGACAAGAAGGCCACTTTGCCCATGAGTGCCAAACTCCACCACCACAACCCTTGCCCAAGCATGCTAGACCTTTTGTCTTCAATGCTCATTACATGCTTAGAAAGGATTCTAGTGGAAAGATGAAAGTCATGTTCTTAGGACCTCCAAACAAGAATAGGCCTAAGAAAATTTGGGTTGTAAAGTCACTTGTTGAGAAGGTGAAGGGCCCTCAACAAGTTTGGGTTCCTAAAGCTTGATCTCTTGTGTGTAGGTGAACTACAAGACCGGTGGAAGTCATTGGGTTATTGATAGTGGTTGCACACAACATATGACTGGTGATCCTCATATGTTCACCTCACTAGATGAAGAAGTAGATGGACAAGAAAGAATCACATTTGGAGATAATTCTAAGGGCAAGGTTAAAGGATTAGGGCAAAGTGGCAATATTCAAATGATCATTCTATCTCAAATGTGCTCTATGTTGCTTCATTGAGCTTCAACTTGCTATCCGTTGGACAATTATGTGATATTGGCTTCCAATGCTTGTTCACCGAGAAGGAAGTTGTTGTATCTAAGAAGGATGATGATCAAGTGATATTCAAAGGATTTAGATATAACAACCTATACTTAGTGGATTTCACCTTCGAAGATGCTAACTTGAAAACATGCCTATTCACCAAAACAACACTTGGGTGGCTATGGCATAGAAGACTTGCTCATGTTGGGATGAGCTCACTCAAGAAGCTAATGAAGAATGATTTGGTGAGAGGGTTGAAGGATGTGAAGTTTGAGAAGGACAAGCTTTGTAGTGCATGTCAAGCCGGCAAGCAAGTTGCAAATACTCATCCAACAAAAGCTTTCATGTCAACCACAAGAGTGCTAGAACTCCTTCACATGGACTTATTTGGACCAACAACATACAAGAGTTTGGGAGGAAATCTTTATTGTCTTGTGATTGTTGATGACTATTCAAGATACACATGGGTATTCTTCCTTCATGACAAATCTGAAGTTGCATCTTGCTTCAAGAAGTTTGCCAAGAGAGCACAAAATGAATTTGAAGTGAAGCTCAAGAAGATTAGAAGTGACAATGGGAAAGAATTTGACAACACAAACATAGAAGCCTATTGTGATGAAGTTGGGATCAAGCATGAGGTCTCCGCAACATATACTCCTCAACAAAATGGTGTAGTTGAGAGAAAGAATCGAACATTGATCACTCTTGCAAGAACAATGCTAGATGAGTACAACACCCCTGAAGCTCTATGGGCGGAAGCTATCAACACCGCATGCTATGCATCCAAGCACCTATTCCTTCAAAAGTTCCTTGGCAAGACACCTTATGAGTTGCTCAATGGGAAGAAGCCAGATGTCTTCCTTCTTTAGGGTGTTTGGTTGCAAATGCTACATCTACAAGAAGCGGCAACACCTAGGGAAGCTTTCAAAGACATTATGATATTGGTTTTCTTGTTGGTTACTCATCAAAGTCCAAAGCATATAGAGTATTTAATCATGCCACTAGCTTGGTTGAAGAAACATATGATGTGGAATTTGATGAATCTAACGGCTCCCAAGGAGCACATGAGAATCTTGATGATGTAGGTGATGAACCATTGAGGGAGGCTATGAAGAACATTCCGGTTGGAGACATCAAGCCTAAAGATGATGAAGATGATGTACAAGTAATTGATCCACCTTCTTCATCAAATGTGCCACAAGATGGTGATAAAGATGGGAGAGTAGAAAATGAAGACACTCATGTCTCCCATGATCAAATGGTGGTACAAGCACAAGATGTTGATGCTCCACAACCTCCTCCTTCAAGTGGTCAATAGAAGAAACACACCTCTACTACAAGATCATCCACAAGATCTCATCATAGGGAGTCCATCAAAGGGTGTAATGACTCGCTCACAAAAACTTGCTTCATTTATTGCACATCACTCTTTTGTCTCTTGTTTTGAGCCTACTAAGGTAGAAGAAGCTCTTCGAGATTCGGATTGGATAAATGCCAGGCATGAAGAGTTGAACAACTTCATCCACAATGAAGTTTGGACTCTTGAAGAGCGGCCAAAAGGTGCAAGAGTCATTGGAACAAAGTGGGTGTTCCGCAACAAGCAAGATGATCAAGGCGTAGTTGTGAGGAACAAGGAAAGACTAGTTGCAAAGGGGTTCTCTCAAGTTGAAGGTTTGGATTTTGGAGAGACCTTTGCACCGGTTGCAAGACTAGATGCCATTCATATCCTCCTTGCATATGCATCACATCATGACATGAAACTATATCAAATGGATGTGAAAAGTGGATTTTTATATGGCTTTATTAATGAACTAGTTTATGTTGATCAACCTCCTAGGTTTGAAGACCCTAGATATCCTAATCATGTTTATAGGTTGTCCAAGGCGCTATATGGGCTTAAGCAAGCCCAAGAGCTTGGTATGAGCATCTTTGGGACATCCTCATTAAGAAGGGCTTCACTATTGGGAAGGTCGACACCACACTTTTCACCAAGAAGCTTGATGGGCATATCTTTATTTGTCAAGTGTATGTTGATGATATCATCTTTGGATCATCAAATGGAGATTCTTGCAAAGAGTTTGGTGAATTGATGTCGAAGGAGTTTGAGATGTCAATGATTGGAGAGCTTACATTCTTTCTTGGTTTTCAAGTTAAGCAAATGAGAGAAGGGATTTTCATCTCTCAAGAGAAATATACAAATGATCTTCTCAAGAGATTCAAGAAGGATGAATGTAAGCCAATCAAGACACCAATGCCAGTTAATGGACATCTCGACCTAGATGAGGGAGATAACACGGTTGATCAAACTCTCTACCGCTCTATGATTGGTAGCTTGTTATATTTAACCGCATCTAGGCCCGACATCATGTTTAGTGTGTGTATGTGTGCTAGATTTCAAGCTAATCCTAAGGAAACTCATTTAATTGCCTTTAAAAGAATCCTTAGGTATCTTAAGCACACACCAAGCATTGGCCTTTGGTATCCCAAAGGGGCTATATTTGAATTGGTTGACTATTCCAATTTGGATTATGCCGGTTGCAAAGTGGATAGAAAAAGCACATCCGGAGGGTGCCATTTGCTTGGTAGATCACTTGTGTCTTGGTCCTCCAAGAAACAAAATAGTGTGGCTTTGTCCACCGCCAAAGCGGAATACATTGCCGCGGGTGCTTGTTGTGCACAAATTCTTTACATGAAACAAACTTTGCTAGACTATGGTGTAGTTCTAGAAAAAGTATGTCTTTTGTGCGACAATGAAAGTGCAGTAAAACTTGCAAATAATCTGGTTCAACACTCTTGCACCAAGCACATAGATATCTGTCATCACTTTCTTAGAGATCATGTTGCAAAGAATGATATTTCATTAGAAGGTGTAAGGACCGAGGATCAATTGGTGGATATCTTCACTAAACCACTAGATGAGGTGACTTTTTGTCGATTGCAGAATGAGCTCAATGTTCTTGATTTACTAACTTTACTAAAAATGAGCTTGTGTTGTCCCTTGCATTGCATTGTAATATACAACATGTTTACTTTTTATGGTAATGCATATAGGGCTTGTCTAACATGGTTAAGATAACAGCCAAAAAGCGTGTGAAGAAGCTTAACCTTGGATCAAACTTGACAAGCAACTAGATTTACTTTCAAGTATTGCATTGCATATGCATGAATGTTGCTTTGCCGTTTATCTTCAAATTGCCCTCTTATTGCCTATTTTCTTAAAAAGAATTATAGCCTAAGGTAAAGTATTTTGAAAAAAATGAGGGTTTGAGAGAGGTCATTCACATCAGTCCCAATTGGTGTTTATTTAGATCTTATTAAAGTTGGGACTTGATTGGGAATAGGTAGCACAAAGGACTTTGAAGATTTGTTGGAAAAAGAGTGATCGGACGCTGCACCGAACTCTGAAGTCCAGCGTCCGATTAGTTCACAAAAGGTGAACTGCTTCTGAGAAGGAGTGATCGGACGCTGAAATAGTGCTTTCCCAGCATCCGGTCGATTGTGATCCAGCGTCCGATCCATCGAAGACGAAGGAGATAGCTTGCACCAGACTCTGGCTGCATCCGGACGGGGTTCACCAGACGTGTTCGGTCATGATTCTAGGGGTTTTGGACCTCTTTGGAATCGATCGGACGCTGGGTGGTAGTATCCGATCACTGCCACTGAAGCGTCCAGTCAGTAGAAAACATGCGGTTTCAGGACTTCTCATCCGTTTCCTTTTCTACTCCATGGGAGCCACCATATAGTCACCACGCGCGGTTGACCTAATCCCTATTCTGCATCCTTATCATGTCGACATCGCCTGAGCCGTCGTCTCTAGCGCCACCATCTGCCCCCACACCACCGCTGTAGCGAAGCAAGCTCCACCGTGCCATCCTCTACCGAGCCTGAGCACCACCGCACCGCTGCTTGCCCCGTGCCCTACTTGCGCCACTACATCCCTGCGCTACCATGCCTACCCGTGCCTACCACCACTAAGCCCTGCTGCCCCACCGCCCACGTAGCTCCAGCGACACCACGCCTGCTCACGCCAAGCGCCACCACAGAGTCCACGTTGTCGTGCACGTGCTCTGCCCAAGCACCACCGAGCCTCTGCCCTAATGCTCCCGATGCCCTAGCCATTGCTCACCGTGCCCCTTCACCACAGTGCACCACCGATCCATGCCACTGCAAACCCTAGCCGACCCGGTGGTTCCCCGATCTGTTCCTATTCTCGTCGTTTCACCGGTTCATCAGGTAGCAAGCCCTTGTTTCCAATTTCATTCCTTATTGCTTTCTTCCTAGGATTTTGTATCTTTAGATATATTGTATTTATTTGTATATCCTATCTATTCTATCATGTAGTGAGTCAGTGCCGTTGTGGTCCCTTTGGCAGTTGTCAGTCAACTCAGGCCAAGCTTGTGAGTATGGATCGAGGCCAAGCCTCGGAAGTGACAGTTGGCAGTTGATTCTTGTTAGGGCAGTTGTTCCTTTTAGCTTTATCAGATGGCTCATGTCAAGAATGTTGGAGGAGGTACCAGTGATGAGGATCCGAGGCCCCTGCCTCACTAGCATATAGATGCAAAAGGCAAGGCGACAAAGAAGCTAGCAATGAGGAAGTGCAAGTACCCTAATGTAGATACAATAAGAGCAGCCGTAGTTGCAGAGGCCACAGAGTGCACAGAGAGAGGAGGAGCTCGGAGTGGTGTTGTTATTGCATATCAGCTTTCTCCATCTATGAGGGCTGCACTTGAGTAGGTTGAGCGCCATCATGGTGGTCCAGCTGGGACCCTCATTGTTGGAGGACGGCGTGTGGCTATTGATGAGAGTTAGCCTTAGGGGGAGTCACAACAGTAGCCATAGCCAGCAGAGGAGACTTTGGAGGGAGAGTAGGCCGAGAAGATAGAGCGGGCACCTTAGCCATAGCTTCACCGCTCTGGTCATACCCATGCTCTAGTCACACCGAGGTCAGAGACATAGTGGAGAGGTTCACGTCCATTGCCTAGACCACAGGGTCCGCCTCTAGTGACTCACTTGGATTTGATGGCCGCCACTGCCAAGCAGGTGCAGCAGCTTAGATTTGTGGACTTTGAGTAGTGGTTTCCACCGAGATGGGATGAGCGTGCTTCAGAGGGTTTCTACACACCTCTGCAGGAAGATTTTATAATGCATATCTTAACAGTGGGGCAGTATTCAGATCTCAGAGGGTGTGCAATATTGAGACCATTGTAGCAGTAGCTAGAGAGCATATTCACCCTTACCTAGCTTACCTGCTAGGGCTAATAGATTTACTTGGATGGATAGGCCTATATGTTCCATCTTAGGTCCGTCAATTCTATGCTACACTCTGGATTGACCCGCAACACAGATTTATACACTTTGCATTCAGAGGTAGAGATTGTAGGCTGATGAGCACTAGGGTCAGAGAGATACTTAGGCTTTAGGAGCAGCCCGTCTAGCTACATGAGGTTTGCTATGGACAGACAGCGCCCCCTAGATGCCCTCATAGCGGTATGGTGCCCCCTATAGATCTAGTTCGTCATTGCTTCACAGAGCCATTCGGTGAGGGGTCTAGCAGGACACCTAGTGATCTCACTCCCACTACTAGAGTGCTTGATGCCATTATGAGGAGGACACTACTTCCGAGGATGGGGTATCATGAGGGCTTGACTCACATACAGTTATGGTTACTGAACACTGTGATGCAGTAGATAGTGTTTGACATTTGGGATCTCCTTCTATTAGAGATGGAGGATACTATTGCAGAGGGGTTCAGGGGTCACATGTAGCTACCATATGCTCACTGGATTACATTCCTGATCCACAGGGTAGTTACTATGAGGCCACCAGAGATGCTGGCAGAGTATAGTGGTGCTACTACAGAGTTTCCTGCATACAACATGACTTAGATGATTCGACATAGTACAGTGAGGACACCCAGCCAGTCGAGCCGACGTCCAAAGGTACCAGAGACTATAGCTCAGTAGGATGAGACCATTAGGAGCATTTAAGCTATAGAGGAGGAGTAGCTTCATGCTCAGTAGGAGGGGATTGTTGTGAGCGACCCCAGTGACAGCTCAGATGATGATTACCAGCCTATTCCTTAGATGCCTCCACAACGACATGACCATGAGGCCAGTAGTTCTAGTTTAGCTCCATTTGCACCATAGACAGACCCTGCTCTACTTGCCATACTTGAGCGGATGAGGCAGGATCAGCCTCGCTAGGCTCAGGAGACAGCTGCCACCTTTGCTCAGTTTTAGACTAGGCAGGATGAGTTCCAACGATAGCAACAGGTGATCCAGCAGCAGTAGGCTATACAATAGCAGTAGCAGGCCATGCATCAGCAGCAGCTCCTCATGCAGCAACAGCTCCTTGGATTTATGCAGCATGTAGTGACAGCTATTGGGGCTCCACCGCCATAGTCTTCACCTCAGCTAGGTCATCCTACCACCACTTCTATGACTCCAGCTTTATAGCCTAGCGGGCTTCAGAGTCAGGGATAGCCACCAGCATAGTTTGCTTCACCTATAGAGCAGGTGTCCTAGTGGTTTGCCTCACCAGTGTTAGCCTCGTGGTTCACATCTCTTCATATGGGCTTCACACCAGCTCAGACTTCCTTGCTGCTAGTGCCAGATACCTCAGTCTCCAAGAGCCTTGGAGCGACTTTCAGTGAGTTGATAGGGCAGCCTACTCCACCATATTTACATGTCTTAGGTCCTTCTATAGTTGTACCTATTATTGGGACTATAGAGATGCTCCCTTCTTTTGTTGCATCATCAGAGCCGCCTGCTTCAGTGATACTTGCACAGTCTATGGCCGCTCTAGTCCCTGATCTGACCTAGACCGCTTCAGCATTGCTTCTAGCTATAGAGGGTCAAACAGCTCAGAGCTTAGGGTCAGATGATGATGACACATAGTTCTAGCTCGCTCCTCATACCTCAGCGCCCGACTCATCCGCTGTAGCCCCACCGACTGACCCTTAGGTTTTGGTGTTTGACGCCAAAGGGAGAGAGAGATCGAGTATGTTAGACTTAGGGGGATGACTGTGGCAGAACCTCCTAAATTATAGGACCCACATGCACTTGTCACTGTCCAATGACCTTTGACAACTATGCATATGTTCCTAGTAACTTAAGAAGTCTGTTGGGTGTCCTCGGGGAACCCCGAATCATCCACAATTTCCGAGCAGGATCACATTACAGAGTCATTGCAGTATTACAACATTTATTCAAATATCAATACCAGAGTAAAAACAGTGGAAGTCTTACAATAACATAATTTACAAAATAGTAGTTTCAAACCTCGCAACTAGGTTCGATGTTTATTACAAAACGAAATAGTGGAGTGGCATTATAATATAATACAATGCCATGCCCAAGGGCCACACATTTACTTCTCATCGTCATCACAATGAACAACTGTCATGCAGCACGATCTAAAACAGATCTGCTCATGAGGCTCACCTGCAACAAGGGTCAATGAACCCTGAGTACAAAAGTACTCAACAAGACTTAACCGAAATAAAACTGATAGAACTCAAGAATGCCGGCTCATAGGATTCAAGGCATGGCTATAACAATAATCACAGTTCTTTTGCGTAAAAGCTCTTTAACAAAATTCTTTATATAGAAAACTTCATAAAATCCTATACAAAGCTGACATGATCCATGTTGAGACCATGAAACTTCATATCCAACACCTTCACAAGCCTTATTCGAGTTCTAGTTATTAGTACTACGATGATGAATAGAGAAGTGAGTCTCCATAACCAAGGAGCAACGATGATTCGAACCGATTAAACCCAGCTAGGGATTCCAGACCACACGACATATGCAGGTCCCCGACCTACATATATCAACCTACTCCCGGATCCTCTAAAGCAAGAACGGGTCCGCGCCACCCGAGAATACAGTACTCCACCAATCCAGCCCATTGCCACATGGGTACACCTATTCCAACCATCTCTCCACTCCCAGTGCGTGAGTAGCCATTCTCGTAATAGAATCACCAAGTTCAGGCTTAACAGAGTATGTGGTTAGTACTACAAAGTCTCACCGCACACAGTTCAACAATGGACGTGCCTTAATCGACACAGGCGGAAAGAACCTGCTCACAAGACCTCCATGTCTTGTGGCTCACACACACCGAGTCCGCCCGGTCTAGATTTATTACTCCACATTCCCATATCACATGATAACATAAGTTAATCAAATCCTGTTTAAAGTTCGCAGGTGACTGGTAATCACCTAACTTTCATCGTCTACGCATAGCTAAGCATAACTAGGCATATACGAATTTAAAACTGGTAATATGGTAATTATAGAATAACAAGGTGGGTAATGTACCAATTTGACTTGTACTTGACTCCTAATCACTTAATGCAGTAAAAAGAAGCAAAAGCGAAATTAATTTATAAAACTCAAGGTAGGGTTGTATGCATCCGGGGCTTGCCTTCGTTGACGGAAAAGTCCGGTTCCTGCGACGTTTTACAAGTATTCAATCCGACCTCAACAGACGGATTAACCTCCTCAACAACTTGATTAACTACCACATGTTCACCTTCGTTCACTACACGTAATAACAATGCCATGTTTAACATGATGCGGAATACGAAACATGATGCTCGATGATGGATGCAAAATTTAACAATTTGAATACAACTTTCCTTCGTGGTACAGTTGCAAGTCAAACAAACTAAATCTTTTTCGTAACACATACATCAATGGCCAAGGATCATTATCAACTAATGACCCAAGGTTATCACTCAATCCAAAATTTCAAACAAACCCTAAATCATCAAAGGTTACTATTTGCTTTTATGAATTAATTATTTAATTCAAAATTATGAAATAAATCAACTTATTCTAATTGAGCTCAAAATTTTAGTAAGTGTTCATTTCATGATAACTAAGTGGCAAAACAAATTTCATAATTTTTGGATAAATAAATAAGCCTAGAAAAATCATGGAAATCCATTTATTAATAAATTGAGCAATTTTTATCACATTCAAAAATTACTGAAAAACATTATTTCACATTTTTCTTAAATAATATACATCACAGAGAAGTCACACAAAAAATTTTATAATTTTTGGAGCTCTAAATAAATCTACACAAAAATAACAAATTACATCACTATTCATTCAAATCTGAAAATAGAAAAATCCATTTGAACGCTGAGTCACTGACAACGGGTCCCACCTGTCATCCCTAACCTCGCGCGTTTGACCACGACGGTGACGGCGCTGACCGGCGCAAACTCGTCGACGGTGAGTCCAACGACGACGGCCAAAGTACCAACATGATCACTAAGACTAGGCGCATCGATTGACGTCCCTATCAGCACTGATCATGGCCCTATACTAGCTCGTCGTCGGTCATGGCAGACGCGGTGGCATAGCAGCGCTATGCCGGTGACGTGCAACCGGTAGAGCTCAAACAAGGGATCTAGGGAGTACCAGTGGCTCACCCCGAACGCGTTGAAGCAAGTAGCGAGGTCAGAGATGCAACGGAGAGGCATGACGACGATCACGGTGATCACGGCGGAGCAAAGATCATCGGTGAGGAAGAACCGGCGACTACAGTGATCAAAATGAGCAACCAACTATGGATTAAGTACCACAGCATTGAGACGAAATGGAATCAACCAAAACTAGGGACGGAGGTGCACCGTGGAGCTCTGGCCGCAGCGAATCGTGCTCGGCGGAGGAGTTGCCGGCTGCGAGGAAGAAGATGATGCAACTTGAGTTCCCGATGAAGACAAGCCGAATTGGTGGGTCGGCTGGATGCGCAAGGAGTAAGCGAAGCTGGGACACGCTTTGCTGCGATGGCGCGGCGCTGGTTCGACGGCAAAAGCTCAACGGAGCTATGGCAACGGCGCCGGGAAAATAGAGGAAGGGAAACGACGAAGAACGGCGACGGCTTAGGCCTTAAGGAGCGGCCAGAAGCGCAAGAAAGCCACGTAGGAGCCTTTCCCACGCTAGCGTGAAGCCTAGGACGTCCACGCGTGCGTCTGTTCACAGTATTTACAAGTTTGCCATTTGCCAAAATTCACAAATTACTCTCAAATTTTCATAACAACTCAAAAATCTCCAAAAACAAAAGTTGTTCAAAATCAAAAGTTCTACAACTTTGCTTTTATAACCAACTCCTAATTCGGTCTAGATTTTGAAATGAACTTTTGAATTTGAATAGGGAAATTTAACGAATTACGCCTTTTTGAATTACTCCAATTTTTACTAAACAACTTGAAAAACTCCAAAAACAAACTTTGTATAACATGTCAAGCTCTACACTTTTTCTTTTGGGCTCAACCCCAAAATATGCTTAGATTTTGAAATGGATTTTCAGGGTAGGATTTAAATACTGAAAATCAGGATTTTCTGGAAAAATTCAAATCCAAACCAAATTTTGACATGATTCAAACAATTCAATTCAACACTCATAACACAAATGTAAACTTGTTTTAGTGAATGCATATCAAAGTTTGCAATATGAACAAATGTCTTGCAATGCATATGATGACATGTCATGTTTTTAATATTTAAACACCCGGGGTGTTACAGCGACTTAGGGGGAGGTTAGTTTATCTATCATGTTTGGTTTTTATGTGTGATACACTATTATTCATTCGTGTGCTTACTTTTGTGCATCAAACTATATTTATGTGATAGTGATATCTACGTGATCGTGATATTTGACATGTGTGCTCTCTATTTTGAATCTTGTGTATGTCATATCACTTCTGTTGTGCTTATTTACTTTGCTTCTGTGTTTTACTCCAATGCAAATGAGCTTTATTACTTGTACTCATGCTCATTTCATATCTTTTGAGTACATCATGTTTGCTTGGGTCTTATAAGCTTGCCTAACTCTCTTGTTCTTATTGTCAAAAGCTTATATGAACCAAGCATGTTAAAAATCTCAACTCTTTCACATACTCGAGGTGGTATTGTCATCAATCACCAAAAAGGAGGAGATTGAAAGCATCTAGGACCCTAGTTGGGTTATGGTGATTAATGACAATACGTGATTACTATGACTAACGTGTGTTTTGCAGAGGCAATTAAGTTAGGTCATGGTAATGGAGATCAATTGGGCTATCATGGTGGTCATGCCCCTACGATGGAAATTGTTTCGGTTTTCAAAGGATGGACAAAAAGGTTAAGGATGGACTAGTTCTAAGTGTCGATTAGAGTTGAAGAGACACTTAGAGTAGTTTAGGACTTTGTTTTTCCTTTGGCTATACTATTAAGGGGGGTATGGATGGGTAGCTTGACCTAGGTGAGTCTAGTGAGTTAGGTGTGGTGCACACTTGCTGAACCTAGCACTAGGTAGCTCCTAAAAAGCCCTTAGATCCATTGGAGAAAACTTCATTCACATATGATCGAGAGTTAGAAGTGAATGGAGGATCAAATACTGATCAGACGCTGGCTTTGGTGTGACCGGACGCTGGCGCAGAGTCTGATCAGTTCATTTGATCAAGGTGAAGTCATCTAGAAGTGACCGGATGCTGAGAGGTGAAGTGACCGGACGTTGGGTCCTAGCATCCGGTCGACTACAGTAAGGTTCTAGAGAGGAAAAATCACTACCGGACACGTCCAGTCAGTGTTGACCGGACACTGAGTCCTAGTGTCCGGTTGACTCCGATAAGGTTCCAAAGAGGGAAAATCATGACCGGACGTGTCCGGTCACCACTTAAACACTGGAGTTCGAGGAGAACTGACTGAAGCATCTGGTCAACATGACCGGAGCGTTCGGTCACCCCACAGAGGCACATAACAGTTCATTTTTCAGCCATGGTTGTAAATACTTCCTCCATTCGTGTGTGGGGGGTACTTTTGCTCATTCCAACAACTGAGAAACACCTTTGAGAGTGCCAAGAAGAGCAAGGTCCTAGTGAGGTGATTGAGATTTAAAAATCCCAAAGAGAGCCCTCATTAGTGAGATCAAGAGTAGCAAAGTGTGCATCCACCCTTCTCATTAGGCTTGTCATGGTCAAGTGAGAGTTCGTGCTTGTTACTCTTGGTGATCACCATCACCTAGATGGCTTGGTAGTGATTGGGAGTTTGGTGATCATCCGACGTTGCTTGTGGATGACTCAACTCAAGTTGTGAGCAGTTGTGGGTGATTCACCGTGATGGAGTGTCAAAGAATCAACTCGTAGAGAGCACTTGATCCTTGCGTGGATTGAGGGGGAGCTACACCCTTGCGCAGGTGCTCCAACAAGGACTAGTGGGGAGTGGTGACTCTCCGATACCTCAGCAAAACATCACTGTGTTCCTCCTTCTCACTTTACTTTGAGCAATTCAATTGTTGTCATTTACATTCATAGAATTGCCATGTTAGAGTAGGATTGGAACTTAGGTTGCTAAACTTTTGTGTGGTAGATCAATAGAAACACTTTCTATGCACAAGGGGTTAATTGGGCTAACGATAGGACTTAATTATTGCAAAGAAATTTAGAATTAGCCTAATTCGTCCCCCTCTTGGGCATCTTGATCCTTTCAGGCGCATAGAAAGTTGGCGAGCTTGGTTTCCTATTTGGCTGGGAGCTTGGTCCCGATCCGTACCGTCTTGGTTAGGTCAGTGGGGTTGATCCCCACCACCTTGGTTTCCTTAGTCAGGTGGAAGGCACTCGAGGAGGTCCGCTCGTTGCAGTCTAGGATTGCTAGAGTCGATGAATTCCTAAGCTCTGAGAAATTGGTAGAGTTGATGATGGCCATGGCGAGCTCGTAATGCTCGTGGTTGCACGTGTAGGCGTGTGAAATGGTGCTACCCATGGTGATGACGCCGTTCGGTCCTTGCATCTTCAACTTGAGGTAGGTGTAGTTGGGGATTGCCATGAACTTGGCATAGCATGGCCGCCCCAAGATGGCATGGTAGGACCCTAGAAAGTCCACCACCTAGAAGGTAAGGACCTCCAAGCGGAAGTTAGCTCGGTCGCCAAATGTGACAGGTAGGTTGATCTACTCGAGTGGGTATGACTATGTCCCTGAGATCATGTCATGGAAGGGAGAGCTCACTGGGTGGAGCTTCGACTAGGGGATGCCCATGGCGTCGAGGGTGTTGACATAGAGAATGTTGAGGCCACTACCTCCATCCATCAGCACCTTGGTGAGGCACTTCTTGTGGATGATGGGGTCAACGACGAGCAGGTAGCGACCTGGTCGGGCAACATGGGAAGGATGGTCTCTCTAATCAAAAGTGATCGGGGAGTTCGACCAGCTAAGGAAAGAGGGAACGCCCAACTCGGCGGCACATGCCTCTCTATAGCATACCTTGTGCTATTACTTAGAGTGGATGGTGTTGGATCCCCCAAAGATCATGAGGCATTCCTCGGGGTCAGGGAAGCCATCATCATCCTTGCCTGCCGTGCCTCCTTTCTTGGCCTCCTCCTCCTCGCCCTTCCCTTCCTTTGGCTTGCTGGCCTATCATGGAAAGCGCTTGAGGAGCTCACAGTCCTTGTAGAGGTGCTTGATGGGGTAGGTGCGGTTTGTGCATGGACTCTCCATGAGCTTGTCGAAGTGGTCGGGCTAGCCCTACTAGGGCTGCTTGCCCGCACGATCGGCTATGGCGACCAAAGCTAAGTTGGCCAGTCAGCGCCGATCCTTCTTGTTCTTCTTGTCCTTTTGTGTGGAGGGGCCCTTGCCTTGGTCCTCGCGCTTGGCCTTTCCCCTATACCAACCACCACCGAATACCACCTCGACCACCTCCTCTCCAGAGGCATGGTTCATGGTGACGTCGAGCAGGTCATGGGTGGTACAGGGCTTTAGACAGCCCAGCTTGTGGATCAAGGACTCATAGGTTGTCCTAGGGAGGAACACGTTGATGATGTCCGCATCGATGACATTAGGAAGGGAGTTGCACCGCTTTAAGAACCTATGGATGTAATCCTGTAGGGACTCGTTAGGCTCCTGCTAGTAGCTCTTGAGGTCCTAGGATGGACATATGTCTCCTGGAAATTTCTAACGAAGACTCTCTTGAGATCCGCCTAGTCGCGGATGCTATCGGGCGGGAGGAATTTAAGCCATGCTCAAATATGATCTCCCACATAGATGAGGAGATATTGAATGATGAAGTGGTCATCATCCACTCCTCCGGCTCGGTAGGCGAGCCAAAAGTCTTCGAGCCATATATCAGGGTTCGTTTCCCTAGTGTATCTGGCTATGTTGGTGGGTGGTCAGAAGCATTGTGGGAATGGTGCTCTTTGGATGCGACGACCAAAGGCCCATGGCCCTAGGCCATCTGGGCTAGGGCTCTGGTCATTTGATCGGTCACCATGCCTAGGATGCATGTCCCCGCACTCCTCGATGGTCAGGTTGGGGCCCGTTCCACCTGCTCTCACCGCCACTTGATGGACATCATCATCGTGCTGGGCATGGTGTCGATTATTGATGATGCTGTGAGCATCATGGTTCGGCCTAAGCCATTCACACATAGATGGTCGGTGTGGAGCGGGCACTGGGTTGGGCTATGGTGTAGCCATAGCCTCTTGCCCCACGCCTAGCAACTATAGTGGTGAGTGGATGGAGTGATTTGACTGGTGTGGCCCCATTCCCTGGTGGGGCAAGAGGCCACGAGCCAGTATCACGACATGGAGCTCTCCACCTATTGAACAGTGGTGGTTTCCACCAGGGCCTCGAGGTTTCGATGGATTGCCTATTCCTAGGGGTCGATAGGCTCAGGAAGGCCACATAGAAGTATCACCACAACATTGATGTTCTGGCCAGCTCGAGCAAACTATGGGGGATCATTCCCTCCATCTAGGATGTTACGTTGGACCTAGCAGGCATGACTCCAAGCGCTACTCGCAGGGTTATGTGCACATAGCGCAGCGTGCTACGCTGAGCACACCAGCGTAGGTGGTGGCTGACTCTGCCGCCTTTGTCATAACTCCTCGCCCCGCTCCTATGCACGCATGAGGGCCTTCGCATGAGGGTTTAGAGAGGTGTGAGTCTGTAGAGATTTTGCTACCACCAGTGGCTGTCCTAGGGCATCCACCATAGTAGACTCCCAGGATAGAGGGTGGCCCAGTGCCATAGCATCATCGATGCTGGAGCCATCGCTTTCAACCTCGTCATCTACGAGATCATGAAAGGAGGCAAGAGCGTAGCCTGCCATCCCCACAAATTCGTATGTGAGAGGGGGCGGCATTAGCATTTTTTGGAGCCCCCTTGCATACGCGTCCCCAGGGGACAGAAGCCGTAGGGGAACCCATCGCACGACGGTCACAGTGGGGACAATAGAGTCCCTTCGAAGAGTCAGCGGAAGGTGTTAAATAACGAGTAAAGAACAACATATACGTTACTCACCGTAGAGTTTGAGCCCAGCATGGGCTCGAGGTGAAGCACGAGGGTTTCGATATTGAGGTCTGAAAGGCGACCATGATGCCTAAGCGAGGGGGTGAATTAGGCAACTTAAAACTCTAACTTTAAACTATGGCCTCTTTTTCTAACCTTAGCAAAACTTATGCAAAAAGGATAAACTATCTAAATGTGCAACTACGGTTTTGCTAGTGTGTTGCTATCTCTAATGCAAAAGGAGTTATGCAAACAATGTAAATGCGGAAGCTAAAGAGTAAGGTAGAGATATGCAAACTCCTGTCGATGACTCTGGAATTTTTACCAAGGTATCAAGCAGTGTGCAAGCTTCCCCCGAGTCCTCATTGGAGCCCCTCACAAGGGCCAAGCTCTTGGTTGGGTATCTCCATGGAGAGCCTCGAGCCTTCCCCATACGCAAGTGGGTTTTCGACGTGCCTTCCGGCAAGCCTCTCCTAGATGCTCCCCGCCATCTTCACTATCAAGCTTCCGGTCGAACCACCACGGGCCTTGTTCCCTCCGGTACACTGTTGTGGCCACACCACAAATGCGGTTGGTGTGATTTGGCAAGATTACAAGCCCCTCCAATGTACAACAATGGTGTGCGCAAGCACCGAGTGGAAAGAGGTATGCAAACCTCACTAAACACTAGGCCTAAACCTAGAGTAAGTGCATAAACGGTGGTCTAATCAACCTAAGCACTTCACAAAGCACCTACGCTAATCACCTAATGAATCACTAAGCACTATGCAAGTGGAGATTACTGAAATGGTGTATCAACACCCTTGGTATGTTTCCTAAGCTCCACTATGCTCAAATGGCTGGTTGGGGGGTCTATTTATAAGCCCCATGGAGAAAGTAGTCGTTGGGGATGAAACCTAGCTTTTTGCTACTGATCGGACGCTGATCACGTCCTGACCGGACGCGTCCGGTCGTCCCGACTGTTGGAGCGCGCACGTTGATCGAACTCGGCTCAGAGTTTGGTCATTATTGACTGAACATGTCCGGTCACACTGATGCCACTTTGGAACCTCTCTAGACTCGATCAGATGATGTAGTTTCTACGTCTAGTCATCTAGTGCTGCTGTGTTCGGTCATCCCGACCGTTGGAGCACGCGCGTTGATCGGACTCGGCTCGAAGTCCAGTCATCATCGACCAGATGCGTCCAGTCGCACTGGTGCCGCTATGGAACCTCTCTGGACTCGATCGAATGCTACACTTCGTGCATCCGATCATCCAGTGTGCTACGTCTGGTCACGTTGAAAACACTGCCGTGATGATGAACAGTGTCACCGGTGCGTCCAGTCACTGCTTCGCTCAGCTTCTAGTAATAGCTACCGATGCCTACTATTATCTAGCACCTAATTGGATGCATCTAGCCACTCATAGGTTCGCGTCTGGTCACTGCTTCGCTCAGCGTCTGGTCACTACTGCTCAGCGTCCGATCACTACTGCTCAGCGTCCGGTCACTGCTGTCGGGCTTGTTTCTTCACGATCTTGCGTCCGGCTTGGTTCCAATCTTCGTGCTTAGACTTTACTTGACCTTGTATGTCTTCTATGCATCTTCACATGTCTTTCTTGAGGTGTTGATCATCGGATCATCACGTTGCCTTCGTCCAAGTCATGTTTTGCATCCTATTGAACTACAAAATAATTACATGCAAATCCATTAGTCTAATTTGGTTGTGTTGGTCATCAAAGACCAAAATCCCAAGTAAATGGGCCTAGCGTCCATTTTCCTTACAATCTCCCCCTTTTTAGTGATTGATGACAACACAACCAAAACAAGCAAATAATAAATTTTTTGGAATTAAAAAAAACTATTTACTTGCTAGGTTGCAATGCAAAGGGCAAGGTTATATGATGCTAAAAGATACCACATATAAACATCTTTGGAAACTTATCTTGCCCTTGCAAATGTCCCCATGTGGCATTATAGATTTAAGCCTCCCCCTAACTCCATAATCCACTATCCTCCCTTTCTTAGACCATTACCACTTGTAAATTATTATGATTGGGCTTGCTTTTGCTCCTACAAATTCCCCCCTTTGAAATCAAACACGGAAAAGGAAGACATTAGTAGCACAAGGGAGGGTCAAACTTTGTGATCCTTTTTATGCGGAGTGGAATATGTCACAAAATTTGACTCTCACATTACATAGACTAAGCTCCCCCTAAATATATGCATACATATGATGGAGAATATAGTTTATGCATAATTGGCAAATTAATGCTCAAGGGAGTTTAATCTATATAATGCATGGAGAAAGCATATAAATACCAAAGTGAAATCAACATGATGATATTGGTTTAGAAATACCACATGTGGAAACCAATTTGATTTATACCACTTGCAATAGGTGATGGATATTTGAAGTATGATGCTTAACTTCGGGGACTCCATTTTCCTTGCAATGAGACTACTACACACATAATAAGCTTGAAAAGGTGTTAGTCTCAAAGCATCCAACTTGTAGCGTAACCTCCTCCTAAATTTGTGCACACAAGTATGGAATACTTGTAGGAGATATGCACATTGATTTGAGAATAAAAAAATACCACTTGAAAGATGACATCACATGAATGTGAGAATCATTATCGAAAGTGATATTCAGGAGAAATTATCTACAATTTGGACTTTGGCACATATTAGATGAACAATTGTAAAACAAGATATGTGCTGTGCTCCTAAACAATTTAAACCATGTAGGTTTGCTCCAAGGGTTAAGAGTGAAACCAAGCAAGCCTACCATAAGATATACCTAGTGTATGCAAGACAAAATATTTAAGCATGCAAATGCAAACCTAAGCATGAAAAGGAACTAGATGCTAATTGAGATTACAAGAAATTAAATCTAGTTACCTAACATGGGAAGGGGAATTTGGGTCCATAGTGTTCACTAACCCACTTGGTAATTGACATGATCCAATGTGATGCACCCCATGAAATGCACCCATACTTTTCCAAGTCTCCAAATTCCTTGAAGTCCATCGGACTTCTCACTTCCCTTTTAGGATCCAAACCTTCTTGGTGCTCTTCATGTTGGAAATGATCTCCTTTGGCACCCAAACGTGTTTGGCCCCATTATTGGCTTGCTTGTTCACCTTGATGGCCACCACCTTGTCATTTTTCTTCTTCTTCAAGAGATAAGGTGTGGAGGCCTTTTTGTCCACCTTGTTGGTGTAGGTGTTGGAGAGCTTGCTTGTTTGCTTTTTGTTTTTCACTTTCTTCTTTTCTCCTCCCCCATTCTTCACCTTGCACTCATAGGACTTGTGGCCTTCCTTGTGGCATACGTAGCAAACCATGATTTGTCTTTCATCAAGCTTCTTCACTCTCTTGACGGTGTTATCTACTTGAGTCAAGTCCTTGGTGAGGCGAGCCACTTTCTTGCTTGAGTTGCTCATTCTTTTTTGTGACCTCTTGTGTGCATGTTTCTACAATAATTTTCTCAACACAAACTTGGTTGCACAAGGGTGAGTCTAAACATAAATCATTCCAAGAAGTTGAGGCATCCTTTTTAGGCATGTCAAAAATAGAACCTTCCTTTTTTGGTGCCTTGGTGGGGGTAGTATCGATGGCTTCAAGATTAGCAACTTTATTAGTTAGCTCATCACAATGTTTGCACATAGTTTCCATTTTAGCAAGTAAACTTTTTTAAGAATCTTGTGAACTAGCTAACTTTTTCTTTAATTTTTCATTTTTCTTTACAAGTTGCTCATCATTGATTGTGCAATTATTTGTGTTTGCAATAGTCTCAAGTTGCTCAATTTTAGTAGATAGCTCTATATTAAGATTGGCAAAAGTTTCATATTGTTCAAGCAAAGTAGCATAAGTTTGTTGTGAGCTATCTAGTTTTTCTTTTAATTTTTCAAGCTTCTTTTGTTGACTAGTGCAAACTTTAGCAAAGTTAAGTTTTTCTTGCACAATTTCATCATAAGAAGGTAGCTCATCATCACTATCACTAGGGATAGACTTTTTGTTACCTCGTGCCATAAGGCACACACGAGAAGAGCTTTATGATGAGTGCTTGTGGCCTCGCCTCTTGTGATGGTCTTCTTCTTCACTTGAAGAATCATCCCATGACCTTATTGATGTGAGGGCTTTGTCCTTGCACACCTTCTTCTTTGTCTTGGGTGTGGGATTGTTTCGACAAACTTCCATAAAGTACCCTAACTCGCCACATCCATAACATCCTTTCTTTCTTTGCTCATTTCTTTGATTGGTGAAGATGAAATTTTGAATTTGGATGGGCACACCCTTGACATTAAGCCTTTGGATCATATTCTCCACCTTGTTGATAAGTTTGATTGATTCTTCATCAAGGTCGGAGGTGGAGGATGAAGATTGATCATCATCACTTGAATCTTCATCATCTTCACTTGAGGAGCTTGAGCTTGAGCTTGTCTCAACTTGCTTCCCCTTCATCTTCTTTTTCTCACTACATGTGAGAGCTTTGTCTTTGCTTGATGAAGAGGCTTCTTCTTGACCCATCTTGCATGATATTTCAAATGCCACTATCTTGCCAATGACTATGGCCAGGGTCATGGTGCTCAAGTCCTCCATATTGTGAAGGATGGTGATGATGCTTGCATATTTATTTTGTGGTAGCATGGTGATGATCTTCCTCATGATGTCCGCATCATCTAGCTTTGTTAATCCTATTGAATGGAGCTCATTGATAATTAGATTCAAATGAGAATACATATCATGAACAAGCTCATCATTATTCATTTTAAAGGAATCATAATTTTGTTTAGCTATACAATGTTTTTGCTCATGGACATTAGTTGTCGCAGAACCGACCAATTTATAAGAATACAAGTACAATGGCAATCCGCAAGCGGTCGCACTGTCATACTTGAACCCATATAAACCCGGTAGTCCATCGAGTACCACGACGGGTCTCGATAAACGATTTACAACAACCAAGATCGTACAGGATTCAACATACATGCCACATATTACATAAAGTTCACAGATACTTTTCATCATCAGAGTACTAATAAAAGTTATTACAAACCGAGTTTGACAATTAAAACGGAAGCAAATAAGTTCAAAGATAAAGTTTCCAACATAGTTTGATACAGTGCCAAGCCAGATCACAGTCCACAAAAGCAAAGATAAGAATTACTAAGGAAGCCTGCCCAAGGCTTACTCCTCATCCACAGCGGGATAGAAGCAACTCTTGCAATAACCATGATACACAGTGCCATCTGCAACAATGGGAAAATAAACCCTGAGTATGAGAAGGTACTCAGCTAGACTTACCCGTCATGAACCAGAAATAAAATGACTCCAAGGATTATGCAAGGCTATATAAGTGGACGTAACTTGGCAACATTTTTGCGAACAAGGCAATTAATCGTTGTACGATTGTGATTTCTTTTATCAAGTTAATTATAACTATCCATTTCTAGATTAGCAACTATCCTGTGCCAAACATGTGGTATATTATTTAGAATCATACAATAGTAACCATAGCAGGTATTGTAATTCCATATTCATCTGAACCATCATGTTTCATAATATAGTTGCTACGATGTTGGAGCTAGCCAAGTTTCTCACTATCCGGGAGAGACGGCGATTCGAATCGATTTCAACCAGCTGGGAGTTTATTCCTAACACAAACCCAGGTCTACCAGCCACGATAGCCTTAGGTCACCTTTGATACAACTCAGGTACACATTTCGCGGGTCCGTACCACGCCGCACAATCTGGAACACCAGATGCCAGGATGCTCAGGTCAAGCCTGCCCTTGGGCTCAGTCTGATCGTTCCCCGGAAGGAGCGCACAACAGAACGGATCCTGGCCTGAGTTGAATTACTCGGCTTCGCGGTCGGAACGAATTATCCGGCCAGCTAAGTGAGAGGCATGCGTTCAATCTTGTCAGAAGTTCCAACAACGGTACGGTCCTTAATCGACACAGACGGGGATAAGTCCACACCCAAGACCTCCATGCCTTGTTGCTTCCCTATCGACCTCCCGTCCGGTCTCAATTTACTTTTACCTCATGGTTCTGTTCCACGATAGCAGATATAGCCAACCGTGCTCCGGTATCCACCTATATCTCACAGGTGACAGGACATCACCCGACTTCTACCGGTCTAAGCATGGCTAAGCATATATATTCGATCCTGGACCTATACCGGCTAAAGGTGTAATATCTAGACAAGGAATGTACATGCATCAAGTGGTTTCATTCAACTCTTATAACCTAATGCATCAATCATAAATACGTAAGTAAACATTTGTAAATTACTAGGAGACTTATAATGCTCCGGGGCTTGCCTCGCAGAAAGGAAGTAGGGCGATGGTCAGGGCACTCCAGAAGCTCTTCAGGGTTCTGCTCCACGCCTTCGGGAGCTGCGGCTTGCGGATCCTCCTGCGGGTTCCCTTCCTCTGCTTCTTCGAATTCCAGCAACGTGATCTCTTCCTCCGATCCTAGATGCATGAGTATGGTATAAGTATTACGAATGCATATATGTTAATAAGTGCATCACGTTGCTTGAGTAGGTGCATATCTCTTCTCGATTACTATTCAACTACTTCTACAATGCATCGACTATACCATAAAATAGCAGCTACTGGTTTTACTCATAACTGGAGTTCTACAAATCCAAATCCAGTGATCCTAGACTTTCTGGAAAGCTTATCAAATTCTCTACAACTTTGTTATTAACCATTTTTACAGTACACATCAGTTTCAACATGCAACTCATCACACTCGAGAATCAGTCCGGAAACGATTTAACATGCAATATAAAGTAATAATATTTCTACTTCATGTAATCATTCAAAATTTGACAACATAGAACCTACCAATAGTTTAAGGATACCAAATACATTTTAGATAACATAATGGTGAAGCCCAAACTATTTATTAAATTGCCTTTATTATTTTATTTAGATATCTAGGTTAAATAATAAATATATATCAGATATGCTTAATAAATTCTCAAAAATTTACAGAGTCTTCGTAATGCTATCAAAGGACTACTATAAAATTTCATGTCATTTTACTAAGTAGAACATTCCATACAAAAATGATAAGGAAGCAAGGCTTGAAATAGCATAAATGGAAAATCCTATTGAAAAGTGTCAAGCAACAGATTTCTTATTTTTCTTAACATCCATATGGTACTAGTATTACCTCCAACAAATTTCATGAATTTTGGACTCATAATTAATTTATGAAAATTCCTGCAAGGATTAACTAGTCATAAAAGAAAAATCTATAACTATAAATCTACCCATGCACTGGTCTTCAAATTTTTACCTAAGCTCATATATGCTAAGACTAGCTTACCACAAAAATTTCATAATTTTTGGAGCATAGGAACTCTTGATATAAAATAAACAAATTTGAATGTATTCAAAAGCACATTTCAAATCCCTATTTAAATCTCCATAAATTTCTACTGTTGAACCCAAGAACATATTTTTATTAAATACTAAACTTCCTAAGCAACACAATAATATTTATTTCATAATTTTAGGAGCTACCAAACTAAAGATACAAAAATAACAAATCACACTTGAATCTGAAATTTTTGAACTAGCCTACTCTACTTCTGTCGCTGACCGGTGGGACCCGTCGGTCAGAGGACCCCACATGTCATCGACACAGAAGCAGAGTGGCGGCGCTGTACGCTGCGGGCGCGGCCAGAGCTCGCCGACGGCGAACTCGCCGGCGGTGACATCATCACACGATGATCTACTCGACTCCGCGCATCGATTGAGCTACGTGGTTGGCCTTCTCGCCGGAGCTAGCGACTACGGCGGCTACAATGGCGGCACGGCGAGGCGGAACGACGGCAACACGTCGAAGGAGGCCACGGCAAAGTAAGCTCAAGCTCGGACGAGCATATACTACCTAAGACGCACACGACGCACTAGCTAACTCGTGGAGAGGTGGACTGTGGCGCTCCGACCATGGTGACGGGGCTCGCGGCGGAGCTCCGGTGAGGGCGTACGCGATGCGGTGGCTTACCTAGCACGGCCAGCGAGCACGGGAGGAAACAGTGGTTCACTGGGAAGACGGTGGAGCTTTGGTGGTGGTGCTGGAGTGGCTAGGCGCGAGCTGTGCGCGGCTATGGCGACGGCGGAGCTATGGGCGCCCGGCGGCTGCTGCAGCGAGGAAGAAAGGGCCGAGGCGAGGCGACTAGTGAGCTCGGCTGAGTGCGGGCGAGCGCTGGGAGGGTAAAGGCGCGAGCTGGCCTGCCCTGGCCGCGGTGGGCAGGGCGCTGGTGACGCGCGGCCGTCGCCACGGACACGCGGCGCACGTGCTCTGCCGGTGTTGGCCACTGACGCCGGTCGATTCAGTTCGTCAGTCGCGCGATGTAGTGCCTGACGACGAGTTTTGACACTCCTTTAACCGCTAATCCGTAGCTTCTCAGCAAAAACGATCTACATGGTTTTTGTAGCCCGAAGTACTAGCTACAACTTTGGTTCAAGTACCTCGTTCTAATTCGCAACAGAGACGGAGTAATATCATCACTAAGATAGGGCTGTCAGGCTGTCAGTCGAGCAAACACTTAGAAAATTTGTTAAGTGTTGAAAGCTGGATTTTGATGATTCTTGTGATCCAATTTCAAGCATGTTAGGAACTGAATCACTCAATGACCCAAAAATAAAAGTTGTTCCTTATACCAAATACTACAACATTGCTTTAGTGAACTCCTCCATGCAAGGTCTCTAACACCTAGTTCCAAATTGGTCAAACATGTCACTTTGAAATCATGATACACATTCAAACCTTGACTAAATGACCAAACTAGCCCTAGCACTAAATACCAAAGTTGTTCATAATGATACTCTAAGCATGTTTAAACAATTTGCAAGGTCATTTGAACATTTCATGTAGTAGTCACTCATATAGCTATCTAAGTCAACACATGAAATATCACTTAAGTGCTTGATCATGAAATGTGGCCTTCATGAACAAGGTTCCTTTTGTTAACCTAAGTGTAGCTAAGGTGTTTTAGTGACTAGCATTACCCACTTGCATTCATTTGCACATGATCATATGCATATGCTCTAAGAAACACGAGATAACAAGCAATGTTTCATATGTTTCGATCAAATGTTTCAATTGTAAATGATGATTTATGAATGCTTGATGCTCATGCTCATGTTATACAAGTCAAGTTATGCAAGGCTAACACCCGAGGTGTTATAGCCCCTCCCCCTTATAAAAATCTCGTCCCGAGATTTGCAAGACCTACCATTCTTGGAAAAAGGCGGGATAAACTTCTTGCAGATAATCTTCTCTTTCCCACGTAGCATCTTGTTCACTATGATTGTTCCACACCACCTTATAGAACTTAATAATCTTACTCCTTGTCACTCTCTCCATCTCCTCTAATACTCGAATTGGTTTTTCTTCATAGGTCAAATCCGATTGAAGCTTCACGTTGGTGGGTGCAATAGCTTCTTCTGGTACTCGAAGACATTTCTTTAGCTGAGAAACATGGAACACATCAAAGATTGCACTCATCTCTGGTGGTAGTTGTAGCTTATACGCAACATTTCCTTTTCGTTCCAAAATTTTGTATGGCCCTACATATCATGGTGAAAGCTTCTTTTTCATCCCAAACCTTTTCACACCTTTCATGGGTGATACTCTCAAGTACACATAGTCGCCTACTTCAAAAGTTAGTGGTCTTCTTCTTCTATCGGCGTAACTCTTCTGTCTTGATTGAGCTGCCTTCATGTGTTGTTGGATGATACGTACTTGCTCTTCGGCTTAATTGACAAAATCAATACCAAAGTATCTCCTTTCACCGGGCTCAATCCAATTCAATGGAGTTCTGCACTTTCTGCCATACAAGGCTTCAAATGGAGCCATTTTGATACTCGCTTGATAACTGTTGTTATAGGAGAATTCAACTAAAGGTAACCATTTCTCCCATGAACCTTTTGAAGATATAACACAAGCCCTAAGTAAATCTTCTAGGATTTGGTTCACTCGCTCTGTCTGTCCTGAAGTTTGCGGATGATAAGCTGAACTTCTGATTAGCTTGGTTCCTAAAGCTTGGTGTAAGTGCTCCCAGAAACGAGCTATGAACTATGGTCCTCTATCTGAGATTATGGTCCTGGGTACTCTATGCAATCTCACGATCTGAGCAACATATATCTCAGCGTACTTCCCAACTATATATCATGTGTTCACGGGTATAAAGTGTGCTGACTTGGTAAGACGATCAACAATGACCCAGATTGAATCGTGACCTTGTGGCGTTGTTGGAAGGCCTGTGATAAAATCCATGCTGATTTCCTCCCATTTCCATCCTGGAATAGGCAGTGGCTGAAGTAATCCAGCGGTTTTCATATGGACGGCTTTCACTCTACTGCAGTTATCACACCTAGCAACATAGGCTGCGATCTCTTTCTTCATCTTAGTCCACCAAAAACGGGTTCTTAGATCTTGATACATTTTACTACTACCCGGATGGATAGACAATTTGGACGAGTGAGCTTCTTCTAAAATTTGATTCCTTAGCTCACGGTCTTTTGGCACCACTAGTCGGTCCTCAAACCATAATACACCTCTTTCATCTAATCTAAAATGTTGGGTTTCTTGCTCTTGCATTTTTCTCTTGATGTGACCTATTCCTACATCTGTCTGCTGTAGCTCTATGATTTTGCCCTCAAGCGAACAACTGATTGTGATATTGTGTAGTACAGCAGGATGTAGCAAGTTGAATCCATCTTCCAATAGTGCTTCCATAGTGTTGCAATGGGACTTCCGGCTAAGTGCATCAGCTACTACATTTGCTTTACCCGGATGGTAATGCACTTCCAAATTATAGTCCTTAATCAATTCTAACCACCTTCGTTGTCTCATGTTTAGCTCTGGCTGGGTAAAGATATACTTGAGGCTTTTGTGGTCAGTATAGATATGACATACATTGCCCAACAAGTAATGTCTCCATATCTTTAGTGCATGGACAATGGCTGCAAGTTCCAAATCATGTGTAGGGTAGTTGACTTCATGTTTTCTCAGTTGCCGAGAGGCATATGCAATTACTCTCCCTTCTTGCATAAGTACACATCCTAACCCTATTCCTGATGCATCGCAAAATACATCAAAAGGCTTTTCAATGTCTGGTTGTGCTAGCACAGGCGCTGTAGTCAACAAAGTTCTGAGGGTGTGAAAAGCTGTTTCACATTCTGGTGTCCACTTGTATTTCTCATCTTTCTGAAGTAGTCTGGTCATAGGCTTAGCTATCTTTGAGAAATCTGGAATAAACCGGCGATAGTATCCTGCTAACCCTAGAAAACTCCGAACTTCATGCACCGAAGTTGGGGCTTTCCAATCCATGACCTCTTGTACTTTTGATGGGTCTACTGAGATTCCATCTCTTGATAAAATGTGACCTAAGAAAGGTACTTTGCTCATCCAAAATTCACATTTGCTAAACTTGGCATATAGCTTATGCTCCCTCAGTCTAGATAGGACAATCCTCAGATGCTCTTCATGATCTGACTCATTTTCTGAATAAATCAATATGTCATCGATAAACACAACCACGAACTTATCAAGTTCGGGCATGAATACCGAGTTCATTAGGTACATAAAGTAGGCTAGAGCATTTGTTAGTCCGAAAGACATAACCAAATACTCGTATAAGCCGTACCTAGTAGAGAAAGCAGTCTTAGGTATATCCTCCGGTCTGATCTTTATCTGATGGTAACCTAATCTTAAGTCAATTTTGGAGAATACCTTTGCTTTCGCTAGCTGATTGAACAAGATGTCGATGCGGGGTAACAGATATTTGTTCTTGATGGTCACAGCATTGAGTGGTCTGTAATCTACACACATCCTCAGTGACTTATCCTTCTTTTTCACAAACAGTGCTGGACATCCCCACGGAGATGAGCTAGGTTGGATAAGACCTTTGTCCAATAGATCTTGCAATTGAACTTTGAGTTCTGCTAACTCATTGGGTGGCATTCTATAGGGCCTTCTGGATATGGGTGCGGTACCTGGCACTAATTCAATCTTAAATTCCACGTCCCTATCCGGTGGTAGACCTGGTAATTCCTCTGGAAATACATCCAGAAACTCACAAACCACTAGAATATCACATATGGTGGTGGCTTGGATAGCACAGGCTAAATGTTGGGGTTCGAATTCACGGGAGAGTGGGACTAGAAAAGCATTCCCTCCCGTGGGTTCTCTCAACATGATAGTACGGGTGCTAGTGTCGATAAGAACACCATGATCCTTCATCCAATTCATGCCTAAGATTACACTTATCGACAATCCCGGTAATATTATCAAATTTGTGGTGTACTCCCTCCCTTGTATCAAGATGAGTACATTTTTGACTATCTTTTTGGTAGTAACAGTTCCCCCTGCTGAACTTATGTTAAAAGCCCCTTTACTTACTTCTATTATTTCTTGATCATGTCTAGATGCAAATGCTTGACTCATAAATGAATGAGAAGCTCCAGAATCAAATAAAACAACATCGGGATGTTTGTTGACGAGAAACATACCAGCCGTGACAACTTCTCCGGCGGGCACTTCCTCCACAGCGGTATAATGTACTTGTCCCTGACGTGCCCTGGCATTCACCTGCCTCTGATTGTTCTGATTTGGGTTGCCATTCTTCTTGGGGTGGGGGCACTCCTTGGACCAATGACCCAGTTGGTTGCAGTTGAAACAAGGTTGATTACTTTTGAATCCAGCGGAGTTGTCCTGATTACCATTTCCTTTTGGTAAGGCAATAGTGAACGCCTTACGAAAGGGTTTCTGTGGCCTATTATTCTGAGCTTTTGGTGGTGGAGGCCTGAACTTGGGTGCAGGTGGACGGAATTGTGGCCTAGCTGTGATAGGCGCTTTCGACTGGAAAGATCCGGATGCACCGGCCTCGTAGGCCCTCTTGCGACCTTTAGCAACTGCATGCATGTTGTTGTGGTTTTCTTGGGTCAAGGCATCACTAATAAACTCATTGTACGTGGCACATCGAGAATTTGCCATAGTCTTCATTAACTTGGTACCCAACCCTCACTTGAAACTCTCAATCTTTTTCTCTTCAGTATCCATGAAACTTGGAGCATATCTTGACAAGTTGTTGAATGCGTGCATATATTCTGTGAGTGACTTTGTTCCCTGAGTGAGCCTCATAAATTCTGCTGCTTTCATGCGCATCAGGCCCGGGGGAATATGGTGTCCCCTAAAAGCCAGCTTGAATTGATCCCAGGTCACTCTCGCATTAGCAGGCAGAGACGACAGAAAGTGCGTCCACCAGATTCCTGCTGGTCCTTGCAATTGGTGAGAAGCATATTCTGCTTTCAGGTGCTTTGTGACCCTTAGCAGACAAAATTTCTGCTCGATGGTATTCAGCCACTCATCGGCCTGCAGTGGTTCCTCAGCCACCTTGAAGATCGGAGGCTTCGTGTCCAGAAATTCCTTGAATGAACTGTGCTGATTTGGCTCGACCCCCGGTTGCTGTGGGTGGCCACGAGCAGTGTTTTGCGCGATAAGGCGCAAGGCTTCTTCCATTGTCCTCTGGCTCCCCAGGAACTGGGCAAAGAACTCCTAAGCAGACGGTGGGGGTGGGGGTGGCAAGTCATCCTGGTTGCCATCCTGGCTGCCACCAGCTCCAGCATGGGTGCGCGTCATCTGCGAAGTTGCAACAATAAGCGATTATTGGTTGATGCCAAGAGATTGCAGATGAATTAGGTACTCATGCCAAACTGAAATTACTGGAGAAAATTCTCAAAAGCACAATAAAAATAGAGGCATAATAATTCATTCTCGCAACATGACATCGCCAATTTGACCACTTATCGTGCTCATAACGCATGTGAATTTTTAAAGCGTGATTAACGACAAAGTACAGGAATTGCATTGCCGTTTAACCAAATGTGCGATTAACATTACATGATAATCTGGTTACGAATGCCAACTTCGAACTATAGGTCCATTACATAAATAAGGTGGTACATTAGTCCTTCCACTAAATGCTAAGCGATCTAATCCTCATCATGATCACTATCGAGGTCAGACGCAGAATCATCTCCTTCCTCAGGCTCTACTTCTTCTTTAGGCTCCACTTCTTCTTCAGGCTCCACTTCTTCTTCTTCCTCGTACCCTTCCAGATCCATTTCTGTGGCTCCAGGTGGGACATAAGGGTGGAGCTGATTGTTCAGTAGATGAACCTCTTCATGCAGATTATCGTTGTATTCTTCCGCATTGGCCAGCTGCTGTCCCAGCTCAAACTGTCGAGCTCTCAGGATATCTTCCCTAGACTAGGCTGCATTCCGCTGGTGAGTTAACCGAGTCATTTCTTCAGTGTGCCTTTCAATCTCGGCGTCGTGCTCCCTCTGAAGCTGACGTCGATCCTCGTGGGCATGACCAAGTGCACCAGACACACGTCTGAGGCTACCCTCAACTCCATCTAACACTCTTATCATTGCGAACATGGCGCTCATGGCAGGGTTATCACTGTTTTGCCCTTCGGCTGCACCAATCTCCAAAGATCTTTCTCTTGCCTGCTGCCATGAGTCCGTGGAGGGGTTACCTCTTGGAAAAACTCCAACCAAAATGGCTGCCAGCTCTTGAGGAAAACGATCCATGATATTCCTCAAGATCCCAAAGGCTGCCCTGCCAGCTGCTTCTTCAGCAGTCCTACCAGTTGACTCATAACACCAGCCTGTCCACTCAGAATCGTCACCCCGAGGACGAACAACGGCCTCCACAGTAACTAAGAGACCTTCTCCCAACCGCTCATTCGCCCAGAAGTAGCGGGGTTCCATTCCATTAGGATAACCTACATAGCGGAGCACTCTCCACAAGAGTGTAGGCATCCTAAACTCTCCAAGGAATGTGTGACGTTGATGGGTACATGGAGCAAGCTGACGGCTAGGAGCTCTGCCTCTGGTGGACTTGCGAGCAGTCTGCTTGGTGCGTGCCATCTGCACCATTAACATGTACCCCTTGGTGAGACAATGCCATAATGGATAAGAGTTACATAACCGAGTAAGAATTTTATAAGGGGAGTAACAATGTAGTTATGTGAATGGTAATTTAACATGATGCATGCTCGTTCCGTACGTCCTCATAAACTTAGGAAAAATTTGCTTCTAACGGTAGACATGGTGGCATACATACGTTCTCTCATATATATCGTAACTAGTCGAGCTACACGTTTCGTTGTTAGTGTACCTGCATAAAATTTCATTTTAGCCCTAAACCCATAATGAAATATGCAGAATGTAATTGTAAATACTTCCATATATGTATACCCATACATATACTTCCGTATCAATCTACCCGACAATAATTTAAACCCACAATTAAATACGTACCATATACACCTGCAAGCATGTATACATAGCCGTACCAAGCTAACTCTTCCCGACCGCACGCTCACATCTTGCGGTCATACACTCATCTTACCTTGGCGTAGAGGCATTTGATCTATACATTACCACTCAAGTGAATGGCATCCATACTATAGCACGCCGTATGGACGACGAAGTAAAAACCCCCATGTTAGTACTTAAATAGCCACCTAATAGTCCTTAATTTGGGCATAAGGAAAGTGATCATTGGCACACTTTAGATTTCCAATACCTATTAAATAACTATTAGTTGCTAGAGAAGGGTTTTTGGAAAACAAAAACTTTTGTTTTAAATACACTTGTGACAATTAACGTTGAATCTTGCTCTGATGCCAGCTGTCGTAGAACCGACCAATTTATAAGAATACAAGTACAATGGCAATCCGCAAGCAGTCGCACTGTCATACTTGAACCCATATAAACCCGGTAGTCTGTCGAGTACCACGATGGGTCTCGATAAACGATTTACAACAACCAAGATCGTACAGGATTCAACATACATGCCACATATTACATAAAGTTCACAGATACTTTTCATCATCAGAGTACTAATAAAAGTTATTACAAACCGAGTTTGATAATTAAAGCGGAAGCAAATAAGTTCAAAGATAAAGTTTCTAACATAGTTTGATACAGTGCCAAGCCAGATCACAGTCCACAAAAGCAAAGATAAGAATTACTAAGGAAGCCTGCCCAAGGCTTACTCCTCATCCACAGCGGGATAGAAGCAACTCTTGCAATAACCATGATACACAGTGCCATCTGCAACAATGGGAAAATAAACCCTGAGTACGAGAAGGTACTCAGCTAGACTTACCCGTCATGAACCAGAAATAAAATGACTCCAAGGATTATGCAAGGCAGTATAAGTGGACGTAACTTGGCAACATTTTTGCGAAAAAGGCAATTAA
Source organism: Miscanthus floridulus (assembly GCF_019320115.1). Lineage (NCBI taxonomy): Eukaryota > Viridiplantae > Streptophyta > Magnoliopsida > Poales > Poaceae > Miscanthus > Miscanthus floridulus. Next base: position 113,541,253 of record NC_089581.1, on the reverse strand, counting down.
TCGTTGTACGATTGTGATTTCTTTTATCAAGTTAATTATAACTATCCATTTCTAGATTAGCAACTATCCTGTGCCAAACATGTGGTATATTATTTAGAATCATACAATAGTAACCATAGCAGGTATTGTAATTCCATATTCATCTGAACCATCATGTTTCATAATATAGTTGCTACGATGTTGGAGCTAGCCAAGTTTCTCACTATCCGGGAGAGACGGCGATTCAAATCGATTTCAACCAGCTGGGAGTTTATTCCTAACACAAACCCAGGTCTACTAGCCACGATAGCCTTAGGTCACCTTTGATACAACTCAGGTACATATTTCGCAGGTCCATACCGCGCCGCACAATCTGGAACACCAGATGCCAGGATGCTCAGGTCAAGCCTGCCCTTGGGCTCAGTCTGATCGTTCCCCGGAAGGAGCGCACAACAGAACGGATCCCGGCCTGAGTTGAATTACTCGGCTTCACGGTCGGAACGAATTATCTGGCCAGCTAAGTGAGAGGCATGCGTTCAATCTTGTCAGAAGTTCCAACAACGGTACGGTCCTTAATCGACACAGACGGGGATAAGTCCACACCCAAGACCTCCATGCCTTGTTGCTTCCCTATCGACCTCCCGTCCAGTCTCAATTTACTTTTACCTCATGGTTCTGTTCCACGATAGCAGATATAGCCAACCGTGCTCCGGTATCCACCTATATCTCGCAGGTGACAGGACATCACCCGACTTCTACCGGTCTAAGCATGGCTAAGCATATATATTCGATCCTGGACCTATACCGGCTAAAGGTGTAATATCTGGACAAGGAATGTACATGCATCAAGTGGTTTCATTCAACTCTTATAACCTAATGCATCAATCATAAATACGTAAGTAAACATTTGTAAATTACTGGGAGACTTATAATGCTCCGAGGCTTGCCTCGTAGAAAGGAAGTAGGGCGATGGTCAGGGCACTCCGGAAGCTCTTCAGGGTTCTGCTCCATGCCTTCGGGAGCTGCGGCTTGCGGATCCTCCTGTGGGTTCCCTTCCTCTGCTTCTTCGAATTCCAGCAACATGATCTCTTCCTCCGATCCTAGATGCATGAGTATGGTATAAGTATTACGAATGCATATATGTTAATAAGTGCATCACGTTGCTTGAGTAGGTGCATATCTCTTCTCGATTACTATTCAACTACTTCTACAATGCATCGACTATACCATAAAATAGCAGCTACTGGTTTTACTCATAACTAGAGTTCTACAAATCCAAATCCAGTGATCCTAGACTTTCTGGAAAGCTTATCAAATTCTCTACAACTTTGTTATTAACCATTTTTACAGTACACATCAGTTTCAACATGCAACTCATCACACTCGAGAATCAGTCCAGAAACGATTTAACATGCAATATAAAGTAATAATATTTCTACTTCATGTAATCATTCAAAATTTGACAACATAGAACCTACCAATAGTTTAAGCATACCAAATACATTTTAGATAACATAATGGTGAAGCCCAAACTATTTATTAAATTGCCTTTATTATTTTATTTAGATATCTAGGTTAAATAATAAATATATATCAGATATGCTTAATAAATTCTCAAAAATTTATAGAGTCTTCCTAATGCTATCAAAGGACTACTATAAAATTTCATGTCATTTTACTAAGTAGAACATTCCATACAAAAATGATAAGGAAGCAAGGCTTGAAATAGCATAAATGGAAAATCCTATTGAAAAGTGTCAAGCAACAGATTTCTTATTTTTCTTAACATCCATATGGTACTAGTATTACCTCCAACAAATTTCATGAATTTTGGACTCATAATTAATTTATGAAAATTCCTGCAAGGATTAACTAGTCATAAAAGAAAAATCTATAACTATAAATCTACCCATGCACTAGTCTTCAAATTTTTACCCAAGCTCATATATGCTAAGACTAGCTTACCACAAAAATTTCATAATTTTTGGAGCACAGGAACTCTAGATATAAAATAAACAAATTTGAATGTATTCAAAAGCACATTTCAAATCCCTATTTAAATCTCCATAAATTTCTACTGTTGAACCCAAGAACATATTTTTCTTAAATACTAAACTTCCTAAGCAACACAATAATATTTATTTCATAATTTTAGGAGCTACCAAACTAAAGATACAAAAATAACAAATCACACTTGAATCTGAAATTTTTGAACTAGCCTACTCTACTTCTGTCGCTGACCGGTGGGACCCGTCGGTCAGAGGACCCCACATGTCATCGACACAGAAGCAGAGTGGCGGCGCTATACGCTGCGGGCGCGGCCAGAGCTCGCCGCCGGCGAACTCGCCGGCGGTGACATCATCACACGATGATCTACTTGACTCCGCGCATCGATTGAGCTACATGGGTGGCCTTCTCGCCGGAGCTAGCGACTACGGCGGCTACAATGGCGGCACGGCGGGGCGGAACGACGGCGACACGTCGGAGGAGGCCACGGCAAAGTAAGCTCAAGCTCAGACGAGCATATACTACCTAAGACGCACACGACACTAGCTAACTCGTGGAGAGGTGGACTGTGGCGCTCCGGCCACGGTGACGGGGCTCGCGGCGGAGCTCCGGTGAGGGCGTACGTGATGCGGTGGCTTACCCAGCACGGCCAGCGAGCACGGGAGGAAACAGTGGTTTGCTAGGAAAACGGTGGAGCTTTGGTGGTGGTGCTGGAGTGGCTAGGCGCGAGCTATGCGCGGCTATGGCGACGGCGGAGCTGTGGGCGCCCAGCGGCTGCTGCAGCGAGGAAGAAAGGGCCGAGGCAAGGCGACTAGTGAGCTCGGCTGAGTGCGGGCGAGCGCTGGGAGGGTAAAGGTGCGAGCTGGCCTGCCCTGGCTGCGGTGGGCAGGGCGCTGGTGACGCGCGGCCGTCGCCACGGACATGCGGCGCGCGTGCTCTACCGGTGTCGGCCACTGACGCCGGTCGATTCAGTTCGTCAGTCGCGCGATGCAGTGCCTGACAACGAGTTTTGACACTCCTTTTACCGCTAATCTGTAGCTTCTCAGCGAAAACGATCTACATGGTTTTTGTAGCCCGAAGTACCAGCCACTGTTCGCCTACACGGCCGTGTAGCCCGTGTACACACCGTGTACACGCTACACGGTGGTGCGCCGTTTCCGTCCGTTTCCGTTTAATCGTCCGTTTACCCCGTTTAATTGACCGTTTAGCCCGTTTAATTGACCGTTTAGCCCGAATAATAGCTAAACGGTAGGTGACCGACTGTTTACCGTTTAGCGTTTAGGAAAACACTGGTACCAGCTACAACTTTGGTTCAAGTACCTCGTTCTAATTCGCAACAGAGACGGAGTAATATCATCACTAAGATAGGGCTGTCAGGCTGTCAGTCGAGCAAACACTTAGAAAATTTGTTAAGTGTTGAAAGCTGGATTTTGATGATTCTTGTGATCCAATTTCAAGCATGTTAGGAACTGAATCACTCAATGACCCAAAAATAAAAGTTGTTCCTTATACCAAATACTACAACATTGCTTTAGTGAACTCCTCCATGCAAGGTCTCTAACACCTAGTTCCAAATTGGTCAAACATGTCACTTTGAAATCATGATACACATTCAAACCTTGACTAAATGACCAAACTAGCCCTAGCACTAAATACCAAAGTTGTTCATAATGATACTCTAAGCATGTTTAAACAATTTGCAAGGTCATTTGAACATTTCATGTAGTAGTCACTCATATAGCTATCTAAGTCAACACATGAAATATCACTTAAGTGCTTGATCATGAAATGTGGCCTTCATGAACAAGGTTCCTTTTGTTAACCTAAGTGTAGCTAAGGTGTTTTAGTGACTAGCATTACCCACTTGCATTCATTTGCACATGATCATATGCATATGCTCTAAGAAACACGAGATAACAAGCAATGTTTCATATGTTTCGATCAAATGTTTCAATTGTAAATGATGATTTATGAATGCTTGATGCTCATGCTCATGTTATGCAAGTCAAGTTATGCAAGGCTAACACCCGAGGTGTTACATTAGTTGTGCCATCATGGAGCCCTTAGAGTTTTAACCAAATTTCATGTGCTGTATTTAAAGTAAACACTTGGTTAAGCACATCCATGCTAAAAGATTCAAACAAGCAATTTTTAGCTCTAGCATTGAAATGAATTTATTTTTCTTCACTCTTTGTGGGTTTATCGGGATTCTTAATGGGTTTCATCCCATCACAAGTGACTCTCCAAACATCCAAATCAACCATCTTAAGGTGACAAGCCATTCTAGCTTTACAGTAGGGGAAGTTAGTGCCAACAAAGTGCGGAGGCCTAGAGGTATCCATCCCAACCACTCTAGTTAGCGTCGGCTCAACAGCGGTGAATCCAAAGTTCCAAATTGAGCCAACCAGCTCTGATACCTATTGAAAGGGGACCGTGATGCTTAAGAGGGGGGGGGGGGTGAATTAGGCAACTTAAAACTCTAACTTTAAACTATGGCCTGTTTTTCTAACCTTAGCAAAACCTATGCAAAAAGGATAAACTATCTAAATGTGCAACTATGGTTTTGCTAGTGTGTTGCTATCTCTACCGCAAAAGGAGTTATGCAAACAATGTAAATGCGGAAGCTAAAGAGTAAGGTAGAGATATGCAAACTCCCATCAACGACTCTGGTATTTTTACCAAGGTATCAAGAAGCATGCAAGCTCCCCCCTAGTCCTCACTGGAGCCCCTCATAAGGGCCAAGCTCCCGTTTGGGTATCTCCATGGATAGCATCAGGCCTTCCCCACGTGCAAGTGGGTCTCCGACGTGCCTTCCGGTAAGCCTCCCCTAGATGCTCCTTGCCATCTACAATATCAAGCTTCTGAGCAAACTGTCGCGGGCCTTGTTCCCTTTGGAACATGGTGGCGGCCACACCACAAACACGGTTTGTGTGATCTCGCAAGATTACAAGCCCCTTTGATGTACAACAATGGTGTGTGCAAGCACCGAGTGCTAAGAGGTATGCAAACCTCACTAAACACTAGGCCTAAACCTAGAGCAAGTGTATAAGCGGTGGTCTAATCAACCTAAGCATTTCGCAAAGCACCTACACTAATCACCTAATGAATCACTAAGCACTATGCAAGTGGAGATCACTAAAATGGTGTATCAACACCCTTGGTATGTTTATAAGCCCCATGGAGAAAGTAGCTGTTGGGGATAAAACCCAGCTTTCTGCTACTGACTGGACGCTGATCACATCCTGACCGGACGCGCCCGATCATCCCGACCGTTGGAGCATGCGCGTTGATCGAACTTGTCTCAGAGTCCGGTCATCATCGATAGGACGCGTCCAGTCACGCTAGCGCCGCTCTAGAACCTCTCTGGACTCAATCGGATGATGCACCTCATGCTTCTAGTCATCTAGTGTGCTATGTTCGGTCACGCTGAAAACACTGCCATGATGATGAATAGTGCCACTAGTGCGTCCGGTCACTACTTCGCTTAGCGTTCGATCAGCGTTCGGTCATAGTTGTCGATGCCTGTTGTTGCCTAGCACTTGATTGGATGCATCTGGTCACTCATAGGGCCACGTTCAGTCACTGCTTCGCTCAGCGTCCGATCACTGCTGCTTAGTGTCCGGTCACTGCTGTCGGGCTCGTTTCTTCGCAATCTTGCATCCGGCTTAGTTCTAATCTTTGTGCTTGGACTTTGCTTGACCTTGTATGTCTTCTATGCATCTTCACATGTCTTTCTTGAGGTGTTGATCATCAGATCATCACATCGCCTTCGTCCAAGTCATGTTTTGCATCTTATGGAACTACAAAATAATTACTTGCAAATTCATTAGTCCAGTTTAGTTGTGTTGGTCATCAAACACCAAAATCCCAAGTAAATGGGTCTAGGGTCCATTTTCCTTACAAGGTCATTGGGTGGCCCAGAGCTGGTGGAGTGCGCTCCTCCTTTAGTGGACGCTAGGATGAGCGCCTCCTCACGGAGGCGGAGTACACCGAGCCGATCAGCAACGAAGTCTAGATTCCCAAAGAGGAAGGTCTAGAGTGGCATGAAGATAGGAGGAACCCACATCCCAACAGGTGGGAGCATGGGGAACTCTATCAAGCCAAAGTGAATCGTATCACTTGAGCCCACCATGACAAAGATGGTGGAAACATGGGCCATCCGATGACCAAAAGCGTGAATGCACGGCGTCCTCCCCATGGATGGCGCCAACTGTAGGTGCGAAAAGTGACCAACAAGTAAATATTTGTAGTTTTGCCGTGCATTGTGATTGGATGTGGTCTAGCACTCAATGACATAGGATTTATACTAGTTTAGGCAACGTGCCCTATGTCCAGTTTCAGTCGGTCGGTGACTTTATTCCTAAGTCCAGGTACTCAAAGTTTGCTATGGGGTTACAAACGAGTAAGAATAAGAAGGGGGTGTTTAAGGCCCGGTTGGACTCTAAACCAAAGGCTCAAACATGCACTAAGTATTGGAGCGTATGCTCTATGTAGCTTTAGAGTTCTAGAGCTATTGATCTATATGAATTCTCAGGTCATCGAGTGCTCGAATCATCTAGCTTCTCTTTTTTGAGGAAAGCTAGAGAGCTAGAGAGTGCTTTTTAGGAGAGAGCTCATCCCCTTTTATAGTCAAAGGCAATGGCCTTACAAGTCAGAGAAAGAGAGAGAATGTATACGTGTGCTACCTAGTCTTGTTGCCCACACTGTCGAGTAGGAGACGGTCATCGGTGCCCATAATACTATTTATGTCCATATGCATGTGGTAGGCTCTACCATGTTCGCCTGGTATGGCAACCATCGACGCCTACAATACTATTTGTGTTCTAACATGCCTGGAAGGTTGCATAGTGCCCATCTGGCATGAACTAGTGGCACCATCCTGCAGGTGCGTAGGGTATGGCAGGGTATGGTCCTTGGTATTGTGGTTTGACTTGAGCACCTTACCTTATCTGCTTCACCTGATCCCTGAGCCCTCACCAAGTGGGTGTCCCTGGTCGGTCCTTCCTAGTTGGCCTTGACTATGTCGGTCGAGGAAGAGCCATGAGCAGAGGTCTGTCGTATCCCCCGTTGGAAAAGGAGGTTGGAGTCGAACTGTGTCCCCACCTAGGCTGGCCTGGGAGGCATGCATTGTCGCTATGTCATCTGCTGGGCTGAGTTTTTGTGAGGCAGTGGGTCCATTGTGGACCCTAGGTTTATGAACCCGACACTTACTATATTAAAAATGTGAAGTAGACATGTAGTGAAATGAAGGAGTACTTACTTTGTTGTACATGGAGTATTTTTCTGATCTTATTCCACTGCACAGTTCTTTGCCGTTGCAAGTACGACACTTAATGGTCCTGCAAAGTCCACTGATGGTCCTGCAAGTACGACAATTAATAACGACACTTGTTGATTGAAGTGTACATTGTGTACACAAGGGCAGATCTAGAAACACCATCCGAGGTGGGCTAATTAGTAAAGGACCTCTTGGACTGGCTATGGATAGGTTTATGAACCCGACACTTACTATATTAAAAATGTGAAGTAGACATGTAGTGAAATGAAGGAGTAATTACTTTGTTGTACATGGAGTATTTTTCTGATCTTATTCCACTACACAGTTCTTTGCCGTTGCAAGTACGACACTTAATGGTCCACTGCACAGTCCACTGATGGTCCTGCAAGTACGACAATTAATAACGACACTTGTTGATTGAAGTGTACATTGTGTACACAAGGGCAGATCTAGAAACACCATCCGAGGCGGGCTAATTAGTAAAGGACCTCTTGGACTGGCTATGGGAGGGACTATGTTGGGCTGAACGTCAGGGATTTCTATGACCTAGAGAAGACCTGCTTGTATGAAATTTGGGCTGCACCCTAGGCTGTAGCCCCCCAACCTAGGGCCTGGATCCACCCCTGTACACTAGGTATCCAATATGCTAGCGCACTATCGACAGAATATCGTCGGTAGTCCTCCGAGGGGTATCCTATGAAGGTAGATTGATTGGCAGAGATGCGTGTAATCAAGAATAAGAAGACAATAGAGACACATGAGTTAGATAGGTTCAGGCCATTAGTATGATGTAATACCCTACTCCTGTGGTCTGTTGGATTATATTGACTATCCTATGATATTGCGTGAGTTTAGAGGGGGTGCCTACCTGCCTTATATAGTCCGAGGGTAGGGTTACAAGTCGGTTAGATCTAGGAGATAACTGAAAAGTAATAACAAATTACAGGAATCATGGGATCGTACATATCCTAACAGATCTTGTAGTATCTTCAAGATATCTTCCTGGTGTCTTGCAGGAGATGCCGAGCAGCGTTGTGCCCCACAAGGCTTCATCTTATGGGCTAGGCCACCCCTGGGGGCATAGCCCATGTGGTCTATCAAGGGTATCCGGGGTTGTACCCCCCATATCTAGTCCCTGAGCACCTTGCATCTGTTGTGCAATGCCATCTTGAGCTTGTCCAAGTAGGTGCGAACAAAGACGAGCAGTCAAACTCATGGTCCGACCACCGTGATAAGATGTTGAGTAGTTGTGAGCCATCGCCGAGTAGCATGAACCGTCGCTGAGCAGTGTGAACCGTCGCCGAGTAGTGTGAACCGTCGTCGAGTAGCGTGAACCATCACCGAGCAGTGTAACCCAAGTATGGCTTGCCATAAGGGTGTAAGGAGCTCAAGTTCAAAATCAAAAATTTCCTCACAGTGGACCAAGTGTGCCCACTTAGAGCCCGACCACGAGAAAGGGAGATAGTCTTCTTTAGCTTCAAGAGGCGTGGAGTCTTCTAGATTAAAGCAAACACAACTCACCGCGAGGTGAACTGTGCCCACTTAGTCCCCGAGCCTGACAGTAGGTGACATAGTCACATGGTGCCAGGGTCCAAAGTAAAGAAAAGTACAAGACCAGCCGAGCAAGCAGCCAGTCCCTGGGTGTAACCCTGAAATGAGAAAACCACATTCACCGCAAGGTGAAGTGTGCCCACTTAGTCACCAAGCCTGACAGTAGGTGACATGGTCATGTGGTGCTAGGGTCAGAAATAGTCAACAGAAGAAAATCCCTAGTGCGATGAGGAACCAAGTCGTGTTGATGACGCAGTCCCCGAGCCACAAGTGGAAATCTTGGAGAAAACAAGTCATGGAGAAAAAACTGGAGTAACGACTGTATAGTAGTAATCACTGAGCCATAATAGATGGTGGAGAACTCGGTGAATATTCGGTGAGCAGCAACAAATTCCAGCGATAAATGGGTGATATAGGCTGCAGTTGTGAGAAAGCCTAGGTAATGGCCCATCACGCCATTTTGGAGAATTCGGAGAGGTGCAAATCACAGAGCGATTTCCCAAAAACCATCGAATGCGAAGGTGTTGGGGTGCTTTATAACTATGCCACCGCACTCCGCGCTCCCACCTTTGCCACTTTGCCACTTTGTCTTCCTCATCAGCCCTTGCGCTTCCAGATTCATATTCACACATGCTTCGGCCACCAATCCCAAAGTAGATCTGAGAGATGGCGCCGAAGAGGGGAGCTAGAAACCCGATGAAGGCGACCATTGGAGCCAGCCGTGATAATGAGTGGGTGTTGTCGAGCATGGGGGAGGCAAAGATCAATAGGATGGTGGAGGCAGGCGTCCTTTCTAACTGTGTTACCACCGGATGGCGGTGAGCCCTTCCCGATGCCACATACTGATGAAGTAGTTGTTTTTAGGATTATTTCTGGCACGGGTTAGGATTCCCCATTCATCCTTTCTTGAGGAACCTATTGGAGTTCTAGAGAGTGAGTCTGTGCAATCTCCACCCAAACACTATCTTGCACATCTCGATTTTTATCCACTTCTGTGAGGCATATCTCGAAGTTCTTCCCTACTTGAACCTCTTCCGTCATCTATTCTGGCTTAATAAGAAGGGTGGCGGCAATTTGAAGGTGGTCAGTGGCGTTTATCTTCAACTCCACGATGGAATGGCGAGCGAGTACATCACTATACCGCTAAACACCTCGCTGAAAGGGTGGAACGCCAGGTGGTTCTACATGAAATAGAGCCATCCCACCATCCACTGCAACGTCGACCACGTGTCGAAGAACTAGAGGAGCTGGTTAGAGAGGCCGAGCAGTGCTGACATGGAGCAGGTGAGGGAGCTCGTCGGCCTAATTAAGGGCGTGAAGATGAATGGTGGGTTGGTGGCAGCGAGCTTCATAGTGCACCGTGTCCAGCCCTGCAAGGAGAGGGCCCACATGGGCTATGACTTCAAGGGGGACACCGACGGTACCTGGGAGAGGTCAGAGAGGCTGACAAAGAATGACATGCTAGAGCAGGCCATAGGGCTTTTTGTACCAAATGCCTCATTTAGCATGTTAAGGCAGACGAGGGCCTTTAACTGCATGAACCCGCCTCGTCAGGTAAACATCTTAATTATTTGTTCCTGATCCTTTTTTATCTTGTACTGTTGCCGAGCAGTGAACTAATTCACTTATGGAAAGATCCATTCGCAAGAACGAGTAGTGTACTTCTCAGGTGTGCCGAGGGGTGATTAGCCATGGGTGGTAGACGCCCGGCCACTAGCTTAGCCTGAGGAAGGTGCCATTAGTGCCTCATCATAGTCTAGAGGCACAAACGCTGGTCAGATGGAGAGTCCTCCCCTGGTGTCGGAGAAAGTCTGAGGGAAGAGGGCAGCGGCAGATGAGCTGGCCTAGAAAAAGAGGAAGACAGATGGTGCCACACCTCGCAAGCTAGGCGGCATCTCGCTTGGCAGTGACTGGACCACTCGGACACAGAGTGCGGCAATGTCTAAGTGGTCGGATGACGATGGGTCTCCAGTAGCTCCTCCTCCGAGCACTAAAGCGCCTCCGCACAACATGCACATGAAGGAGCGATCGAAGGGAGGGGAGGGAGTCCCTAAGCAGCAGGTGAAGGGTGTCCCAGAGCAGCAGGCGAGGGGAGTCCCAGAGAGGTTGACGGAGGAGACCATGAGACCTCCACCCCAGGGTTTGGAGGTAGACCCTAGGGCCACACCTGGGGGCTCAGGTAGGCAGCACCATTTTAGACAAGTGTACCAGCAGGCCGACACGTGAGTATCCTTGCCTTGGAGTTATTTTGTTGTTAGATCCTTATCGCGTTGGCGTTTGACAAGCTAATCTAATGTAGAGCGAGGTGTACGGAGGAGTTGAATCCGTCTATCCAGACCGGTGACCAACCAGGGACTGGTCCTAGCGTAGAGGCAATGCCGGTAGATCCCATCCCAGAGTCCCCAGGCACTCGATGGCCTATGGAGGAGTCAACCGCCACTGCTGGTGGACTAGGCAGCGGCAAACGGCTGGTGCCGACGATGGATAGGTCAACGATGATGCCCAGGGCAACGACAGAAACTGATGGGGCTATGAAGGTGGATGCTAGAGTTACTAATGCCATGCCAGAGTCTAGAGTGGAGAAACCTACAGTACCAGAGGAGCCGATGGCACTCCCTAAGGCGTTGGAGGGCATGGTCGGACACGCTGTGTGGCCACGAAGCCCCCTGGTGGTGCTGCCAGCGGAGGAGGAGGAGGACAAGGTGGAAGAGATTGAACATGAGGAATTATGACCCCAAGCTATCCAAATCCTCTGCAAGTGGGGTGCTGAAGTGGTGGTTGTTGAGGAGGAGGACACCACCAGGGAGCTTAGGAGGCTAGAGTCCACCCTATCGACGATGATGAAGCAGATCAAGGTTAGCATTGCATCATCAATGTTCATCTTTAATGTTGGAGATTGGAGTTCTTCATATTCTTGGTGCTTTTGAAGGGGATAGCTCGGACTACCGAACAATGATGCCAGCTGATCAAGAGGATGGAGCCCCTTGCCAAAGAAAACGCACAGCTGAAGGAGGCGATGAAGCTTATGGAGAAGAACATCCAGAGGGCCTAGCGCGAGTAGGATCTTGCCAAGTCTCAAGCGTGGGATCTAGAATACCAAAAGGGGCTCTGTCCGAGCAGTTCAAGACCATGTCCGAGTAGTTGCCGGGCAGGTTCAAGCAGCTGGCCACCATCTCTGAGCGGCTGATGAGTGTTTTCAAGTAGCTAAAGCGAAAGTTCGAGCAACTTAGAAACGTCTCTAAGCAGAGAAAAGGTATGGCATATCAGCAATTTTGCTTTGCATTGTTGAACAGTCATATTGTTGCTGGCGACTATTATGCTTGTAGAGCAAGATGTGTAGCTCGTCCAGTTGCGCCAAACCATCAGACAACTCTAGGAGGAGGAGAACAAAGTGACTGGGCGAGCGGAGAAGCTGGCTGAGGAGCTAAAAGGTGAGTACTTCATGGTCAAAGTTACTGCTAAATTGATTTCTTTCGTTTGATGGATCCTGGTGATGCCTACAGACTATTGATGTGCTAGAGTAGGAGGCAAAAACCCAGAGGAGCAAGCTTGATGCCATAGTTGCCAGAGTCAAGCTGGTGCTCAACTATGTCGACCTAGAGGTGGCTCCTTAGCTCGACGGTAGGCCGCCGTGTCCAGACACCATCATCGATAGGTGCAAGACGGTGTGGGAGAACTTCAAAAGCTTCAACCATGATGCCATCATCACCGCCATTACACACGCCCTAGCAGTAGTCTAGTCCCACTACCCTGCCATTGACCTTCAAGTGATAGGGGCCAGATTCGCCATAGGGATGGGCGCGATGGAGCATCAGCAGCTGGAAGATGAGGTGGAAGATGCGGCAAAGAAACTGGCCGGTGACATCGACCTGTTTGGTGAGATGGACGACGATGGTGAAGCCTAATGATCTGCTTGGAGAATATTCTGTAATAACTAGAGAGGGTAGTTAAAACACGCACGGGCGTAGATAAACATTTATGTATATGTATAAATGTTGTAAAGTGACATATGCATGTTTTATGCAGTTTGCTGGTATTGCAGTGAAAAAATCATTGTAGTGTTAACCCTAACGCAATTATGGGTAGTATAAGTAGCCTTCGAGCAGTTAGTTCATTACTGAACTCTTGGCCTTGGCTAGCCCATAGTGCACGTGTAGGAGGAACAGGTGTGACCAAGGAACCACAGCCGACCATGCATAACGCAGAGTGCGGAGCCTGTAGCAAGTGTAGGGAGAGATCGAAGACTGGGTCTTCTCCAAAGAACATAGAGCAAAATGTGCTACTCGGTGGTTGGCAAAAAATCATGGAGATATACAAAGTATAAGTAGTGTCCGAGCAGTTGGTTCTTTACTAGATTCTTGGCCTTGGCTAGCCCATAGTTCATAACATCAAGTGTGGAGCCCGTTCACATGTAGGAGGAATAGGCGTGACCAAGGAACCATAGCCAACCACCCATAACGTAGAGCGTGGAGCCCGTAGCACATGTAGGGAGAGATCGAAAACTTGGTCTTCTCCATAGAGCACAGAACAGAACATGTGCTGCTTGGTGGTTGGTGAAATATCTTGGAGATATGGAGAAACATGGCAGCATATTTATGGAGATCACATATTGGAGTTTGTTAAGTAGTAGCTTAGAGCTGATGACCGCAAATGGAGATTAAACCGTAATGGAGACAAATTATGGTGACCAAAACCTCATTCATTGTGGAGTGGAGAATACAAATCTAGAGCGTTTCAAGGATAGAAACATATAAGGTGATCGATGTGCCATGAATTGGGGACATCGAGTCCGTCCAAGTCGCATAACTGGTAAGACCCTAGTCGGGTAACCTCTTTGACCACATAGGACGCTTCCTAGGGGGAGGAGAGCTTATGCATCCCTTTGGTTTTCTACTTTCTGCTAAGAACGAGGTCACCGATAGGAAATGAACGACCTTTGATGTTGCAGTTGTAGTATCTTCGCGAGCCTTCTAGGTATTTGGCTGTGCGGATACAAGTGATCAGGCGTTCTTCCTCAGCCTTGTTGACATCCTCTGTCTGAATAGCTATGGCTTGCTCTTCATCATAATGTTCCAACCTAGGTGCTTGGAAGGCAATGTCCACTAGAAGTATGGCTTTTGAGCTATAGACCAAGAAATATGGAGACACACCGGTGCAACAACTAGCTTGAGTGCATAGTCCATAGACCACAACTAGTAGCTCTTTGAGCCATCTGCCTAGATGCTTTTCTTCTTTCTGATATAGCCTCTTTTTTAGGGCATCAAGGATCATACTATTCGCCTGCTCCACCTGGCTGTTGGCTCTAGGATAGGCAACGGAGACGTATTTGATGGAGATGCATCAGTCTTTGCAGAAGTCCCAAAAATGATGACCAGTGAATGTAGTTCTGAGGTCGATGATAATATTGTTTGGGAGACCGAATCTGTGGATGATATCTTCGAAGAGCTTGACTGCCTTCTTAGCAGTAGCTGAAACAAGCGGTTTGTATTCGATCCACTTGGAGAACTTGTCAATGGCGATGTACATGTACCGGAAACCACCTGGCACTAGCTTGAAAGGCCTGATCATGTCTAGTCCCCAGCATGCAAAAGGTCAGGAAGCTAGGATGGTCTGCAGTTCTTGTGCCGGCACGTGGATTTGCTTGGTGAAAAATTGACATCCTTCACAATGTCGGACGAGGTCTTCTATATCGGAGATGGCTGTGGGCCAGTAAAAACTAGCTTGGAAAGCTTTATTAACCAGGTTTCTTGAGGCCACATGGTTGTCATAGGAACCAGAGTGAATTTCAAGAAGTAGTTTCACTCCCTCTTCTTGGGTGATGCATTTCTGTAGTATCCCTTCCTTGGCACTTTTCCTCATCAAGTTCCTATCCACCAGTACGTAATGCTTGCTTCGACAGATTAGGCATTTGGTTTCAGTCTTGTCGGTGGGTACATCAGTGCTGGAGATGTACTTGATGAACTGTTCCCTCTAATCGGCGGCCGGCGAAGGTACTGTAAGTACTAGCTACTCGGCAGGGGGAATTTCTTGAACTTCCTTCTCTTCCTTAATGGATGGCGCAAAGAGATCTTGAACGAAGACCCTAGGTGGAATCACAGCATGAGAAGATCCTATCTTAGATAGGTGGTCGATGAGTTGATTTGAATCTCGTACCACGTAGTGGTACTCAATACCGTAGAACTTCCCTTCAGGTTTCTTGATTTTGGCACAATATGCGTCCATCTTCTCACTAGAGCAGGACTAGTCTTTGTTTAGCTGGTTGATGACTAGTACGGAGTCCCTGTATACCATGAGGCATTTGACGTTGAGCTCAACGCCAATACAGAGTTCGTGGAGACACGCTTCATATTCGGCAGTGTTGTTGGATGCCAGAAAATATATTCAGAGAACATATCGGAGCTTATCCTTGGTCGGCGTTATGAATAAAATGCCAGCACTAGCACCATTGATGTTGAGGGCACCATCGAAGTACATCACCTAGTGCTCAGGGCAAGTAGCGAGAATGGGCTCTTGGATCTCGGTCCACTCGGCAATGAAGTCAGCGAGCGCCTATGACTTGATGGTAGGCTGTAACACCTCGAGTGTTTAAATACTAAAACCTAACATGTCATCATATGCATTGCAAAGCATTTGGCATTTGGTGAAAACTTTGAGATGTGTACACTGAAACAAGTTTATATTTATGTGGTATGTGTTGAATTGTATTGTTTGACTCAAGTTCAAAGTTTGTTTGGATTTTGAATTTTCGAGAAAACCCTGATTTTCGGCATTTAAACCCTACCCTGAAAACTCATTTCAAAATCTAAGTATATTTTGGGGTTGAGCCCAAAATAAAAAGTGTAGAGCTTGACAAGTTATACAAAGTTTGTTTTTGGAGTTTTCAAAGTTGTTATGAAAAATTTGGAGTAATTCGAAAAGGCGTAATTCGTTAAATATTCCCTATTTTAATTCAAAAGTTCATTTCAAAATGTAGATTGAATTAGGGATTGGTTATAAAAGCAAAGTTGTAGAACTTTTGATTTTGAACAACTTTTATTTTTGGAGATTTTTGAGTTGTTATACAAATTTGGGAGTAATTTGAATTTGAACATGAATGGCAATTCTATAATTACTGTGAATAGTGTTCACCGCTCTCGCTACACCGCCGGCGACCTTCGGCTTGCTTCCAGGCACGTCGTGGCCGTCTGTGGCGTCGCGCTGGTGCGGGGAAAGACTTCGTCGTGGCTTCCTTGAGTTTCTGAGCCGCGTTATAAGTACCGAGACGCCGTCGTCGTCGTTTTTCTTCCTCCTCTGTTTTCTCCCGCCGCCGCAGTCTTACTCCGTTGAGCTTTTGCCGTCGCCTTAGCACCCTCCAATCCTCAGTAATGCCTACCACAGCTCCGCTGATTCCTTGCGCGCTCAGCTGAACCATCCTTGATGCTTGACTCCACCGGGAACTCGCTGACCACGCTGTTCTTCCTCGCGACCGGCAACATCTCCATCGTGGCTGCGCCGTCGTGGCCAATGCTCTCTGGTGAGCCTCTGACCTTGTGAAGCCTTGTTTTAGCTTTTTCATGATGCCATGGTGCTTCGTGCCTGGTTGATTGACCGTTTTGTCCACCGTAGTAGCCGGAACATCGCCGTTGTCGTGGCTTGCTTCGCCGTGGTTGCTGTGAACGTCGACCAGCTCCTCCATTGATCATCCGGCTCGGCTCTTGACTCCAACTCGTTCGGGGTGAGCTGTTGGTGCTTCCTGGGCCCTCTGTTTAAGCTTTATAAGTCACACGTCATTAGCATAGCGCCGCAGCGCTGTCGTGGCCGCCATGATCGGCGAAGTGCTCGGTCTTGGCAGTAATCGGTCGCGTTTGTGCCACAAATCGATGCGCCGTGAAGTAGTGATCATGTTAGTACCTTCGCCGTCATTGTTGGTCTCACCATCGGCGAGGAATCACTGGTCAGCACGCATGTCACCGGAGTCAAAGCCAGAGGTTGAAGGTGACAAGTGGGGTCGAGTTGTCAGTGACTCAACGTTCAAATGAAAATTTTCTATTTCAGATTTGAATGAATAGTGATGTAATTTGTTATTTTTGTGTAGATTTATTTAGAGCTCCAAAAATTATGAAAATGTTTGTGTGACTTCTTTGTGATGTATAATATTTAAGAAAAATATGAAATAATGTTTTTCAGTACTTTTTGAATGTGATGAAAATTGCTCAATTAATTAATAAATGGATTTCTAGGATTTTTCTAGGCTTATTTATTTATCCAACAATTATGAAAATTGTTTTGCCACTTAGTTATCATGTGATGAACATTTACAAAAATTTTGAGGTCATTTGGAACAAGTTGATTTATTTCATAATTCTTAATTAAATAATTAATTCATAAAAGCAAATAGTAACTTTTAATGATTTAAGTTTTGATTGAATTTTTTATTGAGTGATGTCCTTGGGTCATTAGTTGGTAATGATCTTTGGCAATTGATGTAAGTAGTACGAAAAAGATTTGGTTAGTTTGACTTGTAACTGTACCGCGAAGGAAAGTTGTATTCAAATTGTTAATTTTTGCATCCATCATCGAGCATCATGTTTCGTATTCCGCATCATATTAAACATGACATTGTTACTACGTGTAGTGAATAAAGGTGAACACGTGGTAGTTAATCAAGTTGCAGAGGAGGTTAATCCGTCTATTGAGGTCGGATCAAATACTTGTGAAACGTCGCAGGAACCGGACTTTTCCGTCAACGAAGGCAAGCCCTGGATGCATACAACCCTACCTTGCGTTTTACAAATTAATTTTGCTTTTGCCCTTCTATACTGCATTAAGTGATTAGGAGTCAAGTGGAAACCTAATTGATGCATTACCAACCTTGCTTTTCCATATCTACTTTGATTACCTGTTTTATTCATAAATGACTAGTTATGCTTAGTCATGCTTAGTCGGGTGATTATCTGTCACCTACGAGTTTTAAATGAATCTTTGGTTACTTATGTTATCATGAAATATGAGAATGTGAAGTAATAAATCGAGACCGGGCAGACTCAGTGTATGGGAGCCACAAGACATGGAGGTCTTGTGAGCGGGTTCTTTCCACCTGTGTCGATTAAGACACATCCATTGTTGAATTACATGAGGTGAGAATTTGTAGCCACATACTCCGATAAGCCTTGGCAATTCTAGTATGAGAATGGCTACTCGCGCACTGGAGTGGAGAGATGGCGGGAATAGCATGTACCCACGTGGCCATGGGCTAGATTGTTGGAGTACTATGTTCTCGGGTGGCGTGGACACGTTCTTGTTTAGAGGATCTAAGGGTAGGTTGGTATATGTATGTCAGGGACCTGCATATGTCATGTGGTCTGGAATCCCCAGCTAGGTTTATAATCGGTTCGAATCATCATTGCTCCTCGGTTATGGAGACTCAACTCACTGTTCATCATCATAGTATTAATAACTAGAACTTGAGGCTGGTTGAGAAAGTGTTGGACATGAAGTTTTATGATCTCCATACGGATCATGTGAGCTTTGTATATGATTTTATGAAGTTATAAATGTCAAATTAAAGAATTTTTATTAAAGAGCTTTTATGCAAAATAACTTTGATTATTGCTAAAGCCATACCTTGAATCCCTGAGCCTGCATTCCTGAGTTTATCAGTTCTTATTTCGGTTAAGTCTTGTTGAGTACTTTTGTACTCAGGGTTTGTTGACCCTTGTTGCAGGTGAGCCTCATGAGTAGATCTGTTTTGGATCGTGCTGCATGACTATTGTTCGATCTGACGATGAGAAGTAAATGTATGGTCCTTGGGCAGGACAGTTTTAATTTGGGTGTTTGTTTATGTTAATTATGCCACTCCACTACTACTATGGTTTGTAATAATCATCAAACTTAGTCTGTAAGATTTGAAACTACTGGTTTGTAAACTAAGTTATCGTAAGACTTCCGCTATTTTAGTCTGGTGTAGATATTTGAATAAATGTTGTAATACTGCAATGACTCTGTAATGTGATCCTGCTCGGAAATCATGGATGATTCGGGGTTCCCCGAGGACACCCAACAGTCTTCTTAAGTTAACGGAAACATATGCATAAATGTCAAGGGTCGTCGGACAGTGACAGGTGCATGTGGGCCCTATAATTTAGGAGGTTCTGCCACATAGGCCTGCTTCTAAATTCAATGGAGTAAGTGCTGAGCTCAATAGCCCACTGGATAATGCGCCCATTAGCCTCTTTATTGTGGAGAATGTCCCCTAGAGGGAACTTGGTGACCACGACGATCTTGTAATACTCAAAGCAATGGCGGGGCTTGCATGACATGATCAGAATAGCATATAGCAGTTTCTGAACTTGAGGATAATGAGTTTTGGGCTCATTAAGGACCTCGCTGATGAAGTAGACCAGACGTTGCACCTTATAGGCATGCCCGACCTCCTCGTGTTCGATGACGATAGCTGTGCTAGCGACGTGAGAAGTGGCAGCGATATAGATCAGTAGAGTTTCATCTAGTCGAGGCGCCGTCATGATCGGAGGCTTTGTTAGAAATAACTTGAGCTACTCAAAAGCTGTATCTGCCTTGTCCAACCAGGAGAAGCACTAGGAAGCCTTGAGGAGTTTGAAGAACGGTAGTCCCTTTTCACCAAGGCATGAAATAAAGCGGCTAAGAGCAGCCATGTAGCCTGTAAGCTTCTATATATATCCTTTACGCATGTTGACCGTTTCATGTCGGTGATGGCAGAGACCTTGTTGGGGTTGGGCTCGATGGCACGGGCACCGACAATGTAGCCCAAGAGTATGCCGAATGGAACTCCAAAGATGCACTTTGAAGGGTTCAACTTCCATCGGTACCTTTTTAGGTTGGTGAATGTTTCTTCGAGGTCGGTGATGAGATTATCAGTGGTCTTGGACTTGACGACCACATCATCGATGTAAGCTTCGACGTTGCGTCCTATCTATTGATCAAGGCACATTTGGATGGCCCTTTGGTAGGTCACCCCAGTGTTCTTGAGTCTAAAAGACATGGTGGTATAGCAATACGCACCGAAAGGAGTGATGAACGACGTCTTGATCTAGTCATCTTCCTTTAGGGATATCTGATGATAGCTGGAGTAATAGTCGAGGAAGGAGAGCAGTTCGTAGCCGACGGTGGAGTCTACAACCTCCTCTATCCAAGGCAGACCGAAGGGGTCTTTAGGGTAGTGTTTGTTAAGATCAGTGTAATCAACGCACATTCTCCATTCTTTATTCTTTTTTTAAACAAGAACAGGGTTTGCTAACCACTCAGGATGATACACTTCTTTTATAAATCCGGCAGCTAGGAGCCATTTTATTTCTACCCTAATAGCCTCCTTTTTGTCTGGCACGAATCATCGGAGTTTCTGCTTGATCGGTTTGGCGGTCGGCGAGACATTCAAGGAGTGCTCGATCTTCTCCCGTGGTACCCTTGGTATGTCTATAGGTTTCCAAGCAAACACATCAGCGTTGGCACATAGGAAGGAGATGAGCGTGCTTTCCTATTTGGGGTTAAGGTGAGCCCCAATCTTCACTGTCTTGGGGTCATCGAGGCCAAGGTCGACCTCCTTAGTTTCCTTGGACTTGTCGGAGGCACAAGGGGGCTCTAGTGATGGGATCTCTAGGTCGTCGGCGGCCACCGTCTTGGCATCGGTGACCATGCTAGCCACCTGAATGAAGAGGTTGGTGGCTTCAATGAGGTTGAGACTCTCTATATCACAAGCATAAGCAATGGAGAGGTTGGCCCACAGGGCTAGAACTCCTGCAGGCGAAGACATCTTTAGCACCAGATAGGCATAGTGTGGTATGGCCATGACCTTGGCTAGAGCTAGCTGACCAAGTATGGCATGGTTGGTGGTGTTGAAGTCAGCAACATAGAAGTTGATGTGTTCAACATGGTAGTTGCTAGCTGTGCTGAACTGTACTAGTAGGGTGATCTCTCTAAGTGGTTTGGATGCCCTGCCAGGTACCACACCCCAGAAGGAGGATTCAGAGGGTGTGAGATCTCCTATCCCAAGCCTCAGCTCCTTTAGGGCTCCGACGAAGAGGTGGTTCAGAGCGCTCCCCCTGTCGATGAGCACTTTTCTAAAAAGTACTTTCTGGATGGTTGCATCAAGGACAAGGGGGAAACACCCTAAGGTTGAAGGAGTGGAACTTGAACCTGATTTGACTTATTTTGAATATCCTATCCGAGTTTTGGATTAGAAAGATCATGTCACACGAAGAAGGACAATCAAGTTTTACAAGATACAATGGAATCAACATTCCGAAGAAGAAGCTACTTAGAAATCCAAAGATTACTTGCTCGAAAAATTTCTAGAGTTTCTTGCGTCAATATAGAGTAATATTAGTTGAGCTCAGTTGTTACAAATTGTGTTTTGTAAAGGAACCTCAGCTGTTTTATGGACAAGTTTTGGATGTTTTTGGACTGACATGTTTCCTTTTCCATTACTTACCCTATGGCTTTGAATCTTGGGACGAGATTTCTTTTAGGGGGAAGGATTGTAACACCTCGGGTGTTTAAATACTAAAATCTGCCATGTCATCATATGCATTGCAAAGCATTTGGCATTTAGTGAAAACTTTAATATGCATACACTAAAACAAGTTTACCTTTATGTGGTATGTGTTGGATTGTATTGTTTGAATCAAGTTCAAAATTTGGTTTGAATTTGAATTTTCAAGAAAACCCTGATTTTCAGTATTTAAATTCTACCCTAAAAACCCATTTCAAAATCTAAGCACATTTTGGGGTTGAGCCTAAAAGCAAAAGTGTAGAGCTTGTCAAGTTATACAAAGTTTGTTTTTGGAGTTTTCAAAGTTGTTATGAAAAATTTAAAGTAATTTGAAAAGGCGTAATTCGTTAAATGTCCCCTATTTGAATTCAAAAATTCATTTCAAAATGTAGACTGAATTAGGGGGTGGTTTTAAAGGCAAAGTTGTAGAATTTTGGATTTTGAGCAACTTTTATTTTTGGAGATTTTTGAATTGTTATACAAATTTGGGAGTAATTTGGATTTTAAAACAAATGGCATTTCTATAAATATGGTGAACAGTGTCACGACCACCGCCCCACCGTCGGTGACCTTCTGCTCAGTTCTAGACACGCCTGTGGCTGCCCTGGGCTTCACACTGGCGCGGAGAAGGCCACTGCGTGTCGCCTCCTTACTCTCTCGGCCACTCTATAAAGCTCAGACGCCGTCATCGACCTTCCCTTCACTGCTCTATTTTTCCCGTCGCCCTTGCTCATCTAAGGTGAGCCCTCATCGTCAAACCAGCGCCTGTACCATCACAGCAAAGCACCCAATAGCTTCACCTATTCCTTGCGCGCTTAGACAACCAACTGTGGTCGCCTGATTCCGTTGGGAACCACTGCTAGCAGCCTTTCTTCCTCGCGGCCAGCAGCATCTTTGTCGAGCGCGCTTCGCTGTGTCCAGAGCTCCACGGTCTTTCTCTGCTCATGCTTGGCATGCCGCTAGCTCCGCCTTGTTCCCGTGATGCTCTATGACTGGTTGCTTGCTCATTTTGTCCATCATAGTCGCCTGAGCGCCACCGTCGTCGTCGCTTGCTCCGCCGTGGCTGCTGTCAACGTCAACCCACGTCACTATTCCTTCTCCAGTCTCGCTCTTTGCTCCAACATGTTCGTGGTGAGCTACCGAACCTTCCCGTGCCTTTTGTTTCACCGATTTTGGCTTCATTTCGCCGGTGTAGTGTCGCCGAGCCGCCGCGTCTGCCATGGCTGGTGTTGAGCTAGTATAGGGCCGTAATTGGTGCAAGTAGGGACGTCAGTCGATGCGCCTAGTCATGGTGATTGTTTTGGTACTTTGGTCGTCGCTGTTGGACTCACTGTCGGCGAGTTTCCGTCAGTCAGCGACGTCGCCGTCGTGGTCAAAGCTAGAGGTTGAAGATGACAAGTGGAACCCGAGTGCCAGTGACTCAGCAGTTTGAAAATGATTTTTTCCTTTTTCAGATTTGAATGAATAGTGATAGCTTTTATTATTTTTGTGTAGGTTTATTTAAAGCTCCAAAAATTATGAAATTTTTGTGTGACCTCTCTGTGATGTATATTATTTATGAAAATTATGAAATGTTGTTTTTAGCACTTTTTGAATGTGATAAAAATTGCTTAATTAATTAATAAATGGGTTTCCATGATTTTTCTAGGCTTAATTAATTATCCAAAAATTATGAAAATTGTTTTGCCACTTAGTTATCATGTTATGAACATTTACAAAAATTTTGAGCTCAATTGGAATAAGTTGATTTATTTCATAATTTTGAATTAAATAATTAATTCATAAAAGCAAATAGTAACTTTTAATGATTTAGGTTTTGTTTGAAATTTTGGATTGAGTGATGACCTTGAATCATTAGTTGGTAATGATCCTTGGCAATTGATGTATGTGTTACGAAAAAGGTTTAGTTCGGTTGACTTGCAACTGTACCGTGAGGGAAAGTTGTATTCGATTTGTTAATTTTACATCCATCATCAAGCATCATGTTTCGTATTCCGCATCATGTTAAACATGGCATTGTTACTACATGTAGTGAACGAAGGTGAGCACATGGTAGTTAATCAAGTTGTGAAGGAGGTTAATCCATCTGTTGAGGTCAGATCGGATACTTGTGGAATGTCACAGGAACCTAATTTTTCTATCAACGAAGGCAAGCCCCGGATGCATTTAATCCTACCTTGTGTTTTACAAATTTTATCGCTTTTGCTTTTCTATACTGCATTAAGTGATTAGGAGTCAAGTGGAAACCTAATTGGTGCATTATCAACCTTGTTTTTCCATATCTACCTTGATTACCTATTTTATTCGTACATGTCTAGCTATGCTTAGTCAAGCTTAGTCGGGTGATTACATGTCACCTGCAAGTTTTAAATGGATCTTTGGTTACTTATGTTATCATGAGATATGAGCATGTGAAGTAATAAATCTAGACCGAGCGGACTCGGTGTGTGAGAGCCATAAGACATGGAGGTCTTATGAGCAGCTTCTTTCCACCTATGTCGATTAAGGTCCGTCCGTTGTTGAATTGCATGAGATGAGACTTTGTAGTACTAACCACATACTCCAGTAAGCCTTAACTCAGCTATTCTATTACGAGAATGGCTACTCACACACTGGGAGTGGAGAGATGGTGAGAATAGCATGTACCCACGTGGCAATGGGCCGGATTGGTGGAGTATTGTATTCTCGGGTGGCGCGAACCCGTTCTTGTTTTAGAAGATCCGAGGGTAGGTTGATATATGTAAGTCGGGGACCTGCATATGTCGTGTGGTCTAGAATCCCCAGCTGGGTTAATAATTAGTTTGAATCATCGTTGCTCCTCGGTTATGGAGACTTAACTCACTGTTCATCATCATAGTTAATAACTAAAACTTGAGCTAGATTTGAGAAAGAGTTTGATATGAAGTTCATGATCTCATTACGGATCATGGCAGATTCATATATTGTTCTTATGAAGTTTAAATGTTGAAATACTAAAATTTTGTTAAAGAGCTTTTACGCAAAAGAACTTTGAGTATTGCTAAAGCCATACCTTGAATCCCTGAGCCTGCATTCTTGAGTCTTCTCAGTTGTTATTTCGGTTAAGTCTTGTTGAGTACTTTTGTACTCAGGGTTCGTTGACCCTTGTTGCAGGTGAGCCTCATGAGCAGGTCTATTTTGGACCTTGCTGCATGACTGTTGTTCCTGTCAATGACGATAAGTGAATGTGTCATCCTTGGGCAAGATGCTTATTTTGTGTATTATGTTTATGTTAATTATGCCACTCCACTACTACTATGGTTTGTAATAATTATTGAACTTAGTTTGTAAGGTTTGAAACAACTGGTTTGTAACCTATGTTATCGTAAGACTTCCGCTATTTTACTCTGATGTATATATTTGAATAAATATTGTAATACTGCAATGACTCTGTAATGTGATCCTGCTCGGAAATCGTGGATGATTCGGGGTTCCCCGAGGACACCTAACAGACTTCTTAAGTCACCAGGGACATATGCATTGTTGTCAAAGGTCGTTGGATAGTGACAAGTGCATGTGGGTCCTATAACTTAGGAGGTTCTGCCATAGAATGGTATCAGAGCGATCATTACAAAGTCTTTGTTGTATTGTTTTACAAAAACTTCAAAATGATTTGGAACAAATAAATATAACTTGTTAATTTGGTCCAAATTGCTTCTGGCTTATCTTATTTCATTCTCACCATTCCTTAATTAATTAAAAAGGCTTTGTGTGGTGGAGTAGTAATCTTACTATGCCCTATATAAAAATAACTGTGGTTATGTACCTTATAAGCTTTGATGTTTTTGTTCGTAAGAACGATTCATGCATCATGATTAATTCACTTGTTACTTCCTTCACCTTGAGTCTGGGTTGGGTAGTGAGTTTGGGTTGAGTTATGTAATCCATCCTGGCTGCTCTTTAGATTTTGATTTGATGGTCTTAATTGGATTAATCTTGCTTCCTACAGTATGGCTCGCACCAAGGTAACGCCCTGTAAGTCCGTTGGACCTAAAGGAGTTCCTCGTCACCAGCTTGCCCCTAGAAATGATGGTGCTAGCAGTAGCAGCTCTAGGCCTGATCCCTAGGCAGAGATACAGAGGCTTTCAATAGAGTTAGCACAGGCTACTAGGGATAGAGCCTTGGATACTATCCGGCTAGGCATGTTAAAGGAGCAATTAAAGTGTAGCACCACCGCTCATAAGAACTACGAGCGTATGTTAGTTCATATGGTGGAAGGGAGAAATGAGGCTTGGCATAGGGAAGATGTAGCTAGAGCTAGAGCGCATGAGCTAGAATTTTATGTAGAAGATTTAGAAGAACATAATACTACTTTGCATGAAGAAGTCCATAGGCTGAGCAACCTCCTAGATCCAAATCATGAACCTCAAGCTGATGTAATGGACCTCGGTGTCATCATTGCTGATGATGATGAATTTGAAGAGGGAGAAGAAGAAGAAGATCCAGAAGAATTAGTGATGGTTGATGAAAGTGATAATGAAGGCGGAAATGTTTCTGAAATGGATACCGATCACGAGGTTTGATGTGGTCGAGGAGAAGAGTAGAGTTGTAAAATAGGGAATCTAGTTAAGTTAAGTAGTCTTGTTTAGGTGCGGGCTTGTGCTTAAATAAGTAAACCCAATGTAATGTGTTTGTAGTGAGCTCTTTTATATCTCAATAAAAGCTTGTGAGTAAAGTTTGGTTTGTTATGAACAGATGCCTCGTACTCAAGCTTCGGATATTCCTGGTTCTTCGCATGAAGAGGGTGGTGTTCCTGATCCACCACCAATTTCGCCAACTTTAGCTAATGCTGTAGCAGCACTGGTCCATGTGACCGTAGAAAATGCTCGATTGCTTCAAGAGATAGCTCAGAGTAATCAGAATATGGTGCAAGGAAACCGTGGCCACAATCATAATAGGTAGGAGGCTATGTATGTTGATTTTACATATACAAGACCCCTAGTGTTCACTAAGGCAGATGAACCATTGGAGGCTGATGATTCGCTTCGGACCATGAAGCAGAAATTTAATCTTATTCCATGCATGGAGATTGAGAAACCTATGTTTGTTGCCCAGCAACTTAGAGGTGCAGCAGGTGCCTAGTGGGCAAATCTAGTGGCTATGCAACCAGCTGGCATTCCAATAACTTAGGCTGAGTTCTGTACTGCCTTCAGAGCTCATTATATTCTAGAAGGATTGATGGCCACGAAGCTGGATGAGTTCCTTGCTTTGAAGCAAGGGGATCAAATAGTTATGCAATATGTGGGTAGATTCAATCACCTGTCACAGTATGCATCTGAACATGTCAATACAGATGCTAAGAAAAAGAAATGGTTCATGAGGGGACTGAATACTAAATTACAGACAATGATGACTACATGTGCCAATGTTACTTATCATGAGGCATTGAATATTGCAATTGCTTCTGAGGAAAAGTATCAGCAGCATAAGGAGATCAAGAAAAAGAAGAGTGTGTCGTATGGATCTTTTGGTGGAAATCAAAAGAGGCAAAAGATAATATATCATCCAGTCAACCATTATCGTCCTCCTTATCGTCCACCGCAATTCCAAGCCGGGCAACAATCAAATGTCCATCCTGCTATAACCTACCTGAATTCACAACAGACCAATGCTCCTAGTGGCAATGCTCCAACGTCCCAGGGTCACAATTATCCATGTTACAATTGTGGAAGGAATGGTCACTTCTCCAGGGAATATCCGTATCCCAAGCAGGCTAATCAAAATTATCAGAAGGCCCCTGCCAATCAACAACAAGGTCAAGCATAGAACAAGAACCACAATCAGAATGCTCAGAAGGGCAAAGATGAAACGAAGACAGGACATGTGTTCTATATTCAAGCTGGAGAAATTCTGGAAGGGGAGCCAATGACGATGGGTATGTTTCCTATCGTTGATCACCCTGCTGTTATGCTTTTTGATTCTGGTGCATCTCATTCATTCATTAATAGAACCTTTGTCATAAAGTATGCAATTCCAATTGGAGAAACAAAGGAAAGTTTCTTTATACAGTCGCCCGGGGGACGTCTGTGTACTAAGGAAATGGTATACCAGGTGTCAGTGTTTTGTACAAGCACCAGCAAGTAAATTTATAGTAATGCGCCTTAGGCTCGGATGGTGCGCTAAAGGACACAAGATTTATACTGGTTCGGGCCGAATGTCCCTACATCTAGTTTGTTGCTGCTCGTGTTATTAGCACTGTGAACGGTTTGTAGTAAGGGGTACAAACGATCGAGAGAGGGACTGGTCCCAAGTCTCTGATGGAAGGGCTGAAGGAAGATCAAGAGGTTCGAAGCCACTTGACTGTGTGTATCTGTCTGTTGTATGGTTCGGTCTTTTTTTGCTCCCCTCTTCATGGAGGAAGCCCATCCCCTTTTATAGATGAAGGGGCTTGCTTTACAAAGGTGAGGGCTTTAGGACACGTACTCTACTTAGTCTTGTGGCTCACGTCTACCCAGCCTGGTCTGTCATTCTGATGAGTGTGAAGGAAGATAAGCGCCTACAATACTGTCGATGTTTCTGTAGAATGTCAGGTTGGTTATAGAGTGCTGCCCTGCGCAGGGTATGGGCTGCAGTATAGTGGTTTTGACTTATGAGCCTCCCCTAGCCTTAATCCACACGCCTTCTGGTTCCTATGAGTCTTTGTCGGAGGGACGAGGGGTCAGGGTCCGGAGCGACGACATGGTCAAGGCCTTCTGTCTTGGCGGACCTAAGGGGTCAGGAAGCGGGTGTCGCTCCCTCGGGTCCATAGCGTGGTGACGGAACGTCCGTCGTGCGTGGAGATATTAAGTCCTTCTCTAGAGCGTAGTGGTTGTCATATATCTTTGTCGGGTTCCGTGTCCCAGGGCTGAAGGCGGCGCCTACAACTCTATAGGGCAAGGAGCACGCACCTATACAACCTTTTGAGCTCTGCGGCGCCCAGAAGGGTCTAAAGAACCTATCCTATCATCCCCTGGCAGTACTTTTCCTACCAGGACGCAGGGTATGGTCCTTGGAGCCATGGCTGACCCGAACGTCTTGTCTTGTCCTGTACTTATCATCTTGAGGGCATGGGGAGAAGTTGCCAGGGAGGATGAATCTAATCTTTAGATATGGAGCAGGGTGAGATTCGCTCCTTGCCGTCAGGCGAAACGGAGACCAATTCCTATCTCTCGGGTGAGACCGACCTCACCCCTCCGGGGTCAGGTGAGGTGGAATCTATCCCTCAGCCCTCGGGTGAGACCGAGCCCACCCTTAAGGCGTCAGGCGAGACAGAGTTTATCCCTTGGCCCTCGGGCGAGACCGAGCCTGTCCCCATGGCATCGAGCGAGACAAAGATTAACCTTGAGCCCTCGGTCGAGGCAGAGTTATCTCCCAAAGGCGTCGAGCGAGGCGGAACCAAACTCCTATCACTCGAACAAGGGATGAAATGGTGCCCTTATGTGTCTAGAAGTTTTTCATGTTCGGTGGTTATTGGTTCTACCTTCTAGGGTAACCCAGAATGAGGTCCCCAATAGTAGCCCCAGAGCCTCTAGGTGATTCGAGTAGAACCGCCTGGAGGTTGTTTTTTTGACTTCGTCGAAGTTACTTTGCCAGAGGGCGCGCGCGAGTGCACCCGATGGGTGTAGCCCCTGAGCCCCCGGGTGATTCGAGTAGAGTCGCCTGGGGGGTTGTATCGGTCCCTTCGCGGGTAAGGCTGAAGGACTTAGTTTTTTATCAATTGGATGTTTTTTCGAGTGGGTCGTGGCATCCCGTTCGCTGGGAACTGATTCGGGGCTGACCTAGCTTAACTGGTGCTTTTGCCCTTGATCTCGGATCGTTCGTGGATCCTTCCTTAGTTGGGCTGGCCGACGGGCTTCTGGACCCTAGGTGGGCCAAAGAGCAAAGAACAGGCCTTCGTGGCTTGCATTTCCTAGGTGGGTAGAGAGTCCGGGTTCGCCTGGGGAAGGCGAACCGTCCGCCGAGATTTTTGGGGTGAGAGGATAGGGACTACGCGTGCGTGTCCCACGACGTGATGCGGTGGCGCGCATGGCAGGCCCAGAGATCGAGGTAGACGGTTGCCTTTCTCGCGTCTGTCGCCCCCTATAAAACCACATGGTTCGCCCCTAGGGTTCCGTATTTTCGCTCCCCTGCCTTTGCGTTCTGAAACATCCGCCGCCAATCGCCCCTGCCTCCTGCGCCCGTACCGCCACCGTCGACTAGCTTGCGCTCATGTTGCAGCCGCCATCGAGCTCGCACCTGCCCTCCTCCCTCATTGCCTTAATGGAGTTGTGGGGTAGATCTAGCATCACCTCCCGGCGTCTGGAGGGCCTCGTCCGTCGCGGCCTTCTCCGCCCACTATTCGCCGTCCAGGAGTGGCTGCTACCTAGCGATGAGGGTGAGCCAGTGCTGCCCGAAGCGTATGTTGTCTCTTTCGCCATCTTTCATGAGCGGGGATTCGCAGTACCCGCACATAGATTTCTTCGGGGGTTGCTGGATTACTACGAGGTGGAGCTGCAGCATCTAACTCCCAATGGGATTCAACACATGGCCGCGTTTGTTGCCCTGTGCGAGGGTTTCCTGGGGATCGATCCCCATTTTGATCTGTGGCGATATTTCTTTAACATTAGTTTGTCGAAGAGGAAGATTGGGGGGAAAGATGTGAACGCGCTGATGGGATGTGCCAGTATTCATCTGTGCTCTACCCGGTCGAGGGGTTACCCATACATGCGTCTGGCGACATCCAACAAGAGATGGCATTCGCAGTGGTTTTATGTTAGGGATGATATGAGTGCCACCCTACCGAGGTACACTGGACGCCTTATTGTGGATGCTCCGGAGTCATGGAGCTAGGGCATCTAGAACAAGGACAAGAAACACATCTCCGACCTTCTTTCCGCCCTCCAAGCCCTGAAGGACCGGGGTGTAAAGGGGACGGGGATTATCGGCGCCTACCACGCGAGGAGGGTGGCGCCACTGATGGCGCGTGTGCTTCCCCTGCATCGGATGATGCCCAGGATGTCGTTTGAAGGGATGGTGCTCGTTGACGAGGCTCTCCCTTACTCGGAAGTGGCGCAGCGCATCAAGGAGGCGATGGAGCCGACATAAGATTCCGCCGGCAGGGTCCTCGACATCGTGTATCCGGTGCTCAGTCATCCCCCAATGCGGCCGGAGCCTAGGTTCTTTGAATTCATAAGCCCTCCTCTCCCATGCTCTTTTCTTTCTCCTAAATCTCCCTTTTTTAACACTTGCTTTTGTGACGTTGGGATCAGCCAAGGGGGCTAGTCTTCAAGGATAGTCTAGTTCCGCTGCCGAAGGACAAGGCCGTGGCGGCGGCAAATCGACTCGTGGCCGAGCGGGACAGGAAAGCAAGGGAGGAGATGAAGAAGGCGAAGCGATTGAAGCAAGAGGCATGGGATCGGGGAGAGGATGTGAGCAGTGAGGATGAAGACGACGATGATGATGATGATGATGACGAGGTAGCCGTCGGCGTGGATTGGGACCTCCTGGAGGACGAGGACACACTGACAAGTGGCCACCCATCCGCGCAGGGACCCTTCCCTTTCCATGCGGAGGGAAGGGAATCGATGAGGTCGGTGGAGGCCGGCGAGTCCGCCGCTTTGCATGGCGTGCCGCCGAGGACCGGTGATGAGGCTCAACTGGAAGCTCGTTTCGGTCCGTTTAGAGATAGTGATAATCTTGACTCATGATAGGTGCACAGTTTGCGCGGAACATACCATAGGCTCGGAAATCGTTTTGGACGCACCCGATGGAACTCCTAAGTGACGTGGGTCATGTGGAATCTCACTTCTTTCCGTTTGGAGACAGTGTTAGTGTCGGTGCAAGATAGGTGCATGGTTTGCGCTAGAAGTACCATAGGCTTACAAATCGTTACGCGGCGGCTGCGGGTGCAGAGGAAAAGGGAGAGGGAGTCGTTGGTCCACGCTTCTTCCTTTCCTTTGGGTTCAACTTTTCCTTGTGTTCTCTTCTGAACCTGCACCTAAGGATGAAAACGGTACGGAAATATCCAGTATCGAACCGCATCGTTTTCTACATTTCATCTGATCGAATTCGTATTTTCGGACAAATTCCAATTTGGAACACCAAATTCGAAATCGGAACAAAAACGGTTTAGACATTTTTTCGATCGTTTTCTACTTTTCTACTTTTAATTCGGAATATCCCGAATTCGAAATTCGGTTTGAACCAAATTTGGCCCACTGCAAGTCTAGAAAAATCATATCTTTTTCATACAATCTCGGATGAAGATGATTTTTATATGAAAATTGTAGCCCCCGACGAGATCTACAACTTTTTAGTTCTTAGTTTTTTCATTTGATGTCTTGAAGATGTTCAAAAAAATTAAACAAAGTCAGCGATATATTAATCGCGTACAAGCGCTTGTTGTCTTAAAAAAACATATCTTCCTTACATCGTGTCGAATGGAGATACTTTTTAAGAAAGTTGTAGGATTTGTTAATTATTATGTACTTGTTAATTGTTATATTCTTGGAGTCGCTGTTGCTCACGTCGTACACGTGAAGCACCACCTCCTTCATTTCAGCACCAATGGCCCGGCCTCTGGCGGCGGCGGCCCTATGGGGTTTGGGTGGGGACACGGAAAGCAAGGGAGGGGATCGAAGCATCGGCGGGTGGTGGGTGGTCGCTTGCAGTTGCAAGAGAGGAGAGGAGAGACAGACAGGAGACGGTGGTGCTGTGGTGGTGGTGGAGAAAGCGGGTCGGGTTGGTCTACTCCTATCAACCCTTTTTGGGCTTGATCTTGTTGGAGTTAATGACGACTGGGCCCTCTCAACGAGTTTCTTTTCTATATATATTTCTTTTCTATATATAAATTTTTAAAAAAATTAGTGTGTTGCCATCTTTGCATATAACGCGCGATGGGTTGCCCGTCTTCCTCCTCCGAGCGACTTCCTCCTCCTCGTCGGTCGCGCCGCCTACCTCCTGCCCCTCGACCCTGCCCTCCACTAACCACAGGGCGGCGCGCCGGTGTCGTCCTCGTCCTCGCCTGCCCCCACCCCCACCACCAGCGGTCGACGTTGGAAGCCGCCTCGTCGCGCCACCCGCCTCCTGCCCTGCCCCTAGCCCCTAGCCCCGCCCAACCGCCTTCTCCAGCCCGCCCCACCCGCCTCCACCATCGTGTCGCGTCCCCTGCCCCTAGCCACCTACCCCCTGCTCCGGGGCAGGGAGGCTTACCTCATGGGGCACGGCACCAGAGCCGCTCCCCTCCATCGTCTCATCGGGCGTGACACCAGAGCCGTTCCCCTCCATCGTCTCATGGAGCGCAGCACCAGAGCCACTCCCCTCCCCCGTCGCTTCGGGGTCGGCAGCGGCAGGCCCGCTTTCCTCCACCCACCAGTCCTCGGCCGTCACGCCATGCGAAGCGGCGGACTCGCCGGCCTCCATCGACCTCATCGATTCCCTTCCCTTTCCACGCAGAGGGAAGGGAATCGATGAGGTTAGTGGAGGCCGGTGAGTCCACCGCTTCGCATGGCGTGCCAGCTGAGGATCGGTGGGCGGAGGAAAGCAGGCCTGCCGCTGCCGACCCCGAAGCGACGGGGGAGGGGAGTGGCTCTGGTGCTGCGCTCCGTGAGACGATGGAGGGGAACAGCCCTGGTGTCACGCCCGATGAGACGATGTAGGGGAGCAGCTCTGGTGCCGCGCCCCACGAGGTAAGCCTCCCTGCCTCGGAGCAGGGGGTAGGCTCGAAATGGTCCCACCTAGAGGAATCGGGGCAGTGATCTAGGGATTCGTCCTCAAAACGCTTTCGCCGGCTGAGGACGTCAACGTGAGCTGCTGATTCCCCTGTTTTCATCCTCTTTCCATTTCTATTTTGATCTAATGATTAATACCTTTGCGCAGGTTCTTGCGGACGGGTCACCCCCTGGGGCTGGTGCCCAAGAAGAGTCTCGCTATTCAAGCGGGACAGATGGTGCCTCCTGGAGTCACTCCTGCTTCGGGCGGGAGTGGTGCCAACGTCGGGGCCGCGTTGGCCGACCTAACGGCGTCCGTGGTGGCTCCCACACCCGTGGAGGTTACTGAGCGAGCGGCCTCCTCCATGGCGGATGTGGAACAGCCGGCCGAGGGCCACATACCACCGGTGGAGGTGGTCGTGACCACGCCAAGCCAGGATCAGCCGGGCGCGGTCGTGGTGGCGCCCGAGGATGTAGTGCAATCTGCGCCACCAGGGGCCCAGGTGGATCCGCCCGTGGTGCTTGAAGCAGCCCAAACGGAGGAGGGTCCAGCCGGAGGGTCCTCGGGTGCAGCGGTGGTGCCACATAGGGTCCGGACGGAGCTGCCCCCAGCCCCTTTGTTGGGAGGAAGCCGCTCCCCTGCGTGGGGGGAGCCGCCGCTCCAGTGGATGGCCGCTCAGGACCCGACATCGGCTCTTTTCTCGCTCGACGATCATTCCGAGAGCATGGAGTGGGAGGGTCTTGATATAGGGATCTCAACCATGCTGAACGCCCTAGACCAGGCTAGAGGAGCCCTCCGTGAGATCATTATCCCTACTACTCAGGTATTTTCTGAGCTTTCTTCTTTCTTCGCATGTTTTTGTGTTTTTGCATTTCTGATATTAGTCTTCTTCCTCTTCAGGTTCTTGTTGCTCATAGCCAGAATAAATCCCAATTCCTTCACGAACAGAAGGCAGAGTGGGATCGCCTCTCTAAGGAGGCTCGGCTGCGAGCAGACATGGCCGCCCAGCTTGCTACCCGCCCAAGAGCGGGAGGCCTAGGCACGTCAGGATGCGGAGGAGGCCCACGGGATGTTTGAGGATCTGTCGGCGAGGTCTAAGCTGGATGGAGAGGAGATTGCCAGGCTTCAAAAAGAGCGAGACGAGCTGCTGCAGAGGAATGTCGCGGCCAATGAGAAGGTCGGTGAAGTCCTGAAGGAGCTAGAGATGGAGCGGGACCTCCGGCAGAAGGCCGAGAGTAGGGCCATGGCCCATCAGCAGAAGGTGGACAAGGACCTCGAGGTGGTCCGCTCTCTCCGGGCGGAGCTCGGTGACGCGGTGAACCGAAGGTTGAGCGCTAAAAACGTCTCTGTCAGGCTGGAAAAAGAGGCTGCCCATGCATGAAGGGCCCTTTAGGTTGAGAGCGACGAGCACGATCTTCTGCAAGCTGTGGTCGGGGTGGTCCTTAATGCCCTGAATGTGACGGAGCCGGTGGAGACCAGCCCGCTCGCAGCTCGTGTCACAGGTATCACGGCTCGGGTGGGCCAGCTTGAGGAGAGTGCCTTTCACGTCGGGATCACCCAGGCCTTCACCATCGCTCATGCTCATTACGAGAAGGAAATCAACCTGAAGGTGATGAGCGAAGGCTTCCCGTCCACCTATGAGGATGAAGAGCTAGAGAAAATGGAGGAGATGGTTGCTCCCCTTGCGAAACACCTGGCAGACAATCTGAAAGAGATGGTTCTCCCTCCACGGGAGTAATTAGTCGAACAATTTTGAGAACAACTTATATGTAATATGTGGACAAGTGTCGGTATTTTTCATGGTTTCATGATTTTGCGTCGTAAAACGTTTAATTTTTTGCGATCTTACTAATCTGTTCCTCTGAATTATGCCGCTGGTCATGATGCGAGGAGATTGTTTCGAAAGGAAGAAAGGAGGTAGCCGTACCTTAACCAGCCCCCGAGTAAGGTCTGACCCCCAGCATTTGCTGGGGTCGGGGGTTACTGGAGATCGGAACTGTTGTTTTGGTGATAGGGTCGACGAAGTCCATGGATGGCATCGCAATATTGCCCGCCCTGTCTTCCAACAGAAATCCCAAACTGGGGATTCTATGGGCTCGGCATGGTGGGGCCTTCGAACCTGTGTCCCTGTATTGATTGGCTCGAGCCCCCGAGCCTTGTTAGGGTCTCATAGGGGTTGGCCGTTATTTGCGTGTTACCCCGTCCTCGGTTTTTGCAATCGGAGGGGCTGAGTGAACGACACTTGCCTCGATGGCTCGAGTATCGTGCTCAACGAGCTCACTAACGGGTATGTTCGTGTGGAATCTGGGTCCATCATTTGCTGATGGGGTCGACAAAGCCCTCTAGTGGCATTCCACAACTTCTTAACCCGCCTTCCGACAGATGCCTGAGCCGTTCGATAGGCTCCGGCGGTCCGATGGCCTCTCCTTGATGGAGATTCTGTGGGTTTGGCTTGGGGTTAGAATCGAACGAGAAAAGGTCGAGACGTCCCTGTCCGCTTCTGAGCGGGGTCAGGCAGGGCTGCTGGGGCTTGTCTCGGTTATCTCTCCCTGGCTCTATTCGGCATGAGGTGGCCTCGAGCCCTTCGCGGGCCGACCTTCGAACCTCAGCCTGTGGTCGCCTATATCGAATGAGGCAACGGCCGTTTCATGATGCGACACGAAGCGTTGGGACGTTTTGCCTACGTATAATATAATCGAAATGAAGGCAGGGTCGGTAACGTTACCTTGGCAGTATGAGTGACGAAAAGCTCTTACCAGATGTGTCCGTGCGGGGTTCGGACCCTGATGTTTGCAATGAGGTTGGAGTAACCTGCATAAGAATCGCTATTCTTTGTTTTTCGTATCTCAGTGGCGGTCCGAGCCGTTTAATTAGCTTAGGCATCCTGACAGCTTCTCCTTTGGGGGAGATTCTGTAGGCGGACCCCTCCGAACCCTTCCTAAGAAGGCAGTCGTCGAAGCTAGAGACGCGAGGGGCATTGAGCATGATTTTTCTAGTGAACAGAAACACCATAGCTACCAAGGCATAGGGTCTGCTAGTTCGTCCAGCTTTACTCAAAGTTCTATGCTCGTGCTTCGCATCCTCAGTTTCAAGCGTACGGAGGGGGTTGGGTGAGAAGGATGTCTAGATTGGTAGACATCCTCGGCAGCCCCCGAGTGATGTCCGTGTTCCCACCTTTTGATGGGGTCGGAAGCTTAAGAATGAATTTTAACTCGTAAAGTAAGAAAGCGGAGATGCTTATCTTTCTTTGGACATTCGTTTGTCATGTCCTCTGGGCCGAACGGCCGGCCTAGGAGATCCGAAAGGTCCTGTCGTCGAATCGTCCGTTGTCCTGCATGGGGAGGTGAAGGGCTATCTGCCTATGTGGGCGCCTTAATTGCCACGTCCAAAAAGGGTCAGTGGCGGGCCATACCCTGGCAGTACTCAGTTTGACCAAAGGGGGACGCCTCATCGATCGAGGTGCGTCCCGTTAGTTCCAGCGCGTCCCCTCAGATATCAATCAGCATTGATTCCGTATTTAAAG
This sequence comes from Miscanthus floridulus, assembly GCF_019320115.1. Classification (NCBI taxonomy): domain Eukaryota; kingdom Viridiplantae; phylum Streptophyta; class Magnoliopsida; order Poales; family Poaceae; genus Miscanthus; species Miscanthus floridulus. Next base: position 113,504,725 of record NC_089581.1, on the reverse strand, counting down.
AGGGGAAGGGAGAGGGTTTTTCGTCCAACCTTTGGCCTTTCCTTAGCTACAATGCCTCCTCTTTAAATAGGAAGGGGGAGAGGAGTTCTCATCCCACCTCCTCTTCTGCCTTCGAGCCGCTATCTCTCCTTCTTCTTCCTTTCCGCCAAACGCGTCTGTGCGTCGCGGCAGTTCCTGAGTGAGGAAGAGTAATGCCAGAGAGAGAGAGAACTCACAAATTTGCTCGTGAGTCTGGTGCGTGATGTTGAGCCGGAGGTTATCCAACGTAGATGAGATGGTGCGTGCTGCCCTTGCTGAGGAGTCGCTGCTGCCGAAGGAGAAGAGGTACCGGTGGGCGTCGTACGTCGTCGACTGTGCCGTCATCCGCTGTGCTCCTCCTTTGGCGGGAGGCGTTTCCTACCCATACGCCGTTGTCAGGGTAATGGCTGGGGATGATGGCGTAGTCCCCAGACGCCCTGGCGGTGGCATCACTATCGAGGTTGCGGCTGATGACGATGGCGTAGTCCCCGGACACTCCGGTGGCGGCGTCACAGATGGTGGCGCCTTCGAGGATCCAGTGAAGCGACAGGATATCGGGATGTCACCGATGGAGAGTGTGGCGCGGCGACCACAGTAGACGAGCTGGCCCGTGTACACGCCCCGGGCGTCGTCAATGGAGAGCGTGGCGCGGCGACCGCAGTAGACGAGCTGGCCCGTGTACATGCCCCGGGCGTCGCTGATGGAGAGCGTGGCACGGCGACCGCAGTAGTGCTTGTAGTAGAGCTAAGCAGAGACTGTAATGAAATAACTTTGTGGGGAAACCCCCGAGTAAACAGTCCTCTAAATTTATAAGTATATTGTCCCTTTTTGTAATGAAATCGCTTTGTAAGTGATGAATTTGTGCAAAAAATGAACAAAATTATATCCTTTGCTTATGGCAAGCAATTTTTTATCTTTCTCCTTTCTGTAGGAATGATTTTAGTGCTTTCCGACCCTTCTCATGGTCTAAGTCATAAGAAGCTAGGAATGTGGGTGAACTAATTCTGATTGAACTGGTGAGCAAAGAGGTTGCAGCCGCTGGGGCATGGGTGTCTCGCAGTCCTACCAGTTGTATTCAGGATTGGTTCCCAAAATCTTAGCCGTTGGGACTCATTTATGAGGCGAATGGCAAACTTAGAGAATGTTTGTAAATATAACACAGGAGGTTTTTTGCAAGCGTAATACTTGTATTATCACATGCCACATGTTATGATCACATGCCAGCCCTCGAGTGAGGTCTGGCCCCTCGCAACTTGCAGGGGTCAGAGGTCACTAAGGATCGGGGTTTGGTGATAACAAAATCTGATGATGAAAAGTGTATGCTTATTTTGAGGATAGAAATGACGTAGCTGCTCGATGTTCTTGGCGTTGGTGAAGACCTCGCCGTTGATGGTTTTCAACCGGTAAGCGCCTGGGCGAAGCACTTCCGCGACGACGTAGGGCCCTTCCCTAGGTGGGGAGAGTTTGTGGCAGTCCTTATTGCTCTGCACAAGATGGAGGACGAGGTCTCCGACGTTGAAGGCTCGACCCCACACCCGTCGGCTGTGGTACCGTCGCAACGCCTGCTGGTACTTAGCCGAACGGAGGAGGGCGATGTCACGGGCTTCATCTAGCTGGTCCATGGTGTCTTGGTGAGATGCTTTAGCCCCTATTTGTCGTATGCTCTGGTTCTTGGTGCTCCGTAGTCGAGGTCTGTTGGGAGAATGGCCTCGGAACCGTAGACCATGAAGAAAGGTGTGTAGCCGGTGGCCCAGCTAGGAGTTGTCCTTAGGCTCTAGAGCACGGCCGGGAGCTCAGCTGGCTAGCGTGCGCGGAATTTGTTCAGTCAGTTGAAAATTCTAGGTTTGAGTCCTTGAAGGAGCATGCCGTTTGCGTGCTCGACCTGCCCGTTCGTCCGAGGGTGTGCGACGGCTGTCCAATCGATTTGGATGTGTTGTTCATCATAGAATCGAACGAATTTCCTACCGGTGAACTGCATGCCATTGTTTGTGATGATGGAGTTCGGTACTCCAAAGCGATGGACAATGTTGAGGAAGAACAGTACAGCTTGCTCGGATTTGATCGTGGATATTGGTCGAGCCTCAATCCATTTTGTAAACTTGTCTATGGTGACAAGCAAGTGGGTAAAGCCCCTGGGGGCCTTTTTGAGTGGCCCAACTAGGTCGAGCCCCCAGACTGCGAAGGGCCACGTGATGGGGATCATCTAGAGAGCCTAGGCCGGGAGGTGTGTTTGCCGAGCGTAGTATTGGCACCCTTCGCAGGTGCGTACAATTTGCTCGGCATCGGCTACTGCGGTGGGCCAGTAGAAACCTTGTCGGAATGCATTCCCAACCAACGTTCTTGGTGCGGCATGATGACCGTAGACTCCTTCGTGGATGTCGCTCAGTAGGAGTTTTCCCTGTTCGCCAGGGATACAGAGTTGCAAAATCCCACTGTGACTCCATTTGTAGAGTTCGCCTTCTACAAGAACGAAGGACTTGGCGCATCGTGCGAGCCATCGGGCTTCCGTCTTGTCTGTCGGTAGTGTATCGTGAAGGAGGTAGTCGAGGTAAAGTGTTCTCTAGTCATCAGGAGGGTCGGACTCTACTGCTGGGTCCTCTTCAAGCTCCATGACCTCAGGATTGGGTGGAGCGGTTGGCGAATCGGCCGCTGGGGTCAGACTAGAAGGGCCATCGTCGGCCAGTTCTGACCTCGTGTAGCGTACCAAGGATTTGTGTTGGTCACTGGCAAAGACACCAGTTGGGACTAGCTCTCGGTCAGATGCTGCTTTTGCGAGCGTGTCGGCTGCTTCGTTGAGGCACCTGGGGATGTGATTGAGTTTGAGGCCGTTGAATTTGTCCTCCAGCCGTCGGACTTCTTGGTAGTATGCCTCCATCTTGGCGTCATGGTAGCATGACTCTTTCATGACCTGGTTGACGACCAGTTGAGAGTCGCCCCTGACGTCGAGGCATCGGATGCCCAGCTCGATGGCAACTCGTAGGCCGTTGATGAGCGCTTCGTATTCTGCAGTATTGTTTGATGAGGGGAAATGGAGCCAAACCATGTACCTCATGTGGACCTCGAGGGGAGATACAAAGACTAGTCCTGCTCTGGCGCCCTTCTTCATCAGCGATCCATCGAAGTACATTATCCAGTACTCTTGATCGACGGCCGCTGGTGGCATCTGGACCTCGGTCCACTCCGCGATGAAGTCAGCTAGTACCTAAGATTTGATCGCTGTTCGGGGAGCATAGGAAATGCCCTGATCCATCAGCTCGAGTGCCCACTTTGCGGTTCTTCCCGTAGCATTATGGCTACGGATGACCTCGTCGAGGGGGAACGACGTCACTACTGTCATGGGGTGCGACTCAAAGTAGTGGCATAGCTTCCTTTTGGTGATGAGGATGGTGTAGAGGAGTTTCTGGATTTGGGAGTAGCGGGTTTTGGAATCAGATAACACCTCACTAATGAAATACACAGGGTGCTGTACCTTGAAGGCATGTCCCTCTTCCTCTCGTTCTACTACTAAGGCAGAGCTGACCACTTGGGTGGTGGCCGATATATATAGTAGGAGGGATTCTCCATTGCATGGAGGAACTAAGACCGGTGGTTTATTTAGAAATCGCTTAACCATGTCAAGCGCCTCCTGAGCCTCGGTCGTCCACTCGAAGTGGTCAGCTTTCTTTAGGAGTCGGTAAAGGGGGAGTCCTCGTTCGCCAAGGCGTGAAATGAATTGGCTGAGGGCGGTGAGGCACCCTGTGATCCGCTGAACCCCCTTTATGTTTTGGATTGGGCCCATCCTTGTGATGGCTGATATCTTCTCCGGGTTGGCTTTGATGCCGCGCTCGGAGATGATGAAGCTGAGCAGCAAGCCCCTTGGGACCCTGAAAACACATTTTTCGGGATTGAGTTTGATGCCGTTTGCTCGGAGTTTCACAAAGGTTTGCTCAAGGTCGGCGACAAGGTGGTTAGCTCATTTGGTTTTGACTATGATGTCATCGACATAGGCCTCAACGGTTTGCCCGATGAGGTCTCCAAAGCAATTGAGCATACAACGCTGGTACGTTGCCCCAGCATTCTTCAGACCGAATGGCATCAAAACATAGCAAAACGATCCAAAGGGGGTGATAAAAGATGTCGCGAGCTGGTTGGACTCTTTCATCATGATTTGATGGTAGCCAGAGTATGTGTCAAGGAAGCAGAGGGTTTCGCACCCCGAGGTGGAGTCGACTATTTGGTCTATTCGTGGCAAAGGAAACAGATCCTTTGGACACGCTTTGTTGAGTCCAGTATAATCAACACACATTCTCCATTTCCCGCTCTTTTTTCGAACAAGAATAGGATTTGCTAACCACTCTGGGTGGTATACTTCCTTAATGAATCCTGTGGCTAGTAGTTTGGCTATCTCCTCGCCGATGGCCCTGCGTTTCTCCTCGTCGAAGCGGCGCAGGCGTTGTTTCACCAGTTTGGAGCCCGAGAGGATCTAGAGAGTATGCTCGGCGACATCCCTTGGGATGCCAGGCATATCTAAGGGTTTCCACGCAAAGATGTCTTTGTTAGCGCAGAGGAAGTTGACTAGCACGCTTTCCTATTCGGAGGAGAGCGCAGTCCCGATACGGGCTTTTTTGCCCTCAGAGCTGCTGGGATCTAAGAGGACCTCCCTAGAGCCTTCTGCCGATTCAAACGACTCAGTTGATTTCTTTGTGTCGGGTGCCTCTTCGACGACCTTCTCCCTGAGGGTGGCAAGCTCTTCGGAGGCGATGACTATGGATGCGTGTCCGCAGCATTCGACCTCGCATTTGTAAGTGCACTAGAAGGAGGTGCCAATGGTGATGACCCCATGGGGGCCCAGCATCTTCAGCTTTAGGTACGTATAATAGGGAACGGCCATGAACTTCGTGTAACATGGTCACCCCAGGATGGCGTGGAAAGTCCCCAGGAACCCCACTATGTCGAAGGTGAGGATCTCGGTCCAGTAATTGGACCGATCCCCGAAAGTGACAGGCAGATCGATTTGCCCCAATGGCATAGCCTGCCTACCAAGCACAACGCCATGGAAAGGTGCCCGGATAGGGCGGAGGTTCGTTCGATCGACGCCCATCTCGTCGAGCGTCTTAGCGTACATGATGTTGAGGCTGCTGCCTCCATCCATCAGTACTTTGGTAAGCCATTTTGGACCGACGATCAGATCAACGACAAGCGGGTACCTCCTTGGGTGTGGGACGACATCTGGATGGTCGGTCCAATCGAAGGTGATGGTAGATTCCGACCACCGGAGGAAGGCTGGCGTGGCCGGTCCGGCAGTATAGACCTCGCGGCGTGCGAGCTTCTGGCGACGCTTGGAGCCGTAGATCATTGATCCTCTAAAGATCATGAGGGCACCGGTCAGTGTTGGAAAGGCGTCGTCCTTCTCCTCTGCGTCGTCTGTGGTAGGAATAGGTTCCTTCCTCTGCTCCCCTTTGTTAAGGCCCCTGGCCAAGTATTTGCGCATGAGGACGCACTCTTTGTATAGATGCTTGGCCGGGAAGGCATGGTTTGGGCATGGCCCCTCGAGCATTTTTTTGAAGTGGTTCGGAGTGCCCTCCATGGGTTTCTAGCCACCTTTGCGGTCGACAGTGGCCACGAGCGAGTTGTCGCGCCGTTGCTTCTTATTTTTCTTTTTGGCAGGATGGTTGGAGGCACCTTCGTCGGCATCCTCATCCCGCCTCATCTTTCCGTCGGAGCGATCAAAGATAGCTCCGACCGCCTCCTCTCCAGAGGCGTGACTGGTGGCGATGTCCAGGAGTTCCTTGGTAGTTTGCGGGCCCCTATGTCCTAACTTGTGGACCAGGGATTCGTAGGTTGTTTCGAACAGAAAGGCTCCTATCACATCGGCGTTGGCGACGTTAGGGAGCTCATTGCCCATGAAGGGTTTCATCGGCCTTCTGGTGGCAGTTTTTGAGGTCCTATGGGTTTCCAGGGCATTTGTACATGCCCTGGAAGTTGCCCACGAAGATCTCCGTCAGATCCGCCCAACTCTGAATAGCATTGGACGGTAGGTGCTCCAGCCATGCTCGCGCCGAGTCGGCCAAGAACAGCAGGAGATTGCGAATAATGAAATTGTCATCACTCGCACCATCGGCCTGACATGCAAGCCGATAGTCTTCAAGCCAAAGCCCAGGATTTGTTTCACCAGAATATTTAGGGATGTTGGTAGGCGGTCGATACCTTAGAGGGAACGCAGCGTTGAGGATGTGTCGACCGAAGGCCTGAGGGCCTAGCAGGTCGGGGCTCGAGCTTCGGTCCTCATTGCTGTCGTAGCGTCCGCCACGTCGGGGATGATAGCCGCGGCGTGCTGCTTCTCCATCGTCGTCGTGGGCACATCTCTGAGCGTCGATGATGCTGCATACGTCACGGCCATGGCCGAGGCGTTGATGTACTAGGACGACGGAGGGCTGCCCGCCGGCTGGTGGCGTTTGGTGAACGGACGCGTCCTTGGTGTGACGCACTGAGGGCGTGCGCTGGCTAGTGTCGGGTTCGCGTCGTCGAGACAACGAACTTTCTGCCTACTGCGCCGCTGCATGCTCGAGCAATGTGCGAATTTCTCGGCGAGCGTGGCGATCCTCGGACGTCGCGGCCTCCGGAAGGCCATGTAGCAAGGCAGTTGCTGCGGCGATGTTCTAACTAGCACGGGCAAAGTGAGGAAGGGCCCCATCATCGGTGAGGATCCTTTGGCATACGGTGCGGGCCATGGCGCGCGCGCGCCCCCTGTCTTTGCGGCGTTCAATCTCGTGATTGATGTCCGCGTACTCCTAGACGAGCCCTTGCCCGGCCTCATCGATTTCTTGCTGACGAGCCCTTAGCTGCTCCATCCTTAGGTGAGATGGGGCTGTCATCTCTTCCCCGAATCTGCTGTCAGGGTTGTTTGTAGGGGTGGCCTCTTCCCTGGAGGCGCTTTCGACATGACCTTCGGGGGTCTGCGTCATGAAGCATTCCCGAGAAGGGTGGTGGCTCCCCCTACTGGAATCTGAGCTGGAGAATGATCCCGGCTCCTCGTTGTGGAGCCCATAGAGGGTCTCTGTATCATGTTCAATCGCCCCCACGAACTCGATGTCCATGGGTGACTGAACCATACGTGGCGCCAGAAGGTGGCCAGCGGTCGCCGCAGCGTTGCGGAGACCAAACGGAAACATTGTTGGGGCGCTCTGTACGGAAACTTTTGGACATAGGGTGACGTTGTGCGAGACCTCCCTTGGTGACTGGACTCCCAGGGAGTTGCCCGGTGGGCCCTCAAGCCTAAGACGGCTAAGGTTGATGGAAGAGAGAGATGGGGCGGCTTTGTGAGTCAGCGCCAACTCTCCTTCTAGTGTGATGATGAAATCTAGGTCGCCGAAACACACGTGCGTGCCCGGGACCCAGGTGATTGCGTGGGTGGCCATCTGAGGCCTTTTCTAGAACGCGCAAGGCCCCTACCTGGCGCGCCAACTGTCGATGTTTCATACAAGCACCGGCAAGTAAATTTATAGTAATGCGCGTTAGGCTTGGATGGTGCGCTAAAGGACACAAGATTTATACTGGTTCGGGTTGAATATCCCTACGTCTAGTTTGTTGCTACTCGTGTTATTAGCACCATGAACGGTTTGTAGTAAGGGGTACAAACGATCGAGAGAGGGACTGGTCCCAAGTCTCTGATGGAAGGGCTGAAGGAAGATCAAGAGGTTTGAAGCCACTTGACTGTGTGTATCTATGTGTCATATGGTTTAGTCTTTTTTGGCTCCCCTCTTCATGGAGGAAGCCCATCCCCTTTTATAGATGAAGGGGCTTGCTTTACAAAGGTGAGGGCTTTAGGACACGTACTCTACTTAGTCTTGTGGCTCACGTCTACCCGGCCTAGTCCATCATTCTGATGAGTGTGAAGGAAGATAAGCGCCTATAATATTGTCGATGTTTCTGTAGAATGTCAGGTTGGTTATAGAGTGCTGCCCTGCGCAGGGTATGGGCTGCAGTACAGTGGTTTTGACTTATGAGCCTCCCACAGCCTTGCTCCGCACGCCTTCTGGTTCCTGTGAGTCTTTGTCGGAGGGACAAGGGGTCGGGGTCTGGAGCGACGACGTGGTCAAGGCCTTTTGTCTTGGTGGACCTGAGGGGTCGGGAAGCGGGTGCTGCTCCCTCGGGTCCATAGCGTGGTGACGGAACATCTGTCGTGCGTGGAGATATTAAGTCCTTTTCTGGAGCATAGTGGTTGTTGTATATCTTCGTTGGGTTCTGTGTCCCAGGGCTGAAGGTGGCGCCTACAACTCTACAGGGCGAGGAGCACGCACCTGTACAACCTTTTGAGCTCTGCGGCGCCCGGAAGGGTCTAAAGCACCTGTCCTGTCATCCCCTAGCAGTACTTTTCTTGCCAGGGCACAGGGTATGGTCCTTGGAGCCATGGCTGACCCAAACGTCTTGTCTTGTCCTGTACTTATCATCTTGAGGGCATGGGGAGAAGTTGCCAGGGAGGATGAATCCAATCTTTAGATATGGAGCAAGGTGAGATTCGCTCCTTGCCGTCGGGCGAAACGGAGACCAATTCCTATCTCTCGGGTGAGACCGACCTCGCCCCTCTAGGGTCGGGCGAGGCGGAATCTATCCCTCAGCCCTCAGGTGAGACCAAGCCCGCCCTCAAGGCGTCGGGCGAGATGGAGTTTATCCCTTGGCCCTCGGGCGACACCAAGTCTGTCCCCACGGTGTCGGGCAAGACAAAGATTAACCTTGAGCCCTCGGGCAAGGTAGAGTTATCTCCCAAAGGCGTTGGGCGAGGCGGAACCAAACTCCTATCACTCGAACAAGGGATGAAACGGCGCCCTTATGTGTCTAGAAGTTTTTCACATTCGGTGGTTATTGGTTCCACCTTCTGGGGTACCCCAGTATTAGGTCCCTGACACCAGGTACCCATAAACCTAGGTGGGCATATTTTTCCCACTACCATGATTATTCTCAAGGATCAAGATATAGATGTGATCTTGGGAATGAATTGGATGTATCAGCATAAGGCTGTTATAGATGCTTTGCATAGGACATTAAGGGTGAGTTTGCCTGATAGTAGTTCTCAGCTTCTTATCCAACTTCCAACCTTAAGGAGATCAGTGGAAAGAGTTTGTGCAACTTTTATCAAGGAGATTAGAGATATCCTGGTAGTTTGTGAATTCCTTGATGTTTTTTTCCTGAGGATTTACCCGGTCTACCACCAGATAGGGATGTTCAGTTTAACATAGAGTTAAAGCCTGGAATAGCTCCGATCTCTCGGAGAGCTTATAGGATGCCTCCTAAGGAATTAGCCGAGTTGAAGACTCAGTTGCAAGAGTTGACTGAGAAAGGATTTATTCAACCTAGTTCATCACCTTGGGGATGCCCTGCAATTTTTGTGAAAAAGAAAGATGAGACCCTAAGGTTATGTGTTGACTATCGTCTGTTGAATGAAGTAACCATTAAGAATAAGTATCCCTTACCTCGGATAGACTTGCTTTTTGATCAACTGGCCGGAGCCAAAGTTTTCTCCAAGATTGATTTAAGGTCAGGCTATCACCAAATCAAGATTAAGCCTGAAGATATTCCCAAAACGGCATTTACTACAAGATATGGATTATATGAATACTTGGTAATGTCTTTTGGTTTGACAAATGCCCCAGCTCATTTCATGTATCTGATGAATTCAGTGTTCATGCCTGAGCTAGACAAGTTTGTGGTGGTGTTTATTGACGATATCCTAGTTTATTCCAAGAACAAGAAGGAACATGCGGAACATCTCAGAATTGTCCTGACCCGCTTAAGAGAACATCAACTATATGCCAAATTCAGTAAGTGTGACTTCTGGCTTAAGGAATTACAGTTTCTTGGACATGTCTTATCAACTGAAAGAGTTGTTGTTGATCCAAGCAAAGTTAAGGATGTGCTTGATTGGAAACCGCCAACCACTGTTCATCAGGTTTGGAGTTTTCTGGGAATGGCGGGGTATTACCGTCATTTTATTCTAGATTTCTCTAGAGTATCCAAGTCCATCACTGGGTTGTTGAAGAACCAAGCCAAGTTTGTCTGGTCCTCTGAATGTGAAGAAGCTTTCCAGACTTTGAAGAGACTATTAACCACTGCACCAGTATTAGCCCAACCTGATATCGAGAAGTCATTTGACGTTTATTGTGATACTTCTGGTATTGGTATTGGATGTGTATTGATGCAAGAAGGCCGAGTCATTGCCTATGCTTCCAGACAACTCAAGCAACATGAAGAGCACTATCCCACTCATGATCTAGAGTTAACAGCAATTGTCCATGCTCTGAAGATTTGGCGGCATTACCTGCTTGGTAATACGTGCCATATTTACATAGATCACAAGAGTTTAAAGTATATCTTTACTCAATTGGATTTGAACATGTGACAAAGAAGATTGTTAGAATTGACTAAGGATTATGACTTGGAAGTACAGTACCATCCTGGTAAAGCAAATGTAGTTGCAGATGCCCTCAGTCGAAAGAGCCATTGCAATTGTCTGACACTAAGAACAATGGGTTTGACTTTATGCCAAGAGATGGAAAAGTTGAGTATAGAGGTAATTCCACAAGGTAGTTTGGCCAATATAAATGTTGAAGCCACTATTTGAGATCAGATTATTGCTGCTCAAAAAGAAAACAAGGGTATAGCCCATATCAAAGAAAGAATCAAGAATGGGAAAGCGGAATGCTTCAAAGTAGATGATGAAGGTGTGTTATGGTTCAAGAATCGCTTAGTGGTACCAAAGGTTCCTGAGTTGCAACAATCAATTCTTGAAGAGGCACATGCTACTAGGTTATCTATTCATCAAGGAAGTAATAAGATGTACCATGACTTGAAACAAAGGTTTTGGTGGACCAAAATGAAGATAGAAATTGCCCGGTTTATAGCCAAGTGTGATGCTTGTCAAAATGTGAAAGCTATACATTTGAGGTCTGCTGGAGAGTTACATCCATTACCTATTCTAGCTTGGAAGTGGGAGGATATTAGTATGGACTTTATTGTTGGTCTACCCAAGACATCAAAAGGTTTTGATTCAATATGGGTCATTGTAGATCGACTAAGTCAGCACATTTTCTTCTAGTCAAGAGTATATATCCTACTATCTAGTATGCCAAGATGTATCTAGCAAGAATCATGAGTCTACATGGAGTACCAAAGACCATAGTGTCAGATAGGGGTACACAGTTTGTCTCTAGTTTTTGGAAACACTTGCATACTTCGTTAGGTACCAAACTCCTGTATAGTACAGCTTATCATCCCTAGACTGATGGTCAGACTGAAAGGGTCAATCAAGTACTTGAAGATATGTTAAGATGTTGTGTCCTTAACTATTCCAAGAAGTGGGATGAATGTCTGCCTTTGGCTGAGTTCTCATACAACAATAGTTATCAGGAGAGCATTAGAATGGCTCCATTTGAAGCACTCTATGGTCGTAGATGCAGAACATCACTGAGTTGGTCTGAGCCCAGGCAAAGAAGATTCTTTGGAGTTGACCTTGTGAAAGAAATAGAAGACAAGGTTAGGCAAATACAAAGTAATTTGAAGATAGCTCAGTCCCGACAAAAGAGTTATGCAGATAAACGATGTAGGCCTTTAGTGTTTAACAAGAGAGATTTTGTATATCTGAAGGTATCACCAATGAAGGGAGTTACCCGTTTTGGTATTAAAGGCAAGTTGGCACCTCGATATATTGGGCCATTTCAAATTTTAGAGAGGTATGGAAAAGTGGCATATCGCTTGAAGCTACCCAAACATCTTTCAGCTGTGCATGATGTGTTCCATGTTTCTCGATTGAAGAAGTGTCTCCGAGTGCCTGAGCAGAATGTTGAGGTTGAAGGAGTGGAACTTGAACCTAATTTGACTCATTTTGAATATCCTATCCGAGTTCTGGATTAGAAAGATTGTGTCACACAAAGAAGGACAATCAAGTTTTACAAGATACAATGGAATCAACATTCTGAAGAAGAAGCTACTTGGGAATCCGAAGATTACTTGCTCAAAAAATTTCCAGAGTTTCTTGCGTCAATATAGAGTAATGTTAGTTGAGCTCAGTTATTACAAATTATGTTTTGTAAAGAAACCTCAGTTATTTTATGGACAAGTTTTGGATGTTTTTGGACTGACATGTTTCCTTTTCCATTACTTACCCTATGGCTTTGAATCTCGGGACGAGATTTCTTTTAGGGGGAAGGATTGTAACACCTCGGGTGTTTAAATACTAAAACCTGCCATGTCATCATATGCATTGCAAAGCATTTGGCATTTAGTGAAAACTTTGATGTGCATACACTAAAACAAGTTTACCTTTATGTGGTATGTGTTGGATTGTATTGTTTGAATCAAGTTCAAAATTTGGTTTGAATTTGAATTTTCAAGAAAACCCTAGTTTTCAGTATTTAAATTCTACCCTGAAAACCCATTTCAAAATCTAAGCACATTTTGGGGTTGAGCCTAAAAGAAAAAGTGTAGAGCTTGTCAAGTTATACAAAGTTTGTTTTTGGAGTTTTCAAAGTTGTTATGAAAACTTTAAAGTAATTTGAAAAGGCGTAATTCGTTAAATGTCCCCTATTTGAATTCAAAAATTTATTTCAAAATGTAGACCGAATTAGGGGGTGGTTATAAAAGTAAAGTTGTAGAATTTTGGATTTTGAGCAACTTTTATTTTTGGAGATTTTTGAGTTGTTATACAAATTTGGGAGTAATTTGGATTTTAAAACGAATGGCATTTCTGTAAATATGGTGAACAGTGTCACGGCCACCGCCCCACCGCCGCTGACCTTCTGCTCGGTTCCAGACACGCCTGTGGCTGCCCTTGGCTTCGCGCTGGCACGGAGAAGGCCACTATGTGTCACCTCCTTGCTCTCTCGGTCGCTCTATAAAGCTTAGACACCGTCGACGACCTTCCCTTCGCTGCTCTGTTTTTCCCGTCGCCCTTGCTCATCTCCGGCGAGCCCTCGCCGTCGAACCAGCGCCTGTGTCATCGCAGCAAAGCACCTAATAGCTTCGCCTATTCCTTGCACGCTTAGACAACCAACTGTGGTTGCCTGATTCTGTCGGGAACCGCCGCTAGCAGCCTTTCTTCCTCGTGGCCGGCAGCATCTTCGTCGAGCGCGCTTCGCCATGGCCAGAGCTCCACGGTCTGTCTCTACTCATGCTTGGCATTCTACCAGCTCCGCCTTGTTCCCATGATGCTCTATGACCAGTTGCTTGCTCATTTTGTCCATCACAGTCACCAGAGCACCACCGTTGTCGTCGCTTGCTCCGTCGTGGCCGTTGTCAATGTCGACCCCCGTCACCATTACTTCTCCAGTCTCGCTCTTTGCTCCAACGTGTTCGTGGTGAGCTACTGAACCTCCCCGTGCCTTTTGTTTCATTGATTTCGGCTTCATTTCGCCGATGTAGTGTCGCCAAGCCGCCGCGTCCGCCATGGCAGGCATTGAGCTAGTATAGGGCCATAATTGGTGCAAGTAGGGACGTCAATCGATGCGCCTAGTCATGGTGATTGTTTTGGTACTTTGGCCGTCGCTGTTGGACTCACCGTCGGCAAGTTTTCGTCGGTCAGCGCCGTCGCCGTCGTGGTCAAAGCTAGAGGTTGAAGATGACAAGTGGGACCCGAGTGTCAGTGACTCAGTAGTTTGAAAATGATTTTTCCTTTTTCAAATTTGAATGAATAGTGATAGCTTTTATTATTTTTGTGTAGGTTTATTTAGAGCTCCAAAAATTATGAAAATTTTTGTGTGACCTCTCTGTGATGTATATTATTTAAGAAAAATATGAAATGTTGTTTTTAGCACTTTTTGAATGTGATAAAAATTGCTCAATTAATTAATAAATGGGTTTCCATGATTTTTCTAGGCTTAATTAATTATCCAAAAATTATGAAAATTGTTTTGCCACTTACTTATCATGTGATGAACATTTAAAAAAATTTTGAGCTCAATTGAAATAAGTTGATTTATTTCATAATTTTAAATTAAATAATTAATTCATAAAAGCAAATAGTAACTTTTAATGATTTAGGTTTTGTTTGAAATTTTGGATTGAGTGATGACCTTGAATCATTAGTTGGTAATGATCCTTGGCAATTGATGTATGTGTTATGAAAAAGGTTTAGTTCAGTTGACTTGCAACTGTACCACGAGGGAAAGTTGTATTTGATTTATTAATTTTACATCCATCATCAAGCATCATGTTTTGTATTCTGCATCATGTTAAACATGGCATTGTTACTATGTGTAGTGAATGAAGGTGAGCACATGGTAGTTAATCAAGTTGCGGAGGAGGTTAATCCGTCTGTTGAGATCGGATCGGATACTTGTGGAACGTCGCAGGAACCTAACTTTTTCGTCAACGAAGGCAAGCCCCGGATGCATTTAACCCTACCTTGTGTTTTACAAATTTTATCGCTTTTGCTTTTCTATACTGCATTAAGTGATTAGGAGTCAAGTGGAAACCTAATTGGTGCATTACCAACCTTGTTTTTCCATATCTACCTTGATTACCTATTTTATTCGTACATGTCTAGCTATGCTTAGTCATGCTTAGTTGGGTGATTACCTGTCACCTGTGAGTTTTAAATGGATCTTTGGTTTCTTATGTTATCATGAGATATGAGCATGTGAAGTAATAAATCTAGACCGGGCGGACTCGGTGTGTGAGAGCCACAAGACATGGAGGTCTTGTGAGCGGCTTCTTTTCGCCTATGTCGATTAAGGTCCGTCCATTGTTGAATTGCATGAGATGAGACTTTGTAGTACTAACCACATACTCTGGTAAGCCTTAACTCGGCTATTCTATTACAAGAATGGCTACTCGTGCACTAGGAGTGGAGAGATGGCGAGAATAGCGTGTACCCACGTGGCAATGGGCTAGATTGGTGGAGTACTATATTCTCGGGTGGCACGAACCCGTTCTTGTTTTAGAAGATCTGAGGGTAGGTTAATATATGTAAGTCAGGGACCTGCATATGTCGTGTGGTCTAGAATCCCTAGCTAGGTTAATAATCAGTTCGAATCGTCGTTGCTCCTCGGTTATGGAGACTCAACTCACTATTCATCATCGTAGTTAATAACTGAAACTTGAGCTGGATTTGAGAAAGAGTTTGATATGAAGTTCATGATCTCATTACGGATCATGGCAGATTCATATATTGTTCTTATGAAGTTTAAATGTTGAAATACTAAAATTTTGTTAAAGAGCTTTTGCGCAAAAGAACTTTGAGTATTGCTAAAGCCATACCTTGAATCCCTGAGCCTGCATTCCTAAGTCTTCTCAGTTGTTATTTCGGTTAAGTCTTGTTGAGTACTTTTGTACTCAGGGTTTGTTGACCCTTGTTGCAGGTGAGCCTCATGAGCAGGTCTATTTTGGACCTTGCTTCATGACTGTTGTTCCTATCAATGACGATAAGTGAATGTGTCATCCTTGGGCAGGATGCTTATTTTGTGTATTATGTTTATGTTAATTATGCCACTCCACTACTACTATGGTTTGTAATAATTATCGAACTTAGTTTGTAAGGTTCGAAACAACTGGTTTGTAAACTATGTTATCGTATGCTATTTTACTCTAATGTATATATTTGAATAAATGTTGTAATACTGCAATGACTCTGTAATGTGATCCTGCTCGGAAATCGTGGATGATTCGGGGTTCCCCGAGGACACCCGACAGACTTCTTAAGTCACTAGGGACATATGCATTGTTGTCAAAGGTCATTGGACAGTGACAAGTGCATGTGGGTCCTATAACTTAGGAAGTTCTACCATAGCGTACTGGTTGGTGGTTGTAATCATCTCACCAATCCCCATGGGTGGCTTGCGGTTGAACTTGGAGCAGAGGTCACGGTGATGGAGTCCTCGGATGAAGGCGATGATGACCTCTACTTTCGTGATGTTGGGAATAGAATTCTTCATCTCGGAAAAGGTCTAATGTAGCTATGGAGGAGCTCGAATAGCTTCTGGTAGATGCGGTTTGGATCATGCTTGGTGATCGGCCAAGTACACATAGTCATGTAGTTGTTGGTGAAAACCTTCTTTAGCTCTTCCTAGGATCTGATGGAGTCTAGGGTGAGGTTTGTAAACTAGTTCATCATAGTTGGCATAAGCATGATGGGAAGATAGTTCACCATGATGCTGGTATCTCCCCCAGTGGCACGCACAGCAGTGGCATAAGCTTGTAGCCACTGTGTGGGGTTCATCTGTTCTTCATAGGGCTCGACCCTAGTGATTTTGAAACCATGGGGCCACTGGAGTGTTCGGAGTGCCCTTGTGAATGCTTTGGGCCCTTCAAGATCGTTGCCATCGTGATCTACAACATTGAGTGGCTGGAGGGCTAAGTCTGGATTACCGAACTCTTGCTCATACTCTTGATGGCGGCGTACTTCTTCTTCATGGTGACCAAAACGGCGCTCGTCGATACATCGTTGCACGTCTCGGAGATTGTTGAGGTGTGCTCGGATGTCCTGGTCTACCTCCTGGTCATGTTGGTGAGGGTGTTCGATGTGGTTACCCCTAGCTCCCCCTAGAGGGGTTGTCTGTCATCGTGGTGCTGGTCGGTGAAATGACTTGGGCGGTGATTAGATCTTGGCACGGCTGATTAGTGAATCAAGCTTGAGGAGTATGAAGGTCTCTGGTCCTAGCGGATCTCGTTCACCTGGCAGTGCACCGCTTTAAGCATGGCGGTGACTTTGGCAACCTCCGATGTCTATGGGACCCGGGCGAGCTCATTGGCGGCCATGGCCAAGTTGGCACTTGGGGTCTTGTAACCATTGTGGCCATCGACATGGACAAATTCATCATCGAGGTTGCATTGGAGTTGGCATGGCCTTCCCTGTGAGTCGAGCTAGGCCTCGGCTAGCATAAGGGCAGCCTCATTTGTTCAACGCCGTGCATGATTGACGTTCTAGTTGACATGGGTGGCATGATCTTCCACAGTTTCCCCTTCCCATGAGGGGCTATCGATGCTGACTTTGAAGATCGTTCCTCCATGGAAGGGAGGGAAAGGAAGTTGTTCGGCGGTGGTTTCAGTAAAAGTCTCCATAGAGCTCTAGGACTTAGAGTCTGGATTCTCCTCCAAGATGGTTTGGAGGGATGCTTTGGGGCATCGGCTGACATGTAACATGTTGACAACCGGTGGGAGCTGATCGGCGATCTGGTCGGCGAGAGGATGGATATCTCCCACATGGTCAGCGAATTTGACCCTTAGGGCATCTTGATAGGCGGTGGCGACGTTGGTGAGCCCAAAGGGTTGGGCCATAACCCTTGGAGTTTCCCAAGCAGCCTCCTATAGATCTAGATCAGAGGGTGGTCGATGCTGAACCAGAGTGGTCAGAGCCGATTCTGCGACGGAGAGTCAATCGGCGAGCTTCTAGCCAACCTGATCGATGGATGCGATTAGATCGTCGTTGTTAATTTGCCTCCTCTGGTAGCAGGGAGCAGGTGGCGAATTGTCAGCGAAGATGACCTCGGAGGCGGTTCTGAGATTGGATCTGCAGTTGTAGGTGTTGGGGTGATCGGCACAGTATTGATCTACACTGGCTTGATGAGCTCTCCAACTCCATCAACGTTGATGATCCACGAGATCGATCCAACCGTGAAGACCTGGCCGGGCTGTGGGAGGGACGAAAAGCCTGCAAAATGTACCATCTTGTTCGACTTGAAAATAGCACACACACCCCTACCTAGAGCGCCAACTGTTGATAGAATATCGTCGGCTGTCCTCCGAGGGGTATCCCATGAAGGTAGATTGATCGGTAGAGATGCGTATAATCGAGAACAAGAAGGCAACAGAGACACATGAGTTAGACAGGTTCAAGCCATCAGTATGACATAATACCCTACTCCTGTGGTCTATTAGATTGTATTGGCTATCATATGATATTACGTGAGTTTGGAGGGGTCCCTGCCCATCTTATATAGTCGGGGAGGGTAGGGTTACAAGTCAATTAGATCTAGGAGATAATTGGAAAGTAATAACAAATTACAGGAATCACGGGATCATATGTATCCTAATAGATCTTGTAATATCTTCAGGATATCTTCCCGATGTCTTGCGGGAGACGTCGAGCAGCATCGTGCCCCGCAAGGCTTCATCTTGTGGGCTGAGCCACCCCTGGGGGCGCATCCCATACGATTTACCATGGGTATCCAGGGTTGTACCCCACATGCATCGTCATGAAAATTGAAGAACATGCTTCTCCATGATGCTGCTAGGACCAAGAGAAACACAAGAGTACCAAAACAACACCATCCTTTTCTAGTTTTCCACTTTTCCGTTCCAGGGAAGAAGAGAAAATTGAATAGCCAGTGGTCACAAAAGGAGATGCATGGCACAGCACCTTGTGGTCGTGGCTGAGCTAGTCGTCTACCTGTCATGTGTTGTGGCTGTGTGGGGACCGAGAACGAAACTTCACCAAATATAAATAGACATCAGCATTGAAATCTAAAACCAGTTGTTATTTTTTAAAGAAAATGGATCGTGATAACATCTTATTATTGATAAAAAAAGTTTATTTTTAAATTTTCCTAAACTATGTGCATAAAAAGAAACTTGACTTTATTCACTAGCAACGTGTCTTAGATTTATGCGCTAGCAACATAAGATGTCTGTTAAAAAGAAACTTTATGCACTAGCAACAGCCGCCAAGCCTATACATTTTCGTTTATCAAAATGGCAATATCCCATTGTTCATTACTTTTAAGCAAAAGGGACATGTTTAGTCTGCGCTATAATTTTTGTAGGGCTGTTGTTTGTTCTCTTAGACCAATAAAATTTATTTTTTACTTAAATCTAATGTGTCAAACATATTGTTAAGCATATACTTATTTAAAAAAAAGGTCAGAGTTGTGTCAAACATGTTCACCTGCATGGTTAGGTTGAGACGTAGCTCATGGAAGCATTGTGCCTGTTTAGTTGGTGGCTTCATAAAATTACTTGAGCGAGACATCCATCTCAAAGACACCTAGGCTAGGATCTATCGTCTTGCAGCTATCTGTCAAGTATCTAACCAAACACGATCACTATTGGGGACCAATATTAGGGTACTCGAAGAGGAGGAGCTAACAACCATCAAATGCTGACTCATCCGCACAATCAAGAGCGCAACTACACCACTTACCGGGTCACTCCTCGTCCGTCCACCAGGACCATGGGCCCCACCCCAAGCTGACTCCGCCTCACCCGACGTCCGGGGGCTGGCTCCGCCTCGCCCGATGTCTGAGGGCAGACTCTGCGTCGCCTGACGTTTGAGGGTAGACTCCGCCTCGCCCGATGTCTAGGGGCTGGCTAAGCCTCACCCGACGTCCGAGGGTAGGTTCCATCTCGCTCAATGTCCAGGGGTTGGCTCTGCCTCACCCGACCCCTAGGGGCTGGCTCCACCTTGCCCGACGTCTGAGGGCAGACTCCACCTCGCCTAACATCTGGCGGTTGGCTTCGCCTCGCCCGATGACTGAGGGCAGACTCTGCCTCGCCTGACATCCGGGGGTTGGCTATGCCTTGCCTAACGTCTGAGGGTAGACTCTACCTCACCCGACGTCTGGGGGTTGGCTATGCCTCGCTCGACCCCCGGGGACTGGCCCTGCCTCACCCGACGTTTGAGGGCAAATTCCGCCTCGCCCGACGTCCGGGGGTTGGCTCCGCCTCGCCCATTGATTGAGGGCAACTCTGCCTCGCTCAATGTTTGGGGGTTGGCTACGCCTCACCCAACATCGGAGGGCAGACTCTGCCTCGCCCGATGTCCGGGGGCTAGCTCCACCTCACTTGACCCCCGGGGGCTGGCTTCACCTCGCCCGATGCCTGAGGGTAGACTCTACCTCGCTCGATGTCTAGGGGCTGGCTCCACCTTGCTCGACGTCCAAGGGTAGGCTTTGCCTCGCTTGACTCCACCTTGCCCAACATCTGCGCACTACTCCTTCTTAACTATGCGCGCAGATAAGGCAGGACACTCAAGTCAACCGCAATACCGAGGACCATACCCTACGTGCCTATTGAAAGCTCTAGTTTGGTTTTGGTGAATTGATGAAACCCTAAGTGCTAACCTAGTTTATCAAGTGATCATGAGATAGGTAGCACACTCCAAGTTGTGAAGCAAACAAAGATCATAGCATGATGATGACACCATGGTGATGATCAAGTGCTTGGACTTGGAAAGAAGAAAGAGAAAAACAAAAAGCTCAAGGCAAAGGTATAAACCATAGGAGCTATTTTGTTTTGGTGATCAAGACACTTAGAGAGTGTGATCACATTTAGGTTTGATAGCCGTACTATTAAGAGTAGTGTTTTCCTAAACGCTAAATGGTAAACAGTCGGTTACCTACCATTTAGCCATTATTCGGGCTAAACGGTCCACTAAACGGGCTAAACGGTCAATTAAACGGGGTAAACGGACGATTAAACGGAAATGGCGCACCACCGTGTAGCGTGTACATGGCGTGTACATGGGCTACACGACCGTGTAGGCGAAAAGTGATTAAGAGGGGTGAAACTCATATCGGAATGGGGTTATCAAAGTGCCACTACATGCTCTAACTTATTGCATATGCATTTAGGATCTAGTGGAGTACTAACACCCTTGAAAATGTTTGTGAAAAATATGCTAACACATGTGCACAAGGTGATACACTTGGTGGTTGGCACATTTGAGCAAGGGTGAAGAAGATAGAGTCGAAGAAGAGTCAGTCACGCTGATTACAAAGTGACCGAACACGTCCGGTATCTTGGCGACAGACTCAGCGACCGGACACGTTCGGTCGCCACACCGGACACGTCTGATGTGAACCAGAAACAGCAGTATATGGCAGAACAGCCGATCGGACGCTGGCAGCATCTGGTCCGGTACCTCCAGATGCGTCTGGTTGAGCTAGGGTGCTTACTATACTCCACCAGACGCTGCGGTTTAGCGTCCAGTCATTTGTGACTCTGCGTCTAGTGTGAGCGTCCGGTCATCAGCAAAAGGGGCACCAATGGCTAAGTTCATTTGAACAGGACATGTGGTAGTCTAGGGGCTATCGGACACATCCAATATGCTGACCGGACGCATCCAGTATTCACGTCCAGAGCATCCGGTGCTGCGTCCGGTCTGTTGGACTACAGTGTCCGGTCAGCCCATGTTTTGCCCAATGAAGGGGTATAACGGCTCTATTTCGAGGGGGCTTCTATTTAAGCCCCATGGCTGGCTATGGGTTATATCTTTAGCTATTTTTATTGACATAGCAACCTTGTGAGCTAAGCCAAAGTCCTCCCACTCATCTCCATCATTGATTCATCATCATAGTGAGATTGGGAGTGAATCCAAGTGCATTGCTTGAGTGTTTGCATCTAGAGGCACTTGGTGTTCGTGTTTCTCTGTGGATTTCACTTACTACTCTTGGTGGTTGCCGCCACCTAGATGGCTTGGAGCAGTGAGGATCGTTGAGCGGAGGGTGGTGATTGTCTCTGGCTCCGATCATGGTGATTGTGAGGGGTTCTTGACCTTTCCCCGGCGGAGCACCAAAAGGTACTCTAGTGGATTGCTCGTGGCTTGTGTGATCCTCATCTTGTGTTGGTTGTGCAGCACCCTATTGAGGGTTTGGTGTGTGAAGCCAATTAGCGTGTGAACCTCTAAGTGAGTGAATCACCACAACAAGGACTAGCTTGCCGGTAAGCAAGTGAACCTCGGTAAAAAATCATTGTGTTCATCTTTGATTCCAAGGTGATTGGTCTTCATTGTTATTCATCCTTGTGATTGATTGGTTCATTCATCTTCACGGTGGTATAATCTTCTTGATCACTCTTTTTACATTATCGCAAACTAGTTGACAAGCTCTTTAGTGTAGCTAGTTGTGAGAGCTTGCTTGCTTGGTTGGTGTGGCTCTTTAGTTAGCCTTTGAGAGCACACTAACATAGGGTAGTGTCATAGCTCTTGTGTGAATCGACACTATCTAAACTAGAATTGTGGTAGGTGGCTTGCACTTTGAGTAGGCTAGCGCAACACTTGCTTCACCTCATAATTGTCTAACCATTTTGTTAAGTGTTGATGTAGAAATTTTATTAGGCTATTCACCCCCCTCTAGCCATTAGGACCTTTCACCTGTAGGAAAGTACCATCAGGATATGACAAGACAGGCGCTTTAAAGCCCTTTCGGACATGTTAGAGCCCAAATAGTGCTATGGGCACCAACATTTGTATTACAGTGTTGTGGGCGCCATCATTTGCCCTTGGGCGCGGATCCTGATAGAAGATTACGACAACCACTACCATCCAGGAGGAGACTCACATCCTCTACAGTGATGGACGTGTGGTCCCTGCGCCATCCGCTCCCCGTAGGGTCATGGATCAACACCCTGGTCCGTTGCGCTGCCCTCCGGGGCGGGATGGGATGTGACCACTTGCTGATAAGCCAAAGCATGGCATCATCAGCGGACAGATGCTTAGCATGGAGCTATCCCTAGCACTGTCTGTCGTGTTAGCAGGGCTCGCTTAGAGGAAAAGGAAGACCCAGCACCTTTGAAGGACCTTCTTTGGCTTTGGTTTTTCTTCTTTCTCCCATCTGTAATCCCTACTTCTCCTTGGTCTATAAAGGGAAGGTAGGGCACCCCACAAAGGACATGACACGACTCAACACACAACACATCACACATAGCTGAGCAGCGACCAAGCTCTCTGCACCATTCGACCTCTCCATCAAAGACTTGGGATCTTTCCCTCTCTCGCCCATTTGTAACCCCTACTATGAACCTTTCAGTGCAAATAACATGAGCAGCAGCCACAAACTAGATGTAGGGACATTCTACCTGAACTAGTATAAACCTTGTGTCTTTTAGCACACCATTCGGGTCTAATGCACAATAATACAAATTACTCATTGGTGTTTACTCGAAACACCAATAGTTGACACGCCAGGTAGGGGACCTTTGCGTGTTCCAACATCAACATCAGGCCACGGATGGCTAGCCACAGAATTAGCTAGGTCCTAGGTGCACTCGTGTGCTTCAAGGACCTAGACTTCATCATCATGGTGGGAGGAGAGCTGGCATTGGCTCACGCCGCCATCCAACCTCTCCCTTCCATCGGCCTTGACTATGGGAGGCTTGGGTGCTAGCTCAGCGTCTCCCTAGAACCCTAGCCATCTAGGGAGGACCCATGCTACCTCGCCTTCTCAGACGACAATGTCATGGCATGGCTCGCCAGAGGGGAACCCCTCTCTCTGGAACACCACATACAAAGCACCCTAATAGTGCTTCCATTTGGTCTCCACAATGCCACAGCGACCGTTGGCCACCTTGTGGCTCAATGCATGGTTCCACCTCCCATGAATGACAAATTCATGGGGGTGATCGAACATGTCTTGGAAACCTTCCACGACCTCCCAGTCGAGGAGCCAGAATCACCCACTGGCTCCGACTCTGGTAGGGGCCACCATCACCCCTCTCGCGAATGCTTCATGACAGGTACCCCTAAGGGACACGTTGAAAGCATCCACGAGGGGGAGGGTACCCCAACAAACAACCTTGACGATGAAGCCAAGAGGGAGATAGTGGCTCCGCCACGCATGCCGTTGGAGCAACTAAAAGCCCGACACCGAGAGATCGAGGAAGCACGACTCTAGCTCAAGTAGGAATTAGTGGAGCTTGATCAGGAGATCGAGCACCATGGAGATGGTGGGCGCGCCCATGCCATGGCCCGTGATGTGAACTAGAGGATCATCATCGATGATGAAGCCCTCCCTCACTTTGCTTGGGCAAGCCAGAACATCGCCGTCATGGTGGCCCTGCTCCATGGCCTTCCAAAGGTTGTGACGCTCGACGATCGTTGAGCCCACCACAAGATTCACACACTTCTCAAGCATGCTATGGCACAGCAGGCCGAAAGCTCATTGTCTCGATGATGTGAGCTCAACGCAAGCTAGCACACGCCCTCGGAGCATCCCGTCAGGGACGCATCGGTCCACTAGGAGCCACAAGAAAGCAGGCAACACACCACGGTCCTGGTGTGTCGGCGTCTTAGCCACAACCATGACCCATGCAACACCCTCGATGCCCACAAATGTGCCTACGATGACCTAAGAGAGGGAGCCAGATGCAGCTATCACCCTCATCATGGTGGATGCTATGATAGTGGTGAGGACCAAAGCCCAAGCCCTAGCCTGCCGAGCCCCAGGCCTTCGGCCATCACATCCTCAACGCTGCTTTCCTACCAAGGTACCAACCACCAACCAATATCCCAAAGTACTCTAGGGAAACAAACCCTAGACTATGGCTCAAAGACTATTGGCTTACCTATCAAGCCAGGGGTGCGGATCAAGATGACTTTATTATCCGCAACCTTCCACTGTTCTTAGCCGATTTGGCACGAGCGTGGTTAGAACATCTACCATCCAACGGAATCCAGAGTTGCACAGATCTAAAGGAGATCTTTGTGGGGAACTTCTAGGGCACATACAAGCACCCTGAGAACCCATGGGACCTCAAGAACTGCTGATAGAAGGACGGTGAAACCCTCTATGGGTACATCCGACGCTTCTCCTAAGAGTGCAATGAGCTCCCTAATGTCGTCAATGTTGACATTATAGGAGCTTTCCTATCTGGGACCACCTACGAGTCTCTGGTTCATAAGCTAGGACGCAAGGGCCCATGAACCACCAAGGAACTCCTGGACATCGCCTTCAGCCATGCCTCTAGAGAAGAAGCGATCGGAGCGATCTTCGATCATCTCGATGGCAAGGCAAGGCAGGAAGAGGACATCGGCGAAGGTGCCTCTAATCATTTCGCCAAAAAGAAGAACAAGAAGCAACGATGCGAGGGCTCATTCGTGGCCACCGCTGACCGGAGAGGTGGTCAGAAGCCTATGGAGGGCACTCCAAACCATTTCAAAAATTTACTCGAGGGGCCATGCCCAAACCATGCTTTCTCAGTCAAGCATCTATACAAGGACTGCAACCTCATGTGGAGGTTCTTGTTCGGGGGCTCCAACAAAGGGGAGCATGGAAAGGACCTAGACCCCACCACGAACAACGCTGAGGAGAAGGATGACGACTTTCCAACACCAAATAGTTGCCTCATGATCTTTGGAGGATCGATGGCCTATGACTCCAAACACCATCAGAAGGTCACACTCCATGAGGTCTATACGACCAAACCAGCCATGCCTACCATCCTCCGGTGGTCAGAGTCCGCCATAACCTTCGATCGGATAGACCACCTAGAGAGTGTCCCACATCTAGCGAGATATCCTCTCATGGTCGACCCGATCGTTGGCACAAAGCGGCTCACCAAAATACTAATGGATGGAGGCAGCGGCCTCAACATTATGTATGCCAAGACGCTCGACAAAATGGGCATCAACCAGACATGCGTCCGCCCAACTAGAGCACCTTTCCATGGCATTATGCCCGAAAAGTAGGCCAGGCCACTTGGGCAGATCGATCTACCCATTACCTTTGGGGATCCATCCAATTATAGGATAGAAACCCTCACCTTTGAGGTGGTCGGGTTCCCTGGAACCTACCACGCCATCCTAGGATGTTCATGCTATGCGAAGTTCATGGCTGTCCCCAACTATACCTACCTCAAGCTAAAGATACTGGGTCCCGACAAGGTCATCACCATCGGCACCTCCTTCCAGCATGCCTATGAGTGCGAGGTCGAGTGCTGCGATCACGCCGTAGCAATCATCGCCTCCGAAGAGCTCGCCGCCATCAATAAGGAGGTCACCGAAGAAGCGCTCGACCCCAAGAAGTCAATTGGGTCTTTCGAGCTTGTGAAGGGCTCTAAAGAGGTCCTCATAGATCCCAGCAGCCCCGACAGCAAGGTGGTACGCATTGGCACCGCGCTTTCCTCTAAATAGAAAAACACGCTCATCGACTTCCTCCGCGCCAACAAAGACATCTTTGTGTGGAAACCCTCGAACATGCCAGGCATCTCGAGGGAAGTCGCCGAGCACACCTTGAAGATCCATTTAGGCTCCAAGCCAGTGAAACAGCGCCTGCGTCGCTTCGACGAGGGGAAATGCAGGACCATCAGTGAAGAGATCACAAAGCTTTTGGCGGCCAAATTCATCAAGGAAGTGCACCACCTAGAGTGGTTGGCCAATCCCATTCTTGTATGAAAAAATAGTGGGAAATGGAGGATGTGTGTTGACTATATGGGTCTCAACAAAGCATGCCCAAAGGATCCATTTCCTTTGCCACACATAGACCATATAGTTGATTCTACCTTGGGGTGCAAAACCCTCTACTTCCTTGATGCATACTCTGGGTACCATCAAAATGTGATGAAAGAGTCTGACCAGCTTGTGACATCATTCATCACCCCCTTCGGATTGTTCTGCTATGTCACAATGCCATTTGGTCTGAAGAACGATGGGGCTACATACCAGCGTCGTATGCTTAGGTGCTTTGGGGACCTCATTGGGCGGACTGTTGAGGCCTACGTTGATGACATCGTGGTCAAAACCAAACAGGCCGACCATCTCATCGATGATCTTGAGGAGACCTTTGCAAAACTTTGAGCGAATGACATCAAACTCAATCTCAAGAAGTGTGTTTTTGGGGTCCCGAGGGGAATGCTGCTTGGTTTCATTGTCTCCGAGCATGGCATCAAAGCCAACCCGGAGAAGATCTCAGCCATCACAAGGATGGGCCCAATTCAGAACATAAAGGGGGTACAACATGTCATGGGGTGCCTCGTCGCGCTTAACTGCTTCATCTCATGCCTCAGTGAATGAGGTCTCCCCCTTTGTCGACTTCTGAAGAAGGCCAATCACTTCAAATGGACATCCGAGGCCTAGGAAGCACGTGACATGGTTAAACAGCTCCTAACAAAGGTCCCAATCCTAGTTCCTCCCATAGAGGGAGAACCCCTTCTGCTCTACATCGTGACCACCACATAAGTAGTCAGCGCCGCCCTGGTAGTGGAGCGGGAAGAAAAGGGGCATGCCCTCAAAGTACAACACCCTGTGTACTTCATCAGCGAGGTCCTATCTAACTCAAAGACCCGCTACCCCCAAATCTAGAAACTTCTGTATGCTGTCCTCATCACTAGGAGGAAGCTACGCCACTACTTCGAGTCACATCTAGTGACGATCATGATGTCCTTACCCCTCGATGAGGTCATCCAAAACTAGGATGCCACGGGGAGAACCATGAAATGGGTGCTCGAGCTAATGGGTTAGGGCATTGCGTATGCCTCTCATACAGCCATCAAGTCCCACGTGTTGGCTAATTTCGTCGTGGAATGGACCGAGGTCCAAATGCCACCAGCGATCGTTGATCAAGAGTACTGGACAATGTACTTTGATAGATCACTTATGAAGAAGGGCGCCAGTGTGGGGCTGGTCTTCGTATTGCCCCTTAGGATATGCATGAGGTACATGGTCCGTTTCCATTCCCCCTCCTCCAACAATATAGCCAAGTACGAGGCGCTCATCAATGGCCTATGCGTTGCCATCGAATTGGGCATCCGATGCCTCGATGTTCGAGGGGATTCCTAGCTGGTCGTTGACCAAGTCATGAAGGAGTCAAGTTGACATGATGCCAAGATGGCCACATACCACCGAGAAGTCTGCCGGTTGGAGGACAAGTTCGATGGCCTCGAACTCAACCACATCCTGAGGTGTCTCAACGAGACAGCTGACATGCTTGCGAAAGCGGCATCCGACCAAGAGCCAGTGCCAATGGGTGTCTTTGCCAATGACTAGCACAAACACTCAGTTTGCTATGAGGAGTTAGAATAGGGCGGTGATGGTCCATCCAATCTTGGCCCGAGGGCTAAACAACTATCGGCTACATCTGGCTCCAAAGTTATGGAGCTCGAAGAGGATCTAGCAATAGAGCCCGACCCTCTAGTCGATAGGAGAACACTCTACCTCTGCCTTGACACACTACTGACAGATAGGACGCCTGATGGCTCGCACATTGCACCAAGTCCTTTGTTCTTGTGGAGGGCAAACTCTACAATTGAGGCCACACCGGGATCCTAAAGTGCTGCATCCCCTTCGAATAGGGGAAGCATTTGTTGAGCGATATCCACAGTGGGGTCTGTGGTCACCATGCTGTGCCCAGAACCCTAGTCAGAAACACGTTCTGATAGGGCTTCTACTAGCCTACCATGGTAGCCGATGTCAAGAAAATCGTACGCACCTGCGAAGGGTGCCAGTACTATACTCGGTAGACTCACCTACTAGCCCAAGCACTCTAGACGATCCCTATCACCTAGCCATTCATAGTCTGGGGACTCGATTTGGTTGGACCACTCAAAAAGGCACCTAGGGGCTACACCCACTTGCTTGTCACCATTGACAAGTTTAGAAAATGGATAGAAGCTCGGCCGATCTCCACGATAAAATCCGAGCAGGTCGTGCTGTTCTTCCTCGACATCATCCATCACTTTGGAGTCCTGAACTCCATCATCATGGACAATGGCACACAGTTCACTGGGAAGAAATTCCTCTAATTTTGTGATGGACATCACATCCACGTAGACTGGGCCTCCATAGCACACCCCGAACGAATGGGCAGGTGGAACACACGAACGGCATGGTCCTACAAGGCCTCAAACCTAGGATCTTCAACCAGTTGAACAAATTCAGCGCACGCTAGGTCACCAAACTTCCTTCAATACTTTGGAGCCTGAGGACAACCCCCAGTCGAGCCACTAGCTACATGCCCTTCTTCATGGTCTATGGTTCTGAGGCCATCCACCCAACCGACCTCGACTATGGAGCACCAAGGATTAGGGCGTATGACGAATAGAGAGCTAAGGCATCCCATGAGGACGCCATGGACTAGCTAGACGAAGCTCGCAACATTGCCCTCCTCCACTTGGCCAAGTACCAGCAGACGTTGCGATGGTACCACAGACGATGAGTGTAGGGTCAGGCCTTCAACATCGGGGACCTAGTCCTCTGCCTCGTCCAGAGCAACAAGGACTGCCACAAGCTCTCCCCACCATGGGAGGGATAGTATGTCATCAAGGAGGTACTCTGGCTAGGTGCCTACAAACTGAAAATCATCAACGGCAAGGTCTTCACCAATGCCTAGAACATCAAGGAGCTACGTTGCTTTTACCCCTAATAAATGCACACTTTTTACTTATTAGTTTTGTTATCAAAACTCCCCAATCCTTTGTGACATCTGATCCCAGCAAACACCAGGGGGTCGGGCCTCACTCAGGGGCTAATATGAGTACATTTATCCGACAAAAATTCTCTATCCCTGCCCTTGTACGTTGAGTCCTAGGAGCTAAGTTTTTGGGAACAAGCTCTGAGTAAAACAGGGTGGACTGTGAGAAACCTATGGCCCAGCGGCTATGGTGCCTTTGCTCACTGGTCTGATTAGAGCTAGCTCACCCACACTCCTAGCCTTTATGACCTCCACTATGGGAAGGGTTGGAATACACTAAAAGCTCTTTTACAAAAAGAGGGAGAAGCGCTAAAAAACCGTTTACTATAATGAAGAGCTTATCCATTTTTGCGCAAATTCGATGCTTGGCTTATTTACCTAACTAAATTCTTGTGCAGAATGTCCTCATCCTCTATTTCCTTAGGGAATTCTTGTCTCAACAGGTAACATGAGTCGATCGTACGGCTTGACCACTAATGAGAAATGAATAAGGAGCAAGTAGGGTCACGCTCATATCAGGGGGAGGTTTTCTGAACCCACCACACTTACCATCGAGGTAAAATCGGTGCCTAGGTCGATCAGACGGTTAAAGACCACTGCCAAAAGATAAGCATTCTCACTTGCATACTTTACGTATTAATTTCATTACCGAGCTTCTGACCCCAGCAACGGTAGAGGGTCGGGAATTGCTCGGGGCGGGCGAGGATGTCTAATTTGCTAGACATTCTCTTTGCCCAGCCCCTTCTTACATTTAAAAACTAGAGGCACGGTGTGTGGGCGCAAACTTTGAGTAGGCCTAGTCGAACCGCTAGGACCCTATGCCCCAGTGGCTATGGCATTTTGGTCCACCAGCGCAATCATAGTCCTTGTCTCCGCACTCCAAACCTTAACCTCCACCTTCTTGGGAAGGACTTGGAGGGGCCTACCTATAGAATCTCCATCAAGGAGAGGCTATCAGGTCGCCCAAATTGATTGAATAGCTTGGGCCACTACCGAATGATAGATATAGAGGAATGGGAGTCTCATGTAGTTTATGCCAGACGTCGAACCCAAACCCTATACAGACATATCTAGTAAAGAGCTCCTAGAACTCGTCACTCATGCCATCGAGGTAACATTATGGACCCCCATTTTTTCTTAAACTATGATCATTTATAGATTCGTCTATTCAATCATCTCGTACATCCAAGCATTGCACATGCGATTGTTGTATCACAATGCTTTGTGTCGCGTCATGAAGTAGTAGTCATCTCATTCAAAATGAACGATGATCGACCGAGGATTGAAGGCCAGCCCGCGAAGGGCTCGAGGACGCCTCGTGTCAAATAGAGCCTGGGGAGAAAAACTGAGATGAGCCCTAGCGGCCTTGCCCGACCCCGCTCAGAAGCAGATAGGGACATCTCAACCCTTCTTGTTTGATTCTAACCTCGAGCCAAACCCACAGAATCTCCAATCGAGGAGAGGCCAACGGGCCACCCAAGCCTATCAAACGGCTCAGGCATCTGCCGAGAGGCAGGTTAAGAAGTAGTGAAATGCCACATGAGGGTTATGTCAACCCCATCAGTGGATGATGGACCCATATTCCACCTGAACATGCCCATTAGCGTTCTCACTAAGCATGACACTTGAGCTGTCGAGGCAAGTGTCATTAGCTCAGCCTCTCTAGTTGTGGAAACTAGGGACGGGGTGACGCATGAAACACGGCCGACCCCTTTCAAACCCCATGAGGCTCAGGGGCTCAAGCCACCCGATCCGAGATTAAGGGACCAAGGTTCTAAGGCAACCCACGAAGGGCCTGAGGCCGCCTCGCATCAAACAGATCTAGGGGAGAAAACATAGATGAGCCCTAGTGGCCTTCGCCTGTCCCGCCTAGAAGCGAATAAGGTCATCTCAACCTTCTCGTTTGACCCAAACCTCCAGCCGAGCCCATAGACTCCCCATTGAGGGGGAATATGTTGGAAGGTGGGTTAAGGAGCAATAGAATGCCCCCTGAGGGCTTTGCTGACATCATTACAAGCAACAGAACCGAATTTCATTCGAACATGCCATCAGCAAGCTCATCGAGCGCGTCACCTGAGCCATCAGGGCAAATGACGTTAACTCAACCCTCCTATTGCGGAAACTACGAACAGGACGATAGTCACAAAAAATGAGCTGACCCTTGACCAAATCCCTGCCATGCATGGGGGCTCAAGAAAGGTTAGACTTACAAGGAGACCTAATGCACGGACGCAGAAGATAGCTAAGATCCTAGGGAGAGGGTACGTGTGAATACGAGAGATGTATTATCCTAAGTTTCCCTGTCCTTCCCTCGATTTTCAGTGACATCCGACCCCAGCAGCGGCAAAGGGATCGGACCTCACTCGGGGGCTGATGAAGGTATAAGTATACCTTTTCTGAAATAGTCGTTGTGTCAAACCTCTTCTTCATGCTAAGCCTAGTGGGAAGGTTTGTGGAAACAAATAATTGGTCATGTCTGGTTGGGCTACAAAACACCTACGCCTCGGTGGCTACGGTGTCTTTGCTCACCAGCATGGTCAAAGTTCTCCCCTTACACCTCAGGCCCTATGGTTCTAATGAATGGAAGGGTCGGAATACATGAGCCTTCTCTTTTTTGCATATAAAAAGGGAAGGAAACAAATTCAATCAAACAAAACAAAATAACAAAGTTACAAAATTGTTCTTATAATACAAAAGGATCGGTAATTGTCTAGGGTACAATGATGCTTATCTAAGATCACCCAACCTAGTTGACTAACTAGGGGAGAACTATCTCTTCAACTTTGTCCACCAGGTTCCACGCGATAGGAGCCACCGCCTTCTCTATTTCATCCAGCTCAGAGGCTTCGTAGCTAGCATGAAGCCAAGGCTCATTGTCTCCAAGTCGATACTATCGGCGTAGTAGGAGTAGGCGATGGCGAAGGCTTGGGTGATCCCAGAGCATAGAGCTTCCCTCTTGAGCTGGTGCACCCGTGCCGTGATATCTACGGCACGGGCTGCAAGCGAGCTAGTTCCCTCCGACTGTGCCACCTCTAGGTCATCGAAGACCACCCCGACGGCAGCACGCAGGAGGTCATGCTCATCGCTCTCCGCCTAAAGGATCCTCCATGCCTCGGCAAGCTCCATGACCAGCCCGGCGGAGACGCTCTCGGCCTCTAGCCTCTGGGTCATCATGGCTCCAAGCTTGGCCTTGAGGGAGCTAACCCTCTATTGTGCCTCATCGCGCTCTTGGATGGCCTGATCAAGCTTCCCGCGGGCCATGCCATGCTCCGAGTGGAGTCTCTCCATAGTCTAGCGTAGCTCATCTTGCTCCTTGTGTAGTCAGGCTATCGCCTTGGTGTCCAGGCTCACCCTCTACTGTAGGGCCATGAACCTCTCCTTGGCTCCCAGCTTGAGCTCCCACTCCTTCACCACCTCGGCCAGGAGGATGAGGACCCGCTGGTAGGCCTTGTGGTCCCACTAGAGTAGCTCATCTTGCTCCTTTCAAACTCTGGCGCCCTTCTCCTCATCCTGCCACACCCTCACCGATAGATCCTAGAACACCTTCTCAGCATCCTCCGTGTCCCGATGGACCTCGGCCTCCCATAGCTAGAGACTAGCCACCTCCTTAGACAGGGGAGTCATCTCGGCCATCCTCCATTAGGTGACAGCAAGCTAGGCGCTCACATCCCTGTGCAGCCAGGCCTCTTCGGTGAGGTGGTCCCATTTCTCCTTCTGCTCACGGAGGAACCAGGATTTCTCCCGGCTACGAGCAATAAGGGACTAAAAGAAGATCAATGTCAAAACACTAAAATACATGAAGAAAGAAGAAAGCAAGAAGAGAGATTAAGTGAATACCCGGCTGGTAGGAACGATGACATTACATAGGACGCCCCTGGCCTAGTTCAGAGCTTCTAGCATGGCCGAAATCCCCTTGCTGAGACTCTCCCGCTCTATGCTCTCAGTAGCATCATCGAGCAAGAAGAGTATTGATGTTAGGTCTTGTGGATCCATCTATTGGAGCAGTGGCTTGCCCTATGCAGGCAAATGGCTGCCCCCCGACATTAGGGCCAATGGCGACTCCCCGTCGGTCCTCTCCACAACTGCCATGGCGCCCGGAGACCCCTTGTGTGGTAGAACCTCCTAAATTATAGGGCCCACATGCACTTGTCACTGTCCAACAACCTTTGACATCCATGCACATATTCCTGGTAACTTAAGAAGTCTGTCGGGTGTCCTCGGGGAATCCCGAATCATCCATGATTTCTAAGCAAGATCACATTACAGAGTCATTGCAGTATTACAACATTTATTCAAATATCTACACCAGAGTAAAAATAGTGGAAGTCTTACAATAACATAATTTACAAAATAGTAGTTTCAAACCTCACAACTAAGTTCGATGATTATTACAAAATGAAATAGTGGAGTGGCATTATAATATAATACAAAACACACAATGAAACTGCCCTGCCCAAGGGCCACACATTTACTTCTCATCGTCAGATCGAACAATAGTCATGCAACAGGATCCAAAATAGATCTGCTCATGAGACTCACCTGCAACAAGGGTCAACGAACCCTGAGTACAAAAGTACTCAACAAGACTTAACCGAAATAAGAACTGATAAACTCAGGAATGCAGGCTCAGGGATTCAAGGTATAGCTTTAGCAATGATCAAAGTTATTTTTGCGTAAAAGCTCTTTAACAAAATTCTTTATTTCAACATATAAAACTTTATAAGAACCACATATGAATCTGCCATAATCCATAATGAGATCATGAACTTCATATCCAACATCTTCTCAAACCATCCTTAAGTTCCAGTTATTAAACTACGATGATGAACAGAGAAGTGAGTCTCCATAACCGAGGAGCAACGATGATTCAAACCGATTATAAACCTAGCTGGGAATTCTAGACCACACGACATATGCAGGTCCCCAACCTACATATACCAACCTACCCTCGGATCCTCTAAACAAGAATGGGTCTGCGCCACCTGAGAATACAGTACTCTACCATTCCAGCCCATTGCCACGTGGGTACACGCTATTCCCGCCATCTCTCCACTCTCAGTGCACGAGTAGCCATTCTCGTAATAGAATCGCCAAGTTAAGGCTTACCAGAGTATGTGGTTAGTACTACAAAGTCTCACCGCACATAGTTCAACAACGGACGGACCTTAACCGACACAGGCGGAAAGGACCCGCTCACAAGACCTCCATGTCTTGTGGCTCACACACACCTAGTCCGCCCGGTCTAGACTTATTACTCCGCATGCTCATATTTTATGATCACATAAGTAACCAAAGATCCATTTAAAATTCTTAGGTGACAGGTAATCACCCGACTAAGCATGACTAAGCATATCTAGACATTTACGAATAAAACAGGTAATCAAGGTAGATATGGAAAAACAACATTGGTAATGCACCAATTAGGCTTTTACTTAACTCTTAATCACTTAATGCAGTATAGAAAAGCAAAAGCAAAATTAATTTGTAAAACACAAGGTAGGGTTGTATGCATCCGGGGCTTGCCTTCGTTGATAGAAAAGTCCGATTCCTACGATGTTCCACAAGTATTCGATCCGACCTCAACAGACGGACTAACCTCCTCAACAACTTGATTAACTATCACGTGTTCACCTTCGTTCACTACACGTAGTAACAATGCCATGTTTAACATGATGTGGAATATGAAACATGATGCTTGATGATGGATGCAAAAGTTAACTGGAATACAACCTTCCTTCGCGGTACAGTTACAAGTCAAACTAACTAAACCTTTCCAGAATACTAACATCAATTGCCAAAGATCATTACCAACTAATGGCCCAAGGACATCACTCAATCAAAAATTCAAACAAAACCTAAATCACTAAAGGTTACTATTTGCTTTTATGAATTAATTAATTAATTAAGAATTATGAAATAAATAAACTTGTTCCAATTGACCTCAAATTTTTTGTAAATGTTCATTACATGATAAGTAAGTGGCAAAACAAATTTCATAATTTTTGGACAATTAAATAAGCCTAGAAAAATCATGGAAATCCATTTATTAATAAATTGAGCAATTTTCATCACATTCAAAAAGTGCTAAAAAATAACATTTCATATTTTTCTTAAATAATATACATCACATAGAGGTCACACAAAAATTTTCATAATTTTTGGAGCTCTAAATAAATCTACACAAAAATAACAAATTACATCACTATTTATTCAAATCTGAAAATAGTAAAATCCATTTTGAACTACATAGTCACTGACAACTTGACCCCACCTGTCATCCCCAACCTCCGGCTTGACCATGGCGGCACGCGCGCTGACCGGCGAATTCTCGCCGCCGGTGAGACCAACGACGACGGTGAAGGAACCACTACGTCCCCTACACTACTACGCTTCGACTAGTGGCAAAAACAAGACCAAACACTGACTGGACCGAGCACAGCGACGACCATGGCGGGCATGATGGCACGGCCATGCTACATCGGCGACACAAGTGTAGTAGAGGTTAAACACTTAGCACAGAAAGGGTTCAGCACCTCACCCCGAACACGACTGAGCAACGAGCAGGGTCGGAGGAGCAACGAAGATGCTGGTTGACGATCTGAGCAGGCACGGCAGAGCAGACCATCGTCGGTGCCGATGCTCCGGTAGCTGTGGTGGTCAAAATGAGAAATCAATGGGTCATAGAGTACCATGGCATCGTGGCAAAGCTAAAGCAAGACTCAGCAGGGGCAGAGGCGCACCGTGGAGCTCTAGGCATGGCGAAGTGCTTGCGACGGGGACGTTGCCGGCCACGAGGAAGAAGAGCGTGCAGAGCAGTTTTCTGGTGAAGTCAAGCAACAAAAGCAGGTTAGTTGGGTGCGCAAGGAGCAGGCAAAACTATTGAGCACTATGCTGCGACGGCACAGGCGCTGGTTCAACGGTGGGAGCTCGTTGGAGATGAGCAAGGCGACGGGAAAACAGAGGAGGAAACGGCAAGGACGACGGCGGCTCAGGTTATAAAGGATGGCCAGGAAGTTCAAGGAAGCCACGATGACTCCATTTCCCTCGCCAGCGCGACGTCCATATGGCCACGACGTGCCTGGAACGCCGAAGAAGGCCCACCGGCAATGTAGCTAAGGTGGTGAACACTGTTCAACAATATTTACAAGATTGCCATTCGCTTTCAAATTCAAATTACTCCCAAATTTGTATAACAACTCAAAAATCTCCAAAAATAAAAGTTGTTCAAAATTCAAAGTTCTACAACTTTGCTTTTATAACCAACCCCTAATTCGGTCTACATTTTGAAATGGACTTTTGAATTCAAATAGGTGACATTTAACGAATTACGCCTTTTCGAATTACTCCAAATTTTTCATAATAACTTTGAAATCTCCAAAAACAAGCTTTGTATAACTTGACAAGCTCTACACTTTTGCTTTTGGGCTCAACCCCAAAATATGCTTAGATTTTGAAATGAGTTTTCAGGGTAGGATTTAAATACTGAAAATCAGGGTTTTCTGGAAAATTCAAATCCAAACCAAATTTTGACTTGATTCAAACAATTCAATTCAACACTCATAACACAAATGTAAACTTGTTTTAGTGAATGCATATCAAAGTTTGCAATATGACCAAATGCCTTGCAATGCATATGATGACATGTCATGTTTTTAATATTTAAACACCCGGGGTGTTACACCTTGGCCGCACCTCCCTCCGACCGGCCTACATCGAGCGCCATCACTTGGGCCGCCGGTGGCACAGATCACACTACTTCCTTGGGCACTGCCATTGCTATGTTCAGTTGTGCCTAGCTCGTCACAGTCGCTGCCACCTCCATCTACGTCGGAGGGGCCTCAATCAGTGGTGTCATGCCCACAGCGGTCAGTGCCATGAGTGTGAGTGGCAACTCTATCCGCCCCAACGTCAGCAGCAGAATTGCTTCCACTGCTGGTTGCTTGGCAACCTCCGAGGGCGTTTCCTCAGCCCCAACAACTGTTTGTCCAACCGAGGGCATGGGCACCACCGCGTGTGGCGCCTAACCAGCCAACGAGGCTGTCATGCCGGCCCCACTCTTGTCCGAAGCAAGAGCGATGTCGGGCAATGGCCGACGTCTTGCCTAAATGGTGACACTCTTCTTAGGCGCCAGTGCTAAAGTGTGGCCCTATCTTAGGACACTGCAAGAAACAAAAAGCATGAGTCACACTAAGAACAGAGAAAAATAGAGAAAAACAGAGAAAATAAAGGAGTCAAATGACTTACATTGGTGCTGTCGGTCGGAGGATATGTTTGGAGGACGAACCCCTAGGTCCTTGCTCCACCTCATTGGGGCGGGACCATTTTGAGCTTGCCCCCTACTCCCAGGCAAAGGGGCTAGCCACCCTTGCATCCGAAGGCATGGTGGCGGAGCCATCCCCCTCCGTAGGCACCTCGGGGGTGGTGGCAAATCCACCTGCCCCTGCTGGCCCTTGAGGCGCGGCGGCGAGGCCACTCTCCTCTGCTGGCACCTTAGGTGAGGTGGTAGAACCGATCACCCTAGCAGGATGGGCCGACAGTCTAGCCCATCTCCGCTAGCCTCACAGGCTCACTTCCCCTGCATGAAATGGGAAAGGTCCCTGCACGGATGAGTGGATACCTATCAGCGTATCCTCACACTCCAGGTCGTCCCACTCGATGTTGGCAACTACCTTATCATCTTCTTCCTTGTCATCATCATCGTCACTATCAGTTTCCTCCCCATGCTCCCATGCACGCAGCTTCTATTGCTTCTTCCTCCTCTCATCCTCCTTCGCTTTCCGCTACCACTCGATCACTGTGTGATTGGCTGCTGCCACGACCGGGTCCTTCGGCAGTGGGGCCGGGTGATCCGTAAGGGTGAGTTTCTTCGGCTAGTCCCCCTATCTCAATATCAGCATCAAGGAGGTCGGGAGTTCAATCAAAAAGGAGCCACAAGGAAAGAACACTTACAAAAATGATATACCCTGGTTCTGGTCGCATCGGGGGGTGTCTCGGCACTGGATACACAAAATCGAGGACAGCGCCAGCATTGTCCCGTGGAGGCTCCATCGCCTCCTTGATGCGCTGCGCCACTTCAGAGGAGGAGAGCGCTCCCTCGGCGAGCGTTGTCCCATCGAGGGACACCCCAGGCGCCATCATATGTAGGGGAAGTGCGCGCCTCATTAGTGGCACCACCCTCCACGTGTGGTAGGCACCGATGATCCCCGACCCCTTCATGCCCCTCTCCTTCAGGATGCGGATGGTGGTGAGATGATCCTAGATTTTCTTCTTGTCTTTCTCTAGGAACCCCCACCTCCTCCATGATTCCGAGACCTCTTCAATGAGGCACCCAGTGAACTCCGACAAAGGGGTGGCTACGTCGTTCCTGACATAGAACCAATGCGAATGCCAGCCCCTATTGGAGGTCGACAGATGCATCGACTGGTACTCATTGACCCGGTTGTTGTAGAGCTGAATGTTGGTGCATCCCATTGGCACGTTCATCTCCTGCTTCTTCTCCCGCTTCTTCAGGAGGGTGATGGTGAAGAAGTACCGCCATAGGTCAAAGTAGGGACTAATCCCTAGGAACCCCTCACACAGGGCGATGAACGCTGCAATGTGTTGGATTATGTTGGGATTAAGATGTTGCAGCTCTACCTTGTAGTAGTATAGCAATCCTCGAAGAAACTTATGGGCAGGGGTGGCGAATCCCCGCTCATGGAAGTGAGTGAAGGACACGACGTATCCCTTGGGCAGTGACATCGCATCCTCATCGCCAAGAAGCCACCACTCCTCGGTGGTGGTCCGCGAGTAAAGAAGACCATGGAGAACGAGGCCCTCTAGGTGCTAGAGGGTGATGTTGGAGTGGCACCATGGCTCCATTGGGGGATTGGAGTGGTGGATGTGAATTCGACGACGGTGAAAATGTGGATGCAGGAGGCTTAGGCAATTGGCGGTGAAGGTTGTAGATGCAAAGGCAAGGAGGCAAAGTACAAAACCCTAGGGACAAACCCTTTGATTTTATAGGGTGATGGATGAAAGGAAGTCAACCTCCGCCTAGATCTCTGCGCCTACCATGATCCATCACAACATCATGTCGTGGGATTGGCGCACGCAATCCCTATCCTTTCCTTCAAAAAACCTGCCGGACATTTCGCCTCCTCGAGCAGACCAGGACTCATTACGAGTATGAGAAAAACAAATAAAAAAAGCCTCTATGGCCCATCTGAGCCTAGGAGTCCGATGGTTGGCCCATCAACTGGTCCAACAGCTGCTCCAAACACCCCTGCGACAAAGGGTGGAAAGAGCTGGGCTCCAAAAATGGCCAACACCTAGGCACACGAGCGCCATGGGTATCTTGGCCCATGATTGAGTCTCAGCCGAGCTAACACTGACTAGATCCCCACAAATGGGATGTTAGGATCCCAATTGAGCTATTTGGCTAAACAACCACCAAATCTCACAACCATACCCACGAAGGGTTCGACCTCGGTGAAGAAGAAATCACATCTTTAGGGCACGCCGTGGGCAACAATGGAGGGCCAGGGCTCTTAGAATCCTCTCTTTCGGAAAACCCTCTAAAGCAGTACCTTACTCCTCCATAGGCTCAGGGGCTACACCCATTGGGTGCCCTCGCACGCACCTGGTGGCAAGTCAAAAATCCCCTAGGCAATTCTGCTCGAATCGCCCAAGGGCTCGGAGGCTACTGTTGGGGACCAATATTAGGGTACCCAAAGAGGAGGAGCTAAAAATCATCGAATGTTGACTCATCCGCACAATCAAGAGCGTGACTACACCACTTACCGAGTCACTCCTTGTCCGTCCACTAGGACCATGGGCCCTGCCCCCAAGCTGACTCTGCCTCGCCCGACGTCCGGGGGCTGACTCCACCTCGCCCGACGTCTAAGGGCAGACTCCGCCTTGCTCAACGTCTAGGGGTTAGCTCTGCCTCGCCCGATGTCCAAGGGCAGGCTCCGTCTCGCCTGATGTCCAGGGGCTGGCTCTGCCTCGCCCGACCCCTAGGGGCTAGCTCTACCTCGCTCGATGTCTGAGGGCAGACTTCGCCTTACCCGATGTTCGGGGGCTGGCTCCGCCTCACTCAATGACTGAGGGCAGACTCTGCCTTGCCCGACGTTCGAGGGCTGGCTCCACCTCACCCGACCCCCGGGGGCTGGCTCCACCTCGACCGACGTATGAGGGCAGACTCTGCCTCGCTTGATGTCCGGGGGCTGACTCCGCCTCACCCGATATTCGAGGGCAGGCTCCGCCTCGCCCGACCCCCAGGGCTGGCTCCGTCTTGCCTGACATCTGAGGGCAGACTTCGCCTTGCCCGACATCTAGGGGCTGGCTTCACCTCGCTCGATGTTCGAGGACTGGCTTTGCCTCGCCCGACATCTGCGCGCTGCTCCTTCATAACTACACACG
Source organism: Miscanthus floridulus (assembly GCF_019320115.1). Taxonomy (NCBI): domain Eukaryota; kingdom Viridiplantae; phylum Streptophyta; class Magnoliopsida; order Poales; family Poaceae; genus Miscanthus; species Miscanthus floridulus. The sequence goes on along the minus strand of NC_089581.1, from coordinate 113,464,220 downwards.
TAGATAAGGCAGGACACTCAAGTCAACCGCAATACCGAGGACCATACCCTGCACGCCTGCAGGAAAGTACTGTTAGGATATGACAAGACGGGCTCTTTAAAGCCCTTCCAGATATGTTAGAGCCCGAACAGTGTTGTGGGCGTCAACATTTGTATTACAGTGCTGTGGGCGCCGCCATTTGCCCTCGGGAGTGGATCCTGATGGAAAATACGACAACCACTATGGTCTAGGAGGAGATTCACATCCTCTACAGTGACGGACGTGCGGTCACTGCATCGTCCGCTCCCCGTAGGGTTGCGGATCAACACCCTGGTCCGTCGCGCCGCCCACCAGGGCGGGATGGGATGTGACCACTTGCTGATTAAGCCAGAGCACGGCATCGTCAGCGAATAGAAGCCCAACATGGAGCTACCCCTAGCACCATCTGTCGTGTCAGCAAGGCTCGCTCAGAGGAAAAGGAAGACCCGACACCTTCGAAGGACCTTCTTTGGCTCTGGTTTTTATTCTTTCTCTCATCTATAATCCCTGCTTCCCCTTGGTCTATAAAAGAGAAGGCAGGGCACCCCACTATGGACACGACGTGACTCAACACACAACACCTCACACATAGTTGTGCAGCGACCAAGCTCTCTGCACCCATTCGACCTCTCCATCAGACACTTGGGATTTTTCCCTCTCTCGCCCGTTTATAACCCCTACTACGAACCTTTCAGTGCTAATAACATGAGCAATAGCCGCAAGCTGGACGTAGGGACATTCTGTCTGAACCAGTATAAACCTTGTGTCTTTTAGCACACCATCTGGGTCCAATGCGCAATAATACAAATTTACTCGTTTGTATTTACTCGAAACACCGACACTCACCATGTGTGAGGATTTGCCACGGATATATGACACGCGTCTATATGCAAGTATCTAACTCACTGAGAGGGTCGGATATTAGCTCTCGATAGAGGGAGGCTTGAGGAAGGGGAAAGAAACGGAGGATAGGGGAAGACAAAAGTGTAGCTCAGAACTATGATTATTTAATCGATTGGTTCAAAATCTACAAATGCTTATCTCCTTTCAGAGCTGTTCTCCAACTTATACTCATGTTATACATGTGCGCGGGCGCACACACAAAGCTTACAAGGCTAAGACCATTCGGAGATTGAGATGCGGACGTTTACACTGAGAAGTCCTACAAGGCCCATTGCCCGGTGCCTGGACACAAGTGCTTCTTCACTATTATCTTCGACGTCTCTAGAAATGATAACACTATAGTTTTTCTAAATTTATGTAATAGCATTTTAACCGTTCTTCTTAAGTTATGAGTGTTGACTCACTCAATTTTCCACCTCCACGACTCTATCTGCTACCCACTCCACGCTAGTACTAGGAGGTGGTTAGCCTTCTCTTCTCCTGTTTGATCATGATGTATCGCAACAATGCGGACTAAGGGCTTGTTTGATACAACTCAGCTTCACTACTAGTGAAGCTAAAGTTGTTTTCATAAGCGTTTGTTTTTAGGGAAGATAGCAGAGAAAAAACTGAAGAAGCTATTATATTTTTAGTTTCAGCCGGCTTTACCTAGAGAAATGTGCATGTGAAAGGCTCTGAAAAATAATTTTTCAGAGAAAAGCTATTTTTTATCCGAATTCGTTTGGCAGAAGTTGAAAACAACCTTGTAAAGCTGGGAAAGATGTCGCAGCAAACACGCATGTCCCCGTATGCATCCACAGATTACACATACGCTTCAATCTCTGGACACGTGCCTCAAGTCTCACCTCACAGTCGCAGGACAGACAGGCCAGAACAGCGTTCCAACTTCCAAACGCCCAACGGATCCAGCCCGCCAGGCACGCGCGCCCCACGTGAGGCGCGAGATCCATGCAACGGTTCGTGTCACACCACGCCAAAGCCCGCACCGCGGACGGGCCTCACCCGGACCCACACCGCAGAGACTGAAGCTGGCACGCATAAACTGTGGGGTTGCTCTCGTTCTCTCCGCCGGCCCACTCGTCACTCTCCCTCGTCTGTCGTCTCCCTACTCCACTTCCAGTTCCAGAGAACAGGGGAAGGCGCCGGCGATAGGCGGGAGCAGCGCGCTACCCACATTCACCCCCTCTGATTTCTTGGGAATCGCGGGTAGGTCCCCTCCCCGGGGCGGCGTGGAACGGTTGAGAGGACCCCCTCGGATCGCAGGAGATGCTGCCCTACGCGACGGCGGCGGAGGCGGAGGCGGCGCTGGGCCGGGCCATGACGCCCGCCGAGGCGCTGTGGTTCCGCTACACGGCGGGGGTGTCCGACTACCACCTCTACTGCTGCAACATTCTCTTCCTCTTCGTCGTCTTCACGGTGGCCCCGCTCCCCGTCGCGCTCCTCGAGCTCCGGGACCCGGACGCGGTCTCGCCGTACAAGCTGCAGCCGCGGGTGCGGCTCTCCAGGGCCGAGTTCGTCCGCTGCTACAAGGACGTCCTCCGCATCTTCTTCCTCGTCATCGGCCCGCTCCAGCTCGTCTCCTTCCCGATGGTCAAGGTCGGTCGGTTCCCTTCCATCCATCTGTGCTCTCGGTCGGTGATTCCGCGCAATGCGCCTGGTTAGTTCTTGAGATTACGGCCTCTTGGGGGCGGATTCAGTACAAGAGGTCGCGTTTCCATACTGTTCTTGTGCTCTTCTTAGACAAGAAAGAATTCCAATTCATTTCTCTGCATGTTTTCCTCCCCTTTGAGTGAGAACTTCCTGATCTGGGTTCTTCACCGAGAACCCTTCTTAGATGCCCCCTATCTAGAAGATTCCCGAGTTCGCCTAGTCTTTGAAAGCAGAAGAAATTTCCTTCCCTGCATTTCTTTCATCGTGCTAAAATTGTATTCTCATATACAAAACTATTGACTTTTCTTTTAATCAAATCAGTTGGTGGGAATTCACACGAAGTTGCCTTTGCCGTCCCTGGCGGAGATGGCAGCACAGCTGCTGGTGTACTTCCTTGTTGAGGACTACCTCAATTACTGGATCCACAGGCTTCTCCACGGGGAGTGGGGGTACCAGAAGATCCACCGCGTCCACCATGAGTTCACCGCGCCAATCGGATTCGCAGCTCCATATGCACACTGGGCTGAGGTGCTGATACTCGGCATCCCCTCCTTCATCGGGCCAGCCATTGCTCCAGGCCACATGATCACATTCTGGCTCTGGATTATACTCCGTCAGGTGGAGGCTATCGAGACGCATAGTGGGTAAGGACTTTCTCTTGTCTTTCCCATCTATGGAGCACTTTATGGTTTGTGCACAACAATTGAATTCATTTAACATGCTTTTGTAATTATTTTATATTATTGTGCAACATTGTATTGCTTTTGCGTGGGTTAGTCTTTGTTGCTAGTGACGGATGTAGTTTATGGGTGGAGTTCCTGGGTTACTGTGGTGTGCACAGCACTGACAATGACCTGAGTGAATGGAGTTTCTCGCCAGGACTTTTTCATTGATTGGAAGCTGATTTGAACTGATGTTGTTATCTGCATAACTGATAGAATTGCCTGAGAGTTCTTAGCCAGCTGTTTACAGTTGAAGGTTTTTTAGTCGATACTTCTTTGGGGTATTCCCTGGTAATGAAGAAAGTATACAGCATGGATTAGCATTGGCTGCTGCTCTGTGGTAATAGGAACAAAAATACACTTACCAATTTTGAAGCTGTAGTTGAAATTTCCCAAATTACAATGTTGCTGCACATTCTTGACTATGGTGGCTAACCTAGTCTTGCCACGCTTTTCTGGCAAGAAAAAAAATCACCTAAGCTTAGGCATAGTTAGGCAAGAAACCTGAGTAGATGTGGGTGAGGATGCTAAGAAGTTAGTCAGCCTAAATTGTGGAGGAATAAAACACTGCCTACTAACGTATATGCTCGCTATGAAGTATGAATGGAATTAACTCCTGCAGGAAGAGAAAAGTGTAATATGCTTACTTGCAGCTTGAAAAATTCAGGATTTACTGATTCAATACTTTGCTGCAGTTGCACTTGTATTACTCACTATCTAAGTGGGTCATGTTGGAGCAATTATCCTTCTTGATTTATATCTTAGTGGATAGGAAGTTATTTTTTTGTTATCTTGGATGTTTCTACTCACAGGCAATATTGTCTCAAGTTTCAACTTATGCCATTAGCTGGAGTACTATGACCTTTCAACACACAGTATTTATGTTTTTCTTTTTGATAAAAAGGGCACACTAGTTACTCTTCATATTGTCATGTTGTATTGGTACATTTCTTGTCCCTATTTTTAGGTGGACATGATAAAAAAATCCTAGTTTCACTATATATGGTTGAAGTTAACTACCATGCCACCAGAATGACCTGTTGTCCCGTTGGCTTGTGCTATGATAGGACCGAGGTCTACCGATACTACCATACATATCACATTGGTCTTTTTTGTTTGCCCAACCTTTCTATACGATTGAAGTTAACTACCATGTCAGTGTCACCAGAATTACTTGTTGGGGGACTGAAATTCTACTGATATCACGCATATCACATTGGTTCTTTTTGTTTGCCCAACCTTTTGATACAATCCAGTTATGCTTTGTTTAATATTATACATTTCACCATCCCAGCTAGGACTGACCTTAGTTTGTCCTGTTCTGTGCTAGGTACTGCTTGTTATATTTCGCTGTGATCAATGAAACTGTCCATGATAGCTACTTTTTTTTGTGCAGCTTCTATAAGGGGAAAACATAACCTGTTTTGTTGTTTTGCAGCTTTGATTTCCCATTCACCCCGACAAAGTATATTCCATTCTATGGAGGAGCAGAATACCATGACTATCATCATTATGTAGGAGGCCAGAGCCAAAGCAATTTTGCTTCTGTTTTCACTTACTGTGATTACTTATATGGGACTGATAGAGTAAGTTTCTCCTTTACACACAGTTTGAAAGGTGGTACTAAGAAGTGATGGAATATCAGATTTCTAATCTTGAGTTCTTTGTTTTTTCAGGGCTACAGATTCCACAAAGCATACCTAGCGAAGGTATTTTTCTACTGTTGACTGTGTTTTCAAACATTTTTCCATTCTAGCTTAGAAATAACAAGGAGTTCCCAGATGTTCCCAATGTTTGTTATTGAGTTGATCAAGTAGCTGATTTTTTATTTGTCCTCCCCTCGATGCAGCTGAAGGATCTGGGGCAAAATGATGGCGAAAAAGGAGATGGCAACAGACTCAGCTATGTGAAATTGGATTAGATTGCAAGATACAGTGCATCTCGAGTGTTTCTATGACCATCCACTTCACTGTGGCATTTCGAAATGGGAGATATACTGAGTTGGGCTGGTCACGTGTGTTCTGATTTCGCTTTCAGCTGTTCTGCCTTCTTTTTCCTAGTGTGTGAAATTCTATGGAACTTGTATGTTGACGAATAACACCACAACTCTCAGAGTATCCGTTCATCGAGTTTGCTCCATGCTTTGATTAAATTAGATCAATTGCTGTATAGTTTTTAAGTGTACCATTCTATTGTTTTTAAGTTTTTAACAAGATACTCAAACACAACTTTTACCGGACCACGACAAGTAAAAAAATTACAAGGTAAAGAAACTTTCATTCAACTTTTCAGAAACTCGAAATTTACAATTACCAGGGTGCACCGGGATATGTTTTACAACTCTCGCATTGTTGGCCTGTTGTTTAGGCCACTCTGGCACTCTCCCATGTTGGCCTGATTGTTGTTTATTAGGCAACTCTCCCATTGTTGTTTACAAAACATTGCAACACAGACTCCCTTGCTTGACAATAACTTGCCTGATTGTTGTTTAGGCAACACGTAATTTTGCCATTGTTTGATTAAAAAACTATAAATTATCTCTTATATATTGCTCTTTTAATTATACTAGTTAGTTGTTTAAAATTGTTGCATAAAAATTCGAGCACCCAAAATATAGCAACTCCCATAATTTGCACAGGGAGCTCCGGCACATCGAAAGGCAAAGTCACAAGAATCGTTTTTTCCACGGGCGCAACCAGCAGCACATGTTCTGATGTTCCAGTTCGAATAATATTATAAACTCACAGGATGAATTTGAGTTCATAAGGGCAGATATCCCCGTCTTCAAACATTACCATCAACAGAACATCGGAGTCAAGTAGCAAATCCAGAATTACAAATGCTGCTGGCGAGTTATGAATCTGAAATATCTATAATCCATTAAGGTTTAGAAATGCATAAAGCAAACAAAAATAAGTGTTCTTGACACACTGGGCTTAAAATAGCTGTCATCTGAACAGCCCTTAGACGTCCTTCAGAAACGGCGAGGGGGGAACCGGTCCATGAGACTCACAGAGGGACACTCATAAGCCATGTGGCCACGGCCGCCACAGTTGTGACAGATCATGAAGGCACCAGCCATGCAGTCACGACTCATATGGCCAATCTGGTTGCAGGCCCGGCAGATCACGTCACTAAAGCCACCATGGAAGGGAGCGCCAACACCGCGGAAGGGAGCGCCAACACCGCGGAAGGGAGGAGGCCCACCCCTCTCACCCAATGTATCAGACTTGGGGCACTGACGGGCCAGATGGCCAGCAACATTGCACAGGTTGCAAACAGGATCATTGGTGCAGTTACGGGCAATATGGCCACTCTGCCGGCAATTGTTGCAGGCCTTCTCATTGGTACATTCCTCACGAAAATGCCCTGGTTTGTAGCAGTTGCTGCAAAGGATCACTTCTCCTGGCGGCACTGGTGGAGCAGTGCAGTCTTTTGCAATATGGCCGGACTTGCCACAGTTACGGCATATCCCTTCATTTGGGCAACTGTTAGCCATGTGGCCAGGCTCTTTGCAGTTCCAGCAAATACCTTTGGAAGAACATTCAGCTGCAATGTGCCTGCAACATTAAAACGAATTTAAGTATGAAAAAACGATACCAGCTCAAGAGATAAACATAGCCATAGTGCAGCCTTCCTAATCACATGGAACTACGACGCCTTACAGTTATGCTTCAAGGCCTTTGTAATTATTAATCAACTAAAATATCATAAGAATCAAATCAAATCCTTAATCAGGTCCTATGCAATAAGAGGATAAAACAATAAAGCCTCATATATGGATTAAACTTCACTAGACAAATGATGCTAGAAGTGACATTCAGGATGACATGAACATTCAAAACAATAACATAAGCTAGAACATGGAGTTTGTGCTCCATAGGGAGACACGAACCCCATGTCCACACTACTGAGGATGCATAAAATGCCCAATAATGGTTAAACATAGCTTCACCGCAAATCATGAAAGAATTCAAAAGAGCACCAATTGAGATGGTTTTGATATAGCATGGGCACAGAGTTATAATTCTACGTAAGGTATCGCTAGAATGGTTGTGCTACAATGATTAAAAGTATGGTAGGCATTGCAAGCAAAGTGCACTTGCATGATTAAAATATTAAAACTAATAACATATAAGAGCATGAATCTGTGCAAGCAGAATAACACAAAGTTATTACCCAGGAAGCCCGCAGGTATGGCAGACAGCCACGCTAGGACACTCTCTAGCAAAATGCCCAGGACGCTTACAATTGTTACACAAATCATTACGAAACCTGCACAAGTGGTAAGGGAAATAACTAAAGGATACATAACCTTCCCAAATGTCTGAATAATAATATATTACAGTTCCATTCGCATAAATTGTTTAGTAATTTCACCATTCTTGTCATGACCCATGTCTAGTTACAATTCCACACAGAGGCTTTCTCCTAAAACCATGCCACAACATGAATTCATCCAAAAAATTTCAATCCCAAATCACTTTACCATACTATATTACATTGTTTTACTAGAGTTTCAGATAAATTATTGCTATCATTAACCAATATCAAGTGCCCTTATTTATGCTACATACATGAACAAGTGATTACAATGGGATAAATATAGGAAAAAGTTACATTTAAATCAAATAAACAATTATGGTTATTCTACCACCCACGAACTTAAACCTTGTGCACGACCCCATTCAAATAACATTTAGCCAAATATATACATTATAACGAGAGGAGGCGATGTTTGGAAGAACAATGCCAAACACTCGTCCTGTTTGACTTAGATTAGCTCAAACCTGCTTGGACCATGGCGGCTGTCCCTCCGATATGGTGCGTCACGGTATGAGGTGCGTTCGGTACGCATCCTGCGATCCTTCGGCGGCGGGCTGCGGCTGCTCATCACCAAATCTTCCCTCTAAACTCCAAGTTCCAACCAAACTGCAACACCATGCTACAAAATCACCACCTTCGATACTCCAACAAACACCACAAACCTCTAATCTTCTTTCTGTCCACAGCAAAACACCAAAACCAGACTAAAATCGAATCCTATGTGGCTTTGTCCCACCCACCAACCTTCACTATGAGCATGCTCAAGTTCCCACGGCAGGTCACAAGGGTGGACCCTGTAAGGCCTCGTTTGGAAGCCTATGGAACAATGTGGTTCGGGGGCAGATCCACATCATGTGGGGTGTGAAACCCATGCCGGGGAGGAAACTGTGTCATGGGCTAAAAGAGCATTTGGCAACGACGTGGGTTGGATTTGTTCTAGTCCAATCCACTTCTCCCTTCCACCTCTTCCCTTTCCCTCTCCTCCCTCTGTGCTAGGGTTTTATATGGTGAATCGCTTGCTCCTGTCATAGATACATGGAGAATGCACAAGGCCGCACTGGGATGCCATGTGGCTCATATGCTTCCAGCTTCCAGCCCGAACGAGCATGATGTTTGGGACACCTCCAGCCAGGAGAGGCAAAAACCAGCCTCGTCCTAGTGCCTCTTTACAATCCTCAGTACTATTTTCGTTGGGGACAGATTACTAGATTTTTTGGGTCAATTTTGTACTGTTCCCGTCATCGTGATAAATTGGTTCTCTGATAGTATTAGAAAACTTTTTTTTTCCAAACCATAAAAATGTTTTGCCGTTTCAGCAATAGAACTTTCAGAAGATAGAGAAACCAATGCCAGTGGATTAAAATGGCTCAGTTTTTGGTCCTCCAAGCTTCTAATACAGTAGTACTGGTAAATATTAAGTGTAGTACTGATTAGTATCACTAGTTGGTTTCATGCTGTGCTAGTATATTATTTTCTAAATGTATGGTGATCAGATTATTTTGAGGTTTTTCTCTTTGATATTCAGTCCATTTTATTTGGATTAAATATCCTAGTGGCTAGTGCTAAATTGATACTTTCACAGAGTTTTTGTAATTTAGTAATTCTCAATTTTAGCTGAAATTTTCTGTGGACAGTATGCTGGAAGAACTTAACACAGAGCTATTTATGCATATATGTTCAGTGGTCAAGCAAAACCTTGTTTTTCACTTTTCCGAGTACAAGCAAAAAGCATGTTTTTGTCCAGCACTCTTTTGTTATGTACTGATATAACACCAATTTATTTTTATTTTAGAGGAGCACTGATTTAATTTTGCTTAGGCCCCAAAACGAAATCTTCTTGAAATCATTTATTGTTAGTATCTCAATAGAGGCGTCTCTTTGCAAAATGCAAATCGTGAAGTTTTCAGTCATCATTTTTTTTACTAAACAAATGCTTTATTTATCTTTGTTTTTGCAGTTCAGAGTTCCTTAGCCACTGTGACCACTTTTTATTGATTCATTTGTGCTCTCAGTCTCTCAGAGTGCATAAACTGACGCTTCATAGCCCACCTCTCAGCTTCGGCAATGTCAGTCTTAGTTGACAGATTATTTGAGTTGCTGTTGTTGCCTATTTCTACTTTTATAATTATTCTTCTAAGAAAGTAAGTTTGGTATATTGACCAAGTTGCTTTGTGTTGGGCCTAACTAGACACAATGTCTAGTGTATTACTGAGTCAAAGTTGTCTCTTTTTACGTGATACTCGTTTAGTATCTTATTATGCAAGGGGTAAATGTTACGATTTTTTTCTCCATAATAAATCATGATACTGTATCTTGTTTACTACACTGATTTTACCATGTACACAGCCAAATGGTCTAAAACTTGCCTGAGCCATGAGCCAAATACTGAGATACATGCAAATCCATATCAATCAAGGCCTATCCCAAACTAGCAATCAAACAAAATGGATTAGGTCCAACCAGGCAAGGAGGCGATTTAGTGATGGGAGAGGGATCACCCAATCCCTCTCTGGATTGATTCTCCTGTGGATTGTATTGTACCCCGAACTTGCAAATGAAGCCTAAAAGGACAGGTACGCATGATAATTTTTGCAAAAAGTTCGAAGTTTGCAAGCATCGAATAGACAAATAGATTTAAGTTAGGGTTTGGGTGCTCCGTTTCACACAGCAGCAGGGAGGGAACAGAAGGGTAGGAATACCTGGTGGGTGCTCGTCGCCGGCCAAGAGACTAACGAAGACGAAGGCCTCGAGACCTGGAGTAGGGCGTCGACGTCGGCGGCGGCGGCGGTAGCCCACCCAGTCGTCGCAGCGAGCGAGCAAGAGAGAGGGGGCGAGAAAGAGAGAGAGAGAGAGAGAGAGAGAGAGAGAGCACGAGGGGGGACGGGGTGAACGGATGCGGGACGGGCATGCGGCGGACGGCGGTAGCCCAGCCCAGGGGGAGCGCACCCGCAGGGGCCTTGTCCTGGGCCGATTTTCTCGGGGTTTTTTTTGGCAATTTCTCTTTTCTTATTTCTTATTTCTTATCTCTTTTTAATGCTTTCCCATTTTGGCATGATCTACTTTTTTATTTTCTATTCTTCTTGATTTTGTGTTTATTATCTTCGTAGGACACTGCCAAATGTGCCAATGTCTAGTGATACGTTGGTTTAAATAAAAGAAACAACAATGATATTTATTAGTGCATTGTAAATAAGCAAATGGAACATTTTTTTATATTTATTAAGTATCAAATTATCGGGTACCATAAAAAGGGTACCATAAGCAAAAGCCGAAAAAAACTCATAAAACCCCATGAGGCCTCCTTAGTCAAGCTAAGGAAACAGTTCACGGTGATATCCGAGGCCGGCTCGACCGAATCCGGTCTCGGACCAAATCTCCGCCTCGCCCGAGGCCCCGGGGCAGGGCCTCGGACGTCCCGATCCCGCTCCGCCTCGCCCGAGACCTGGCTCGTCCCGTGACCTCGTCGCCTCCACCTCGACCGTCCCCCTAGCAGGCTGTCCCATCCATTTAATGCGTTCGGCCGCATCCGCTATGTCAGCCACGACTGGCAGGGTACAGCGACAGGAGCGATGAGACAACGGTCAAATCACCTTTTTACCATCCCCCACTGGCGGTACAGGGGCTACCACACCCTGTAGACGCATGCCTTGCGCTATTCCCCTTAAACCGAGTACGACGCTGACCGCCGAGGCTCCCGCATCGTGTACAGATTACCTCTAAGGCCTCGGCAAAACATGCCTCGGCAAGACAAAGACATTCCCACAATGTCGTCGGGATGACGGCTCGGTGCGGGAGGAGTGACCGACGAGATGCAGGTCACATCGACGCCATGCCCTCTATAACATCGCATGGCAGGGGTTACCTGCTGCTGTGCTCGGTACTGTGCCCACGACCGACGATCACATTGCACTGTGCTACCTAACTCCTGTTCCAGGAACAACGCGGCGTGGGAAACGAAGTCTGGGCCACTATAGCCTCGGAATCAGTGTATAGGGTCAACTGCTCCCTCCACGCCTCGGCAATCTACCTCAGGGTCTCGGCAATCTTGGGATTCGCACCCGTTGTGCCCCCCACGATAGTTCGGCCTCGGCACCAGTTGAGCCTTGGCCTCTCGCGCGGACAACGCACTGCGGCCGGCACGTCGCTCGTCAGGACCTACGTCAAGCTACTGCTAGCTCCCACGTCGCATAGTATCGGATGTGATCGGTGCGCTGCTCCAGCACTTCGAAGGCAGGACCACTCCATCAACCATTCCGCCACAGCAACAGGCTACAGGGCTTGAATAGGCCGCCTCTGTTCACACGACGCCATGTAACTAATGCATGTGTCACCCCATCCCCCCCTTCTACTATAAAAGGGAGGGACCGGGGCTGTTTCTAGGGGGCGCGGGACACTCACACAAATTTAGACACACTCAGACACATATGAACTCATGAGATAGACGAACACAAACTGTGACATATATGCTTGGGATCAACATCTCAAACAACTAGCCCTATTCTTCATAGAGACCTAGGACGAGCTCCCTCTCTCGCCCTGCTTGTAACCCCCTACTACGAGCATTTTGGTGCAAGGAATACAAGATCGATCTCTTAGACTGGACGTAGGGCGTCTATCGCCTGAACCAGTATAAACTTTGTGTCTCTTTGCATCACCATATGAGATTAGGGGCACGCAGTACAAATTTACTAGTTGGTTGAGGACCCCCCGGTCCGAAACACCGACAGTTGGCGCGCCAGGTAGGGGCATCTGCGTGTCAGCTTCATCATCCCAACAAGTCCCAGATGGCAGACCACGTACGACCACTGCGTCTCGGCACGGTGATCTAGTTCGGGAGCCTAGAGTTCATGTCTCTAGGATGTGAGTACGATATGGTACTCCTCACACCCTGAGCCCCGCCGACCAACATCGACACCACGCACCGGCAGCCTAGGCATAGACGGTGCCCGGGCGGCCGCTCTCATCACGCTCGCCAAGCACGACGCGAGCGAGACCACCCCCACACCACGTGAGCTCATGGTGATGCACCACGTTCTGCCGGCACCCCATGTCCAGCTATTGGCACAAGGTCCCTGGTTGGGGACCTGACTTGCCTGAGTCTGGCATGGGCGAAATGCCGGCGGCATGCGACGATGCCTCGTCATCTAGCTTTGCCCTACCGCCTCCTGAGGGATCGACTTTGGTGGAGTAGAGCCAGGCAATGGCACCATCCCCGTACCCTTTTGGGTTGAGAAACGCCACCGCCACATATGCTTCCGCCTACGCCTCTGCTCACGCAGAGTCCTCAGGACGCCACCCACGCTTCGCCCTTGACTCTGACACCACGACTCCGATCTACTCCCATGCTGACTCCTTGGAGGAGGACGAAGCGTGGGCCGGAGCAGACTTCTCCGGACTACGCGACCCTAAATCCATGCGCTGCTTCCTGGCCGCGTGCGACTACTACTTCGACTACTCCGACCCCGACGACGAAGGCACTTACGACCCCACTTGCGAGTGCTTCCACGTCGGACTCGGGATGTTGAGAATAGGAGATGAGGACATAGGGGCAGGCAACCGTTCCCCGCCTCGCCGGGGAACGGGTGATGCCACGCCTCCGTGCGTTGTCTCACCGATGGCGCGGAACGAGAACCCGACCCCCAGACAACTTCGACGCCCGGACCTAGAGCAGCTCCGTGAGCTTCAGGCCAAGGTCGAGCTAGATTGACTCCTTATACAACAGCTTTGAAACACTCTTGAGTAGGAGCAGCAGGGCCACGGTGACGGCGGAGGAGCCTGGCGGCGGGCTCGCGACGTCCACCACCGCATCAATGACGACGAAGGGGATGATCATCCCCCAATCTTCAATCGTGCTAGCCAGAATGTCGTGACTACAGCAATGCTAGTGCGCACGATGCCCGAGCCCTCGACCATGGAGGGGCGACGAGTCTGTGGCGAACTCCAGGATCTCCTCGAGACCGCCGTGGTGCAGCAGGCCAAAAGTTCTGCCTCACGGTGGCGTGGTGGCGCCTCAAAACTTCCCACGGCACTGCCTCGGTAGGATAGAGAGGCCCCATTTTGACTCGAGCCTGCTCGGGCACCGGCGCTCAACAGGGTCCCCTTGCTACACAACCGCCTTGGCAACCGACACGAGGCGCAGGACAAGCACGAGGTAGTCGGCAGGCGACGACGCCATGACAGCGAGGGGCCCACCCGAGGCTACCATGCGCACCGAGGTGGCCGCTACGACAGCGAGGAGGACCGCAGTCCTTCTCCCGAGCCACCCGGCCCTCGAGTCTTTAGCAGAGCTATCCGTGTCGCCCATTTCTCGGCTTGGTTTCGACAACCGGCCAAGCTCACAAAGTACAGCGGCGAGACCAATCCTGAACTTTGGCTCGCCGATTACCGCCTGGCTTGTCAGCTAGGTGGCATGGACGATGACCTGCTCATTATCCGCAACCTCCCATTGTTCCTGTCTAACTTGGCGCGAGCCCGGCTCGAACACCTCCCTCCCTCATAGATCCACGACTGGCGCGACTTGGTTAGGGTCTTCATCGGGAATTTTTAGGGCACATACGTGCGCCCTGGGAACTCCTGGGACCTCAAGAGCTACCGCTAGGCGCTGGACGAGTCTCTCCGAGACTTCATCTGACGCTTTTCCAAGAAATGCACCGAGTTGCCAAGCGTCGGCGACTCGGAGATTGTCCAGGCTTTCCTCTCCAATACCACCTACCGAGACCTGGTTTGAGAGTTGAGCCGGAACGTACCAACCTCGGCGGCCGTACTACTCGACGTCGCCACCAACTTTGCCTCGGGTGAAGAGGCTGTTGGAACCATCTTCCCCGACAATGACGCTAAGGGGAAGCGGAAGGATGAGGCCCCCGGGGCCTCGGCCTCCTACCTCCCCAAGAAAAAGAAGAAGGGCTGCCAGGGGAACCAGGGGGTCCTTGAGGCTGGCCTGGTCGTAGTAGCAGAACGCAAGAATCCCCGAGGCCCTAGGGGCCCTGGGCTCTTCGATGATATGCTCAAGAAACCTTGCCTGTACCACTAGTTCCTAGTGAAGCATGCCCTCGAGGAGTGCACCATGCTCCGGTGCTACTACGCTAAGCTCGGGCTCCCCGATGATGACGCCAAGAGAAAGGGTGCCGACGACCATGACGACGATAAGGACGAGGGGTTCCTTGAGGTGCACAATGCCTTCATGATCTTTGGTGGACCCTCGGCGTGCCTTTTGGCGCCCTAGCAAAAGAGGGAATGCTGGGAGGTCTTCTCGGTTAAGGTGGCCACTCCCCGATACCTCGACTGGTCTC